>NW_023276807.1:161166729-161480063 GCF_003668045.3 Cricetulus griseus
AATGTAAGATATGTACACAATAAAAGAAAATGATACCTACTGGTTTTATTCTACTCCCTCTGAAAATGTTTGGGGCTTGAAAGTTAAGAAAGTAAATAAAGACCTGATTAGAAAATTTTTTAAAAATAGAATTTACCATTGGAATTGAAGGCTCCCTGGTAGGCCCTGGCAGTGGGGGAAGCAATATTTGCCATGGCCTGGGGCAGCGCTCTTAATATTTGTCTTGAGAGCTGACTTTGATGCATGTTATCAAAGATTTCATGTCTGTAAACACAAAGTCTGTTATACTTTCCTGCTTTTTCCAATAAATTCCAGAGAAGATGCTACTCTTTCCAAGACAGAGAAAGGGGGGAGGGAAGGAGGGAGGGAGAGAAGGAGGGGAGGGAGGGAGGAGGGAGGGAGGGGAAGGAGGGAGGGAGGGGAAGGAAGGAGGGAGGGAGGGGAGGGAAGGAGGGAGGGAGAGAAAGAGAAGAGAAGAGAAAATATAATAACAAGAATATATTGTGGTAATTAATTTAGATAATGAATTTTTAAATGTTATTTTATTTAGTGTGTATTATATCTATAGTGTAAATGCACACATATGTCCCCATATCACTCATGTGGAGGTCAGAGGACAGTTCTGTAGAATTGGTTCTCTCCTTCTACCTTTATGTGGGTTTCAGGGGTCAAATTCAAATCACCAGGCACTAGAACAAGTGTGTTTACTTTCTAATGATGTCAAGTATACTCTAATTGACTAAATTCTAATCAAAATGTTTTATGTTAGCTGGGCGGTGGTGGCACACGCCTTTAATCCAAGCACTCAGGGGCAGAGGCAGTTGAATCTCTGTTACTATGAGGCCAGCAGGTCTACAAAGCTACACAGAGAAACTGTGTCTCAGAAAAACAAAAAAAAACAAAAAAAAAAAAGAAAAAAGAAAAACAAACTTTTATGTTTAAAATTTGAGAAGCTGATTCTAAAATTCTTATAAGAAGACCAAACAATAGTCTCAGAAAATTCAAGAAAAAATGAAACATCATATTAAGAGTTACTGTAAGTCAAAATAATAATATGTTAGTGCTATGAGGATGGACAAAAAGAACTCTAGTATAGAATTCAAAGTTCAGAAACCAGTCTCGATGTGTGGAAATACATGACAAAAGACAGTAGATGTGATACAGTGCTATGTTGGCCAGAAACAGACACTAGTGGAAAGTGTATCAGAAAATGCTCACCAGTTTCAACTGGGAGTGAACAGCACACTAAAGCCACAACAGAGCATTATGAAGTATTCACCAGAATGGGTAAGATGAAAATCGCTAATGTTACCAAATACTATGGAGAACTTGAAGAAAGGCAATATACTTACATTGCTGGGGGAATATCAGTTTGTTCAGCTACTTTGGAAAATCAGCAATCTATGCTAAATTTCAATTTAGAAACATTGTACTGCTGTGCTACTGATTTCTCGGTTTATATCTATTAGATGTCACTCATACATGCACCAAAAGACATGGCAGCAGTATTCATATGCATCAAAGCCAGAAAAACCAAAATATCCAGTATAGAGGTGGTCAGTTATGCAGGGCAATACAATAAACATCACTCAGTAATGACAATTCTTATGTCACCACTACATATAACTTAAATGAGTTTTGCTATATAAAGAAAAAAGTGAGAGCCTGTAGAATTGTGAGCTATATCTTCATTAAATAAGTTATTAAATATATAAAAATCAATTTATGGTAACAGTAGTACAAAGAATAACTTTGAAGTGGATCATGGATGAAACATGGAAGGTGCACAGGGAGCTTCTCAAGCCATGGTTGATGGTTACATGAATGTATTCACTTTATTATCTGTGTGCTTCAGTGAGAAAATGAGTCTGTGTATATGGTAAGAAAGCACACATATGTGGAGGCCAGAGATCAACTTTGAATGTCATCTTTCACCATTCTCCACACTATTTTGTTTTGAGGCAGAGTCTCTCACTAAACCTAGAGCCCCTCCCCCACCCAGTTAGCTAAACTGGCTGGCAGGGAAGATCCTGGGGGGTTCTCTGGTCTTCACCTCCCAGTGTTGGGACTACAGGTGCACATTATCACACTGGCTTGTTATGTGGGCACTAGGGATCTGAACTTGGGCCCCCATGCTTGCCTGGAAAGACCTTAAACCATTGAACCATCTTCCCAGAACCACAACTTCTCTGAATTTATTTTAAAATGTATGTGGCTCAGGAACTAGAAAATTCTAGCTCCAAATCTCAGCTCTGGGAGGTCCCAGCTTCACAACTCTGGGCCAGTTGCTTAGCCTTCTGAATTGTGGGTTTCTCAGCTGTGATTAGGGCATGGCACCCACAACTGCCCCATAGGCATCCACTGCACATTAACTCTGACAACATGACAGGAAATCCTCCATGCCTGGCAGCATCAGCAGTTGGTAACACAAGTAATTACAGCACGCTTTTCTGGAGACCAATGGGAAACAGGTTCTGGAAACCACAGAGCAACAAAGGCATTTCCGAGACAACTCTGCTCCATTCCAAGTTCGTCTCGTGGGCGGGACCTAAAATTCATCCCCTTCTGAGGCAACAGCACAACATTTCATAGTCCTTTTATAGCAACAATTTGAATAATCAACATTCTTCAAAGCAATAAATTCCCATCTTCCAAGCTGGCTCAGGAAATTCCATTTGTCAAAGTTCACCCACATTCCTCACTGCTGGGCTCTCGGTCCAGCTTCTGGGTCCCAGATAGCGACACTTGGTCTCGTGCTTAGTCATAGCTCCTCATCACCATGTTATCTGGTGAGCTTCTTCACCCAAGGTTACCACCAAGGCTTTCTTTCTTACAAGCATCAGTTCCATGCCCACATAATATGCTGTATGGCATTTTATTTCAAAGATTATTTTTATAGTTGGATAAGAAACACATAGGACACTCTTGCTATGAACACATGACCTTGACCTGGGATGTCAGAGTTTGATTCCCAGGTCTTCCATTTACTAACTATGGAACCCTGGGCATGTCACCAAACTTCTCAGATTTGCCAAGCTGTAAAACAACAACATAGTCCACAGGTCATAGGATTTCTACGAGAACTAAATTAGTTAACAGCATAATGTACTTAGGACAATACCTGGGACATAAAATATACTGCTCAAGAGTTAGCTATTGCCGTGATGAATCAGCTACTCACCACCAATTTACAAACTGAGAACCGGAAAACTCTATACTTTTTGTATAAGTTCCAAATGTTGTTAAAACTTCTAATGGTTTAACCCCTCTGCTGGTCAAGTCTCCTCACATTTCAGGGTCTCCACACCCACTGAACTATTCACTGAACCCAAATGTGTCACTCCGATTTATATCCCTACAGTCTATGTCTCCCTCAATACCCAACCTGAGATCTCTTAAGACTGGGTGTGGTGGTACACACCTTTAATTCCAGCACTCTGGAAGCAGAAACAGAAGATGTACCTAGTTCAAGGCCACCCTGTCCTATATAATGAGTCCCAGGCCAGCCAATGCTACATAGTGAGAAACTACTTCAAAATAAACAAAATACCTAACTAGGTAAAAACATAAACCAAAATGTTCCTTCTTTCCTTACACCTGTCTCTTACAGAGAAGTATTCACCATCTGTAGCAGAAAACATTTTAATTTCCCTACTGAGACCAAGAGCTTCAAGACGGAGGCTATGCTTCCCTCCCCTACCTATTACTTAACCTCTCAAGCTATGCCTGGCACATATGAGGAATTTAATGAAATTGAGAAATCTGGAAAACATTCAAATTCCTTCTCTTTGTTTAAATATTATGGACATGGGGGCAAGAATGGGTGTAAGTGATGTCAGTCACCTAACAGACAGACAGAACTGATAAACAGAATATGTATCTTTTGTTTCCAATCCCCACACCCTAAATTTTGATACAGAAAATAACAGAAAGATACCTAGTAAATGCATGTATTTATAAACAGACATGCCAGCCTCGACACGGATGCTGTCATTCCATGGTAATCAGAGGACAGGCATGACTTTCTCCTGTCCATTCTTATACCTGCTGTTCATGTAATCAAGCATGGTTCTAATTTAGTCACATTGCTGTTACTTCCTCCTTACAACAGACAGTCTCTTCCTCAGGTTTCAGCAGATGGCTCCTTCCCCATGAGCATTAAGGAATAGAGATTGATAATGAAATGCTGAAAACAACCAAAATGTACAAGGGTGCTAACCTGGCACACTTGATGATATGCACACACTTGATGGTATGGGATGGTAATTCTGTATAAATGGTAAACAGTTCTAAGTATCTAATTAGCACCGATTTTAGATCATTCAACTGATTATTTTGGAAGTCTTGGTGCAGAGGGGTACACACACTTATAAAACAGGGGTTCGAAGTGCTAGCAATGAGCAGTGTAAATGTATATGATAAGCCTGGGTTCTAACCTCAAACCAATTTAAGCAGCCTCTCCCAGGGCTGGACCCATATAACTTTTAAAAAATTCACCCAGGTGACTACAGCATATACTTAAGATTAATAATTATAGCTGTGGGACAGTGGCATGGCTCAGTGGATTGCATATATGTGTGTGCACACACATCAAAAAAATATGTAAAACTCTTTTACTGAAGAACCATAGTTGTAAGAAAGGTATGTCATCATTCCCTCTATAGTTCTGCAACACTGGGAGGAATGGAAAGATAGATAAAATGACAAAAATATATCTAATAAATGTATGAGTTTGTCAAGCAAACAATCAACTAACAGTGAGTAATTAATAGCTGATTAATAATCAATGTTTACTATAGCAATTTGATATAGCATATTATCTTTCACAGTATAACAAATGGATGCAAAAATGAGAACACCCTTATTCCCTTCTCCCTTCTCCTTCCTCTCAGCCCTCACATCTGGAACTTGAAGCATGGCCTGGCATTCAAGAGCATATTGCCAATCAGTCCTAGGACTCTGATGTTTTTAGGCTGTGATAAAAATATGTTATATAAAATGTGCCATTTAATTACTTCTGAATACATTGTTCAGTAGCATTAGGTACATTCCCATTGTCTGGAACCATCACTCACCTCCTTCCAGCTCTGCCCCGTCCCACACTCTATCTCTCTGTCCATCTGCCCCTGGCCACCTCCACTCTGTTTTATACCTCTGTGTATTTGACTACTTTGTATATCTCATATAAGGGGAACTATACAACATTTGTCCTGTTTGAGTCTGGTCTGTTTCACTTCATATGGTGTCTTAATAGTTCATTGATGTTATAGCATGAGGTATAACATCTTGTTAAGGTTGTATAATATCCCATAGGTGTGCATTCTGCATACTGCATTCTGTTTCTATATTCATTCACTGGAAAACACTGGGTAGGTCCTATCATTTCTCTCTGGTGATTAATATCGCCAACAGCACAGAAGTATGACTCTGAACTTTTTGCATGTATGCCTTACATGGCCACATGGCCATTTTTCATCAGAGAGACTCACCTCAAAGAAACAAAAGAGTTTGGTAATGGCTTCTCCTTTATATCCTTATGTAACACATTGACATACAGTGGGGGCATATCCAAGAATTTTTTTTTCTCACCAACAAAACACACAATAGCAGAAGGCTACCCATATCTAAGTCAACTGTAAAGAGACTCCCCAACTGCCACAAAGAAGTGTACTGTGGTATAGAGGCCTGAGAGGAACACACACAGGAGCAGACTCTCAGCAAGTCTAAGTTAGCTGAGGTCAGCCTTCAGCTGAAACCAGGAGGAAATCTCAGACCTCACTCCTGTACCCACAATGCACTTAATTCTATGAATAGTTATGTGACTAGGTAGAGAACCTTCCTTTAGAAGGTACTAGAATAGAGCAGAGCCAGCTGATCTCTTCACTGCAGCCTTGTGACCTACCTACACAAACCACACTGGCCTCCAACTGGGAACGCTCTGAGGTAGCACAAACATGTTGTTTACATTGCTAATCGAGCAGCAACTTATTACTGGTTTTCTCTGAGTTCCTTGTCCCAAGACATTTTAAACAGTGACCATCTCTAGTCTCTCCTTAGTTCCCCATCCCTCTTCTCGTGGTGAGGGGGTAGGGTGTTGGAAGCTCCAGAGATTTCTTTCCTTCCCACTCCCAGAGCTTCGGAAAAGACTGTCAAAACTGCTGCTAGAAAATTACCTCCCCCACCACACACACCTGAGCTGGTGCAACAAAACAGAATCGTGGGAGGCTTAAATGAACATAGAGATCCCTGATGACTCTTACTTTGATATAAAGTATATATAAGATATCCTCCAGCTATTGCTGGTTCTAGATTTAAAGAAAAATAAAAAAGACACCTGTCAGTTAAGACTGCACTGCAAGATTTACAACTAAAAATCGTTTAAAGACAGACTATTTTAAAAGGAGAGGTATGGCCACTGGATAAGAAAGGTATCCCTTGCAAAGAAGGTACTTCCACGAAGTCTACACACCGGAGAGTTGGCCTTGTCTCCACTCTTCTTGCTTGGGCACTGTTTTGCTATTTAAATCTTAGAAGTCAGGGAGCAGTGTTGGCTTACAGAGACTGAGGTGTTTGTGAAACTGGACCTCTCGGGTAATGCCACCTTCTGACCTAACAAGTATAGGAAGAAAGATACTGTCTTCTCAACTGCATTATTTCTACTACCGTCTTCTGTGGGTATACAGCAAGGAAAACACACAGTGTCTACAATAGAATGATTATAAGAGAGAAACTATCAGAAAGGCACACCCTCTTTCAGAGGACACCGAGAGGATGTCATTAAAGGAAGCCAGAAGCTCCCACTCCAGGCCTCCAAGATGGTTTCAAAGCTAGCACAAGTAATTCCAAACCCAAATGACCAAGGAGGTCTATAGCTACAAATTGAGGAGCCAGAAAGCAAAAGTAAAATACATGTCAAAGTTGCTGGTATTAAGTTGTAGCTGCCTTAACATCTAGATGAGGTGGCACATACTTTGGATTCTGGAAGGTGCTGTGCAGGCTACTGAGAGAAAATAAGTCAAGCCTTACCCAGCTGTGAATCCTGTGTACTGCAATAATGACCCTCGTGTCAAGTTACGCCCATGGGTGCAGCAGTGGCATGAATGTTATAGAGGTACCCAACTGTTTTCCAGTTGGATTTAAGGTACACTCCACAGGAGGAAACACATGCCTAGTACTGCCAAGAAATCTAGCCAAGAAACCATGGTTGGGGAGCTCACAAGCCACAGTGGTGACTGTACTATTATTCTACTAAATGTATATAGTAGTATCAAACTGCTTTCTAAGTGTGTGCTGCTCTACCCATGGAATAGTGCAAGTCTCAGACCTGATCAGATTAATTTGTTTATGCAATGATAGTGGTTAATGCAGAAGCTCACAACTGTTCAAGTCTCAGAGAATAAGCATCAGTGGAGTGCTCCTTTGAAATCGGAACCTCTGTAATACACCATGTCCCCATGGCTCAGGGGCCATCTCAAAAGGGAGGGAGATTCCAAGAGCCAGGGATTGAGGAAAAACACAGCAAAACATTGTCTTCTGGACATAATGGGACTACTGTGTTCTTGAACTCACCAAAGATATGGTTACCTGCCTGCACAAGACCAAGGCAGCCAATATTCTTGCATGGAGTGGGAATGATTCATGAACCCCATTCCCAACTGAGGCGTTATGGACTGCTGATGGCTTCTGGAGGACAGAGGAGTCTGTTTTCTTTATGGATGTGACTCTTAGTAAGTTGGCAACACTCCAGTGATGGCCCCATACTTAGGAGTATATGGGCAGCCAAACTGGAGTCTTTGCGTTATTAAAAGAAAGAAAAAAGGACACACATTTTGAAAGATGCAGATGTAAGGGGTATGTAGAGGTAGTTCTGGGAGGAATGTGGAGATAGATGTGGGAGGGAAGGAGAGAGGGGGTGGACCTGGGAGGGAAGGGTGGATCTGGGAGGCACTGATGAGAATATGATCAAATTACATTATATGAAATTCTCAAAGAATAAAAATGTTTTTTTTTTAAAAACTGCAGATGATGATTGTGAACTAGGCAGCTTGCTAAGCCTCAGGTACTAGCACTCTGTGGGTTTACAATGGCAACAGTGGCTTAAATATATTTAAAAGATTGAGAATCATTGATTGAGTATTCAATAAATAAGCATTGATTTGAATTTGTTATTGTGTAGGGCCATCCACAGCTTGCTATATAACCTCAAGCTATTGGTTAGAATCGATATTCTGTGTATCATAAAACTATAACAGCTTCCTCCAAAGAATGTAGTCCAGGGGGTAGCTACCTTGGGTTGGTATCACAGCACTTAGAGTGAGCACATGAACTTCAGACTACTAGAAATAGTCAGACTTTATATCCTGGGTATTTTCTGAGTCTTCATTAAATGTTTTCCTAAAACCTGGCTGCTGACAGCTGGAAGTCAGGGTTGCAGCAGGAAGGAATAAAAAGTAGAAATGAATGAAGCCAAGAATTTGAGAGTTGAGAGAGAGTGAGCCTCTGAGAGAGACACAGAGAGAGACAGAGAAGCTGAGTGTACGGAGCTCAGAGCTCTGTATTCCTAGACAGAGAAAAGAGGCAGAGGCTGGAAGTGAGAGGGGAAGAACGCCAACACTAGGGAAGCCATTAATTCATTTAACTGCTTCTGGATGACAAGACAGCTGCACTTAATTCTAGACACTTATAAATCTCCCCCAATTTAACCTCTCTTTTTCTTTAAAGCCTAAGGGCACCTCTCACCCACTCCAGCCCCCTAAAATTCCCTAAGCCTGCTTTTAAAACCGTAAGGGAAGCCATTCATATACATTAGACATCAGATAGACTCGAACTGCAAAGCTGCTTCAACAATTTATCAACACCACAAGCCTGAGTCACGTGATCAATTACCCTGAGCTTTAATTTCACCTTTGATACAATGGAGAAATCGCACAGATCTGATTAGGCAGGTCCAACACGTCCAAGAGATAATTTATGGAAAACCACCAGCAGCTAATAGTTAAATGATAACTTTGTTTCCTCATCCCATCCCTCAGCAGCTAGCTTGGATCTGGGTGTCAGTGTGAGCATTATTGTTATAAATCATAACCTTTGTTTCCGAACACCGTGACAACTTCCTGAACACATGGCACTTGGCAAGCATCACCCATAGCTTCTAGCACTCCATCAAGCAGCTGAATTTCTGTTTTCCCAGGCCTTTATTGGACTGAGTGCTTCAGGGTTTGCTTTATGAATAGGGAGGTTAAGCTAGCAGTTTTTTAAGCATACGCACCAACTTTTTAACTAACAAACTTGATAGGTAAAGTCTAAAGCTTGTTCTGAACATTTCTGTCTATTAAAAGCTCTCAGGCAGCCATGTACAAGTCACTAACTAGGCCTCTGTGCCCCATCTCCCACACAACTCCCTGGTACTACCAACACATTTCAGAGAAGCCCTTGCTGAAAGTTTAAGTTTTCATGGAGAATCAACAAAAGCAGAGAGGGGTTTTCTTGATGGTGTTGTATTGGTTTGTTTTGCTAATGGTAGCACTTAAATTATCTAGTTATAATTATCTAACAATTTACCACAAGGCTTTTCAACCAAAATAAGAGAAGTCCTATTCTAATTCCAGTTTGGGAGGAGAAAAAAAAAAAAAAAGGCATGTAGCAGAGATTAGAACTGCATCTGTGTCTTTGAATTCTGGTTTGGAAGTGAAGAGCTTTGCACCCTTAAATAAGTGAGGTCATCCCTCGGGTGCTAGTTTTCTCATATGGAAATTGGGATATGATGATCTAATGTAAACATTCTGTGTCTCACATCTACACAGTATTTAGACAGGTGGCTAGCACACACACAGTTGCTGGTGTGTGTGTGTGTGTGTGTGTGTGTGTGTGTGTGTGTGTGTGTGTGTGTTATGTGAAGATCTATAGAGTGGCTGGAGTACATAGCTCCATGTGTGTGAAGTATCAGACTAATGACTAGCACACATCTACTGATACATCAACATTATTTCTTCCCATAGGAAGTTTCCTGTTGGGTAAAGGAACCATGGTTTTCTGATGCACACTTACTGTTCCGTGCCGTTTCAGGGAAGAAGCACAAATAACAACAGCATACACCCTTCCTCACTCCTTCTCCACATCTCCCTTCAGTGTGTGACTCACTGGCATGTTTCCACTTTCACCTATTCAGCTCCTGGGGTGGGAGTGACAAATAAAACTAATTGTCCTTCCTAAAACTGGAGTCAACATCTGAAGTCTATGGCAAGTCTTTGTTTTATCGTTCCTTTTCTCAGAGGAACAATAGTTTCAAATGATAGTTTAAGCGTTGTTCTTAGCACAAGGCGCTCGTACCAGTCACTTACCAGATGTCTCTGATAAATTTGCCTGTGTTTCCACCAGACATTTAGCATGAGCTTGTAATTTTGTTCTGACAATGCTGGAGTTTGCTAAACAATGTCTACAGAAACAGAACACTTGATTCCAGTAACTTGTCGGATCTTTGAATGCGTGGCAAACTTAGTGCTCAAGGCAAATCTGACATGGACAGAAATACGGAACCCTTTCCAAGTCACAGCCTTGAGAGGCACGGGATTCATTCAAATAACCATATGTGATCTGTCATGAGCAGCACAGCTTGGGCCGAATCCATTCTTCATACCCTTTACTCAGAGGACTTGGCTTAGGACTCAGCTCATGTTAGCCATCAGTGCAACATACAGGTCCTACTCAGCTCCATGTGGATGAAGGAAGAAGCTCCAGCAATACTAAGCCACAGACTATGTTGTTATAAAGCTTCTTGGGACTTGAACTGCAGGACTGAAGTCTGTGGACAGATCTATAATATTAGAGGTCTCTAAATCAAATCTTAATTTCCAGTCTGAGATCGCCACCTTCTGTGGTATATTTTGTAATGGCCACGTGTGCCTTTCCACACTCTTCCCAGACGACGATAGCATGAAATTATCCCTAAGCTTCCTCTAGCTCTCAGATATTCTGATACTCATCTATATTACATTTAAATCAGAGACCAAAACACTTAATAGAGTATAGTGACTCTCCTGTGAGTTAGAGCACTCTGATAAACCTGGTGCCTGCTGTCTGCTTTTGAAGATCTAAGCTGGTCCATAGGCTCAATGCCAAGTGACTACAAAGAGACATGAAAGTCCAGTGCCCTTTTCACGTTCTGCTTTGTGCCCACCTCACTCTGTTAGGATCATCTATATTTTGTGTGTCTCTACCTATACTGGTCTTACTTTGTCTATAAAGTGTTCCCAAAGAGCCCACAGAGATCACAATTCTATCACTTGCAATAGTAGTTACAGGAAACACATATTCTAGAATAGCAATAACCAATAGTCTTTAGACACATAGCCATAATTAACTGAAGTTGAAAATTCATTTACTTACAGACTCTACCCACGTTTCAAGCACTCAATGGCCACATTTGACTACTGGCTACCACATTGGACAGCATGGGTTACAGAGTCTTTTAGTCATTGCACAAAGTCCTACTAGACAAAACTGAACTACCCTGGAGCCTAATCCTTAAGAACAAACCCTTGAACTGTAGCAGAAACAATGTCTAGACCGCCATGGTCCCCTGCTGCCATGCCATTACATGTTACCCTACTTCAAGCACACAGGTGCAGTGGTTCAGGTTGCCTCTTCAAACTCTAAAAGTACACTCGGTGGGTCCAGGTCAACAAAGCTGGCACGAGCTGAAGCTGCTTAAGATCAATGAGGGTCACTTAGAAGTCACAGCATATCTAAGGGGAGGTCTCAAAAGTCACAGGCAAGGGTGCTGTGAGTGACAGTTCCTCATAAGAACAGAACTTTGAAGTTCGTAATTTGTCATCTCATTCTATTTTATCCTCTTATTTCTCCTAACGGTTCATAGCTCCCTAAGACTGTTGATTTTAAGAGAGCTGTGAACCTTTATAAAAGAGTATATCACAGTGATATTCAATGGCTTTCTGAACAGGAGTGGAGAGAAGAAGTTATCCAAAGTTGTAATATATATATATATATATATATATATATATATATATATATATATAAAATTTAGATTTCAATTCATTCAGGAAACATTACAGAAGCTCCATGAATAAATTATGAGAGCTTAGGAGTGAACAGAACTGCCATTTTCACTGAGTGCATTCTTCCATTTCTAGCAGGTTCTGCTTGGAAAGTGGCCGAATCAATGGGTGGTGTCTATCAGGCCTCACTCATGACCAGCATATTCCTAATGCTCTGACTTCCAGAACATTGTTTAATATAAAAAAATTTATAAACTGCGTTAGAAATAGTCAAGATTTATTTGGTCTTTTTCTCCAAAACTGGAAGTGTTTAGAAAGGGGAAAATGAATTGTTAGTGGTAACTACTTCTAAAACTCTGAAAAAACTACATCTTTATTAGCTGAAGAATATAGGACTTATTTTGGTTTAAAAGCCTTGTGGTAAACTGTCAGATAATTATAATAGATAATTTAAATGCTACCATTAGCAAAACAAGCCAATACAACACCATCAAGAAAACCCCTCTCTGCTTTTGTTGATTCTCCATGAAAATTTAAACTTTCAGCAAGGGCTTCTCTGAAATGAGTTGGTAGTACCAGGGAGTTGGGGGGAACGGAAATGGGGCACAGGGGTGCCCCTTTTAGTGACTTGTACATGGCTGCCTGAGAGCTTTTACTAGACAATTAGAAATGTTAAGAATGAGCTGTAGACTGAAGGAGAAATGTATTTGTACTTTACCAAGTGAAATTGCAACACAAACCAGTCAATGGGTCCATGTTCTATTTTTTTCTCCCATAACCTCAAGGCTCTGCCAAAGCAGATGAGAATTATTAGGGCATGAATGATCTGCTGCCTTGTTTAGGACCAATCATTAAAAAAAATCATTTGTGTTTTAATCTCTACTACTGTAAAAAAATATTAATTAGTCCCTTTCTTCCTCCTGACCTACACATACACATGAGGACATCTGGCTTGTAGTGGAGGTGAGAGAACTCACTGTTAAACTTACTCAGAGGCACACTGCCTGTCCAATGATCCCTTCACAGAAGAACAATGATGGGGGGTTAGCTTAGAAATTCAAAGTGTATACATAATACTTTTCTTTGCCATGTAAGTAACTAGGCTAACTAAGGAATTTGAAGGGATTAAGTTTGTCTCATATTATTCATCTCTGGGAGAGCAGTGTTTTGACTGGAGATGAATGAAAGCCTTTGGACAAAACAACTAAACAAATCCTTGGTTTCAGGAGGATGGAGAGTAGCTTATGTGGCTAGAAAGTCAAAGATGGTAGTACTTAGTTCCTCATACACTGTCCCATATATAAAACCAGATTCAATTTGGGAAGATTTGGAGATGACAGTAAATAATCTACTACATATGCTCATATATGTACATATTTGTGTGTGTGTAATGATATAATACACAATATATAACTATACATCCATATATCAAAATATATAGCCTATCAAAAAGAACAGTGGATAATATTCAAGTTCTAAAAAAGACACATGTTTATAGTGGCTATAATTTATAAATCCATACCACTAAAATAATTATTATTTTGAAAGAAATAGAGAAGACCTTTCTAAACCAACTAGTAATAAAATTCTGGGCCTCAAAAAAACCCTCCTAATGTCTAATATTAATCAAAGTTATTTCACCTACAGAATGGTATAATTAATAACCCAGTGTGCCTATTTTTCTTTTCAATTATTTATTGATCATTCACTGTTTCAACTGCTGTCAACAAAGTGAAGAATTAAACGCCTTTCATAATTTTGTTGTCAAGATTAATCATCTATTTGTTTAAGTTGAATGTTTTGTCTTGATTTATGTTCCTTGTCCTTGTGAGTAAATTAAAATCTGATTTAATTTCATAGAGCTTGCACAGAGATACAGACTCAGCCAAGACATTACCAAGGCAAAGACCTCATGTCAATTAAAAGCACTTACTCATTGAAAGACAATGCATACAGGAGACCGTAACTCATCTTTCTAATCACTCTCTCCTAATCAGGAAACCAAACTTTAGTCAGAAGTGTACCCACATATACACACTGACATACACTTACAAAAAAAAAAAAACAGAGGTAATATTTTCTTTCAAAAATTCAAAATTTTATCCCCAACATGGATACATGATAAGAGCACAGGAACCTTACAGTCCCAATTTGATTAATGCATTGTATACATTTTGAAATACCACACTGCACATATAAATGTGTACAGTTATCACATGTTGATTTGAAACATTTAAATGGAAATCAATCAAATTTTTAAAATTAATTCTAACTTTTAATTTGTTCCCTTTGCCTGAAATGCTCTTTTCACCTAATTTCTGCTTGGTGTTTATCCTTCATGTCTGTGCTAAAAGGTCACCTCATCCATCAGCAAGGCCTTCATGACAATTACACTTCTTTCACTTTTTCTCACCACTCCCCAGATACTACCCACCACACTGCTCCTCGTCACTTTGTCATTTATCCCAATTAATAATCGCACATTCCTCATTTGTCTCTCTGTGTGTGCTGTCTCACCACACAAGAAGGCAAGGTCTGCATCTGTTTATTTTAAGCAGTGAATGAATGATGTCATCCTCCTTTGCATCTCCATCATGGTCCTTTCTCAGAACTCTTGCAGACCAGTGGCTAGAAAGCTGGCTTTGCTGTACATGGTCAACCCCACCATGCTCTGAGTACATTGCTAATCTGCTTCCTTAGGAAGACTAGTGCATACCTTCTAAATGGTCTTCACTCCTCTGCGAGTGTCAACAGAACAGAGACGTGTCTACTAAATCTGCCCCCTCAGTTGTACCTGTCTCTGAAACTAGACACCTCAACATCTAGGCAAAGCACAATTCCAGTTTTGAAGGCAAAGCTGCATATAAAGGAACACATTTCCCGGACAAGCCCATAATACAAAATTCTCTATACTCACAACCGAGGTTTCCATGCCCTTGGCCATTTAGGAAGCTGCGTGGATACCTCTGGTCCTTCCTACTGTGCAGGCCACTTTAGTGAACAAAGCATAGAAACTGCTTACCTGGAGTCCTTCCTGACTCTTGCTTTTTCAAAGGAAAACTCGGGGGGTTTGTTGAGGTCATAGGTGCGGGTTGTGGGTTCTGCAGACACTCCAGCCTTCGCCCCCCTCCTGCTGTGGAGAGAGACCAGCCCTGATGTCTTGCGGTGAACCTCCAGAGGCACTTTGTCGGGAGAGGCCTGCTGTGGGCTTCCTCCCTGCACATGAATCACGTCCTGCAGCTTGTTCAGTTGGATGCACTTGCTCTGCAGCTCTTCCGTGAGCTCGGCGATGGCCACAGTCTGCTTGGACAACTGCTCCCGCAGCTCCTTCAGGTGGTACTCCCGTTCCTGAAGTTCTGCATCCTTCCTCCTCAGCTCCCTCTCCAGCTCTGCCACCTTGTTACGCAGAGCGTCCGTGCTGAGGTTCCCTGACTGGCCATCTGGGTGCTTAGCGTGTTTGGGTTTCACCGAACCATTTCCCATGTTGCTCGAGAATCTAAGGGAGGGCACAGAACTGGGAATGAGCAAGTGGAGTTCCACCTTCTAACAACCCTCCCCTTTCCAGTTCACTTCATAAACAGACACAGAGCAGTCACCACCCTTTGATGAGAAATAAACTCCTCCATCGGTACAGAGGACACTCATGGCGGAGTCCTTTATCCCTCCATAGAGAGCAGTTGGCATTTGGGTTCCTTCTTTCACCAGTACAAGCATCACACCTGAGCCTTTTCTACAACTGCCCTGAGTCATCTGCTGTGCTCTTTGCTTGTTCTCTCTGGACAATTGTCAAAAGCATCCATCAAGACTGTGGTTTAGATGTCAGCACAGCAGAGATTAGATGCAAGGGAGAAGGCACAGCGGCAGAGGCTTGGAAATGTCACAACTCCCTCCCACCACTCCCAGCAGCTCTAGGAAAGAGCACCCCTGGTTTAGAAATAACATGCCTGCATTCATCAGAGGGTAGAGGCAGATTTGGTACCACTTTGTTATTAGTTTGTTCCTGCCTGGCACCCTCATAAGTGTTGCCTCTCTGACAATGCTGATTGTTAAAAATGTTTAAACTGTGACCCCTGAGAAGAAAACACCTGTGTGAAGCTTCTTGTTCATCCTTCACTTTAGGTCCCAGAGTCAAGTTGCAGAAAAAGTGATGGTTCATGGTGTGAGAGTCTATTCTTCTAAAAGAAAATCTTCAGGGCCCAAAAGATAGCTCAGTGGGCTCATGCACTTGCCACACAAGTGTGATGAACTTTGTTAGTTCCCACACGAATGCTGGGCAAGCATTTCAGCTTGCCTGTATTCCTAGTCCCAGGAGAAAGAGACAGGAGCCACCTAGAACAAGTTTCGTAACAGGACTAGCCAAACTGGTGAGCTCTAGGTTCGGGGAAGAGACCATGCTTCAATATACAAGGTAGAAATAAATTTACAATGACACCTAACTTCAACTTCTGGCTTGCCTAGGCACAGAGACTTATGTGAGCATGTGTATGTGTACACACACACACACACACACACACACACAGAACATGCATACATGGGTGAATACTACATACATTTGTAAAAGGGGGGTCTCTTCACATGGTAGCTGAGGGATAGTTCAGTTGGTAAAATGCTGGGCAAACAAGCATGAGTGATAGAAGTCAGGCTTATAATCCTGGGATAGAGATAGGAAGATCCCTGGGGTTGGGTGGCCAACCAATCTAGCCTAATTTGACAATCCTGGATCCCAGTGAGAGACTCCATCTCAGAAACACAAAGTGGGTGGCTGCTGAAGCATGACTCCTGTGACCTTTAGCTTCCAAGTGCGTTCTGAACAGGGACACACACACACACACACACACACACACACGTAATCTCATGGAGAACCCAAAGTTATCACTAATCCAATGGGTCTCTTGGTGCAAGAAGAAGATTAGAAATTACAAGGAATCATTTTAATTGATTTGTCATTTTTTTAAAGTTCCAAAGCTGTGTATTTATTTTAACATTTATTACAAATTCAAAAGGCTGGCACAAAAATGTCTTGTTTCATTGATATTACTACTTCAATGGAAATTAAGTTGCATGTTTAGGTTTACTGAAACAATTTCACATAAATAATAGTAAATTCTTAAAATGTAAGTCAGGGCTGGAGAGATGGCTTAGAACTCAAGAGTGCCAACTGTCTACAGCCATCTGTAACTCCAGCTCCCAGGCACCCAATTCCCCGTTCTGGTCACCATAAGCATTGCATTCACAGGTGCCTATGCATAATTAAAGCTTAAAAAATGTCTTTCTGAGCAATAGTTGAGAAGCTACCTTAAAAGCCCTTCTCTGATAAATGAGATTGATGACTACCTTATATGCTATTCTAGAACCTTCATCCAGTAGCTGACGGAAGCAGACACAGACACCCACAGCTAAAGCTAAACACTGAGCTGAACTCTGGAATCCAGTTGCAGAGAGGAACGAGTGATAAGCAAAGGGGTCAAGACCAGGCTGGAGAAACCCACAGAAACAGCTAACCTGAACAAGGGGCTGCTCATGGACCCCAGACTGATAGCTGGGAAACCAGCATAGGACTGTTCCAGACCCCCTGAAGGAGGAAGTCAGTTTGGAGGTCTGGACAATCTACTGGGCCACTGGAAGTGGATCAGTATTTACCCCTAGTACACAAATGAACTTTGGGAGCCCTCTCCTCATGGAGGGATACTCTGGCAGACTAGGAACGCTGGGGAGGGTCTAGGTCCTGCTCCAAATGATGTGACAGACTTAGAAGATGCCCCCATAAAAGGCCTCATCCTCCCTGGGGAGCAGAAAGGGGCTGGAATGGGGGGGGGGTGCATAGGGGCAGGGGAAGAGGGGAGGGAGAGGGAACTGAGATTGACATGTAAAAGAAGCTAGTTTCTAATTTAAATAAATAAAAAATCTTTCTTTAAAAGTAAATCACCTGCAGGTCATGAGCTCACCAAGTAAATTTGCACTACTGAAATATAGCAGGCGCTGCCCTGGCTGCTCTTCTCACACCGCACATGGCAGTAGTGGATGGCATAGTCTGGGGAATCATGCATCAACTGCAAAAAATCATCTGAAATACCTCTGATTTTAAAAAATCAGAAGAGAGGATAGAAACTGAGGTTTATAAACATGCATTTTTCCCCCACCCCACCCCCTTCATGTTTCAAGCTCAGGGAGAAACAAAGATCCTGACTTGATTTTATTGCTTCTACCAGATTAATTGTGGCCTCCACAGAGGCCGGCTAGATGCAAAAATGTAACAACACACTCTCCAAATTTTAAATAGGTGCTACCAGCCAATGGAGGTTGCCCAGGACCAAGACAGAAACAAGAAGGGAAGTATCTTCCAACACTGAGCAACAACTCCTCCCAGGATTCTTGCTGGGAGCTGCCATTAATAAACATAAGCCCTTGTGGAGTTGCTTTAACAGGCTGCAGACATGGAGCACGCATAACCTTTCCTTTTAGCTGCCATGCAGCCAGCAGCATTTATTATTCTCAGCATTAGCATCGCACAAAGACAGAGGACAGTATAATTTAAAGAAGTGAGCCTAGACAGACTTGAATCCAGAATAAGACATTCTGAAGACATTAGATGAAGACTTGGGAATTCACTTGAATGCTATTCTGGAAGGCACTCCTCTGAAATGAACATATGCACAGGTTTCTATCATGCAGACAGACTTTGTGAACCATGAGAGACAAGGAGGGAAAGGGTTTGTCTTATAGAGAACTCGGCAAGCAAAATCAGATTTAAATGTAACATTAAACTAATGACTGATTCTGCAGTAAGGGAACAATTGCTTACTAAGCTCCAAGTGTCATGTACTCTATCAAGGCATAGCGTCTCATGGATTAGAAGTTGGATTTGACAGTGAGAAGAGCTCTAACACCCTAAATATGAAAAGGTCTAGAATCATTTCTGTTCTGTGGATAGAGCAAAATCAACCCAATCGTCTCACAAACCCGAAGCACAATTAAGTAGAGAGTGTCAAATCATCCCAAACAGCATCCTCTTTTCCTGAAGTTGCCTTAGAAGCTGGATTAATCTTGTGAGCTTAATTTAGAATTCCTAGAATGGGGAGAAATGAGAGCAGCAAACTTACCTTTCAAGTCACAAAATAACACAAGTTTCTAAATCGCTCAAGACTAGTATGAGCTCTTACTTCACCTGTTTAAGCATTGCTGTCCCGCAGAAAGTTTTCAAGTTTCTGGCCACATATAACCTGACTAGATTCACGTGCAGCTTCTTAGCTGAAATCTCAGCTAAGAAGGCAAGTGACTTCTCACATATGGATTGCTAGCCACAAGGAGAATTGATCTGCAGGATGTTGATTCATCAATCTAGAAGCTACAGGTTATTAAAATCATTTGTACATTAAAGGACAATGCATAATGTAATAAGAAATGACTTTAGAGATAAAAGCCCAATTTAACAGGAGCGCTAGATTCAGGTTATGCAAGAAGAGGAGCAACCTGCCCTCTCTCAACCTCCTATAAATCACATGGCATCTCTGATTTCAGGTTTGTATCTATAAAATGGCATATTTATCTCCATGTCATAAGGTTATGGTGGAGATTTAAAGCATCCTGTTCAGTGCAAAACACATAGGAGCCATCAGGTACATAGGGGTCTCTTTTAGCAATATGGGACTAGAGATAGGTTCATATATCTCAGTAGGGGGGAAACACAGTTTCATTTCTACATAAGGTAGAAGTCTGAGCAACTGGACACCTTGAAAACAAGAGGTCTTTAAAGATGCAAATATTCCCTTGTGGATCTTATATTTCTGGACCTTATATTGTATTGAGAAAAGAAACCATTGTGAAACAAAAAATATATAAACAAACAAACAAATAAAACAAGGAAACAAGCCTCACCAAAAGATTGGAGATGAGAAAACAGTTTGAATGGTGACACAAAACCATATCCAGAATTTCCAGGTTTCCTTAAGTCTGGTAACTCCTTAGTATAACTTCTACTTATTCTCACATGCTGATGTGAAATTCGGAAATCAAAAAGGCCCACTGAGTTACCTCTGAAGGCACAACACTACTCATTGGAGAGGGGATACACTTCATAGTCAGGGAGGAGAGAAGGAATATTGAATCATGGCATTTAGCAAGAGGAGAGGGTAATATCATAGTTTCCTTTTATTATACTAATTCTCTTTGTGCAGAAGAAGCTACTCACAGAAGGGCAGAGGGACTGGGAATGACTTGCAGGCTGGTTCACACCTTGCAGTCAATACATCAAAATAAATAAATAAATAAATAAATAAATAGATAGATAGATAGATTTTTCCTTCAGCCCTAGAATAGTTTAAAAACAAAATCTTGGGTCTGATGTAGATAATATTTGATGTGCTCTTTACCCACTTAGAATCTAATAGAAATGCATCCTCATGAACAGACACCAAAAAACACAGACACACACACTCAGAAAGAGGGAGGGAAAGAGGGATGGATGAGGGAGGGAGGGAGGGAAGAGTGGGTAGTTGCAAGCATATGTTGCATGGAGCTATGTTGGGAGATGGTAATAAAGTGCTGGCTAAGACTACAGAGCCAGAGTCCCTGTCCTGGTGCTTTTGATCAGTTTTTCTGTGTCCCCAGAACAGCTACTAGGCTTCAGTGATAAGAGCAGAAAAGATAGCTTGACACACAGATAGACAAACAGATAAAACTATTTGCATATCATTTAGTACTCTTGAGGGTCATATGACATATACAATGATAAGAATTTAGCACTGTTCCTTGTGTATAGCATTATGACTGGATAAATACTAGACAGTTACTGTCAATATTATTTACCAAAGGAAATAAATTATCCCCATCAAAACAATGTATGGATCAAAAGTTATATCAAACTAAGCAAACTATTGAAGGAGAACAGTCAGAGACCTGACTCTACCACACATTGTGCTCACTACAAAGCTACAAACACTGAGAGGGTATGAAGAGGAAAGTGGTAGCTATGAGGGCCCTAGTGAAATCATACCGGTGTAGATCAGTGGAACACAGCCTCCCAGTAGCAGACTCAAATTATGCAATCAGATGACCCTTGAAGAAAGCAAAGTGAACCAGATGGAGAAGAGGGCACACAATGCCACCATGCAGGGAAAGAATGAAATCACCTGAGCGTAGACTTCACAGTTTTTACAAAATGTAACTCCAGGGTAGATCACAGGCCTAAAAGTAAGACACAAAACTATAAAAACTAGAAGATATCCCAGAAGAAAGTCTAGGTGATCATGGATTTGGTGGTAACTTTTAAAATACAGGACTATAAAAAGAAATTGTTAAGTTTATTCTTTGCTAAAACCCTGCCAAAGAAGAGAGTGAAATAGTCTGGGAGAAAGCAAATAAAGGAGGTGTTCTCCACACACTACATTTTAAACAAATCTGGCGGCAAAAGACTTAAAAATATACCTCACCCAAGATTTACAGATGGCAAAGAAAAGGGGAAGAAGACACAGTCATCTGTGGGTAGACAACTTCAAACTAATGCAACAGGGAGATACCAAGACAGTGATGACAATTCACAGTACAGAGTGCACCAGAGCTAACAGCATGGGGGCTGA
This sequence comes from Cricetulus griseus, assembly GCF_003668045.3. NCBI lineage: Eukaryota > Metazoa > Chordata > Mammalia > Rodentia > Cricetidae > Cricetulus > Cricetulus griseus. Next base: position 161,188,319 of record NW_023276807.1, read on the forward strand.
CAGGAAGGTTGGTGTCACCAGAGGACATGTAAGGTGATACAGCACCTCAGAAGACAGAGTGGGTGTTTGTCACTAAGTTAATCATATTTCCCTTGTTTAATCAATGATTCACATGGTTTCCTCAGGACCTTCAGCGTTATTCATAAAGGCTGCAACTTTGAGGCAACCATGTCCTTCTGCTGGTTAACAAAGAAACTGCTGTCCATCTATTTAACAGAATATTGTTCAAGAATACGAAGTAGGATTAACCAATGAGAAGACATAGAAAAACTCTAAATACATATTACTACATGAAAAAGTCAACTGGAAGAACCTACATACTGTAGGAGTCCAACTGTACAGCGTTATGGGAAATAGAAGTAAAGGCAGTGAAGATGAGTGTCCGCCAAGAGTTTTGGAGAGCAGGGGAGAAAGGAATAAGTGAGTGAAACACAGAAAGTGTTTGTGACATTGAGACCATTCTGTATGATACTACAATGAAAGATGTATGTTATTGCACTTGTCCCAACCCATGGCATATACATTACAAAGGAGAAACCCATTTATAGCTGATGGGATTTAGTTAGTTATATGTCCATATGGAGTCATCAATTGCAGCTAACATATCATTCTGCTGCAAGCCCCTAAGAACAGGGACTAGAGAGCTGGCTCAGAGGTTGATAGACCTGGCTGCACATCCCGAAGACCAGACTTCAGTTATCAGCACCCACATAGGGTAGCTCATAACTGGCTGTAGCTCGAGATCCAAAGGATCTGATGCCCTCTTCTGGCCTGTGTGGGCACCACACACATATGGCACATGCACTCAGACATATATGCACATAAATAAAAGTAAATGTTAAAAATAAAAAGAAACCTGTTTTTGAAGTTGTTAGGAACAAAGGAAACTCATGGGGGTGGTACATAGCTAACTATACTTTTCTATGAACCTAAAACTGGAAAGTAGAGAGCCTATTAATTAGGAAACAGAACACTTACTATGAAGTAGATGCAAGAAAATCTAAAGCCTATCTCACCGAAGAAATGGGCTGAATGTACGAAGAGTGGAAAGAAAGTAATGAGTAATAAGGCTTAAAAAAGTAATATACTGGAGTAAGAACCCAAAACTGCACATGCCTTATTATGGTATCTGGGGTTTAATGCAAGCCAAGTTCTTTTTCAAGCTGCATAGTCATATCTGTCCTTTAGAAGATAATGCTCCTGGAATAACTATGAAACCAAATGAAGAAATCTTAGGGGAAGTAAAACAAAGGCAATTGCACCAATCCAAGTAAGATGTGCTTATGAGATTAAACTCAGCCTGGAGTCTCAAACCTATTCTAATGACTCAAACTTCTTGAAGTAGAAAAAATACAGACTATCTCCATGGTAACTAGGAGGAGGAAAACATTACTATAGAGGATTTCACAGAAGTGATGGCTACAGGTAACTGCAATTTCCTTTCCTTCAATAAATCATGAAAAGCAGAGTAGTTGTTTTTTTTTTATCATATTGGCAGTTTAGCTTGAAATTGGAGGAGGGGATTGTACTGGCTTCCTTGGATAAAATTCTAAGATTATATGAAACTGATGCATATCTGTATGGCTACCATTTACTGGTCTCTCCAGAGCCCTTTTAGAAAATAATTAACCATCACTAAATACCTAAATCCCTGCTTCTTCCTGAAGCAAGTCAAACAGTACTGAAGAACTGACCCTGTGAGAAACAGCTAAATCTCCTGTCAGTGACACAATTAAAATCCTATTTCCACCCTCCCTGTGACAATGGACAACAGGCTCAGTTTAGAATCTGCTGTTGTTTTATCTATCCACAGTCTCTTGATTTTGAGAATGCTTTCCTCTCGACTCACAACCATATGAGCTTGTCATACCAAACTTCCAACCACTGCCAGCTCTCTGTGGACAAACCCACCCCAGAAGAATTCACATCATGAATGTTTTGACTAATATGGTTTCTAGATGCTAAAAGCATTTAGTAGCATTCTATCCAAGTGGGCATGCTATCCAAGCACATAAACAGCAAACACAGAAATGTGAGCTGGTATACATAGGTCAGGACATTGTAGCCAGTGGAATTTGAGTGACAGGCAGGAGAAAAGAGAATCAATACTAGATGTTCACCTTGTAGCAACTGGATGAGAACTGATGCCATTAGTCAAAATGAGGATAGGATTTGCGAGGCAGAGTAACAGTTTAATTTTGGACACACTTAAGATGAGAGACTTGTGCAAATTTCAAGCCCAAGAGTAGTAAGCAGTAATAAATAAGGAACTAGAAAACCAAATGAAAGGGAGAAACAAAGACCTGTAGCTGACGTTGACAAATAAGTGGAAACTGAAGATGGTCCTAGGGATTTGTGATCACACAAGGAACAGCAGCATTGAAATCTAAGTGTTAGACTGGAAAGAAAAGTAGAGCTGTGGTAAGGAGCTATGTGTTAAAGTGAGAAGGGGACACATACACAGAACTACAGGCAACTGAGGACAGCTGGGAGTGGAAGAGGTGGCCCTCCCCAGGGAAGAGCACACCAATTGGTTGTCCACTGCCAAGTGGCCAGCCCTGAAAATACACATACAAGCAACACTGTATGGAATGAACAGGAGATATATCCATCTATGTATTTTTGAATCTCTATCTATCTATCTAGATATGTATATCATATAATTACAATGAAAAATGAGGCTATGAATTTGAAAGAGAGCAAGAGGATACATGGGAGATTTTGGAGCAAGGAAAGGGAAGGAAGAAATGTATGACTATATTATAATCTCAAAAAAATAGAGGTGATTGAGAATCTCAATTTGGGGTAGAATCTCTAATTGCACAAGAGACAATGCGGCAAGTCAGTTCCAATGTTTTCACCTTGGACAGGTTGGAGGAAAGTGGTCCTTCCGTTCTCTGTCACTCATTCACCCATGGAGCATCACTGACAGTGATCCTCCATGACACAAACAGGAGAGAGGAGTCATGCAGGGGGAGTCTTATGGAGACAGAAGATGTACTAGATGCCCATGAGTCAACAAGATAGCAATGCCTAAGCAAGATGCAAAGAAGGAAAAATTTAGGTCAGTTCTACAGACGTAAGACTTGAATTCACATGAGGAGACGAGACCACTGAAGAAGAGAAGAAAGAAATACCTACATTGTGGAGTGCAGACATATGTCATACCCATGAAAATTTAATTTGTGGGAGAAGAGGAAGAGAAGCAACACCTTTCGGGTTGGATAAGAATAAGGAAAACTTGTAGGAATAAGAGAAGTCTGATAGACACCAGGGAGATAAAAATTTCAAGTGGCAAGCAGGTGGCAGCTCAACTCCCAGAAGCATCAAAAGAAATGAGATGAGAGAGGAAAGCACAGCCGTTAGCCATTTCAGAAAAGTGAAGCTGGAACCTCATTTAAAAGGTCCCAGGGAAAGAGCTGGTGCCAAGAGTTGGATCTTCAGGATGCTATTAATGGAGCATGCTAAGAATTTTTACAATAGTAGAAATGAGAGTTCTTATAAGCCCAGGATAATGAGCCAAGGAAGCTAGAGAAAATGAAAACATGGGGGAAGAGAGAATAACTGGAAAATAACACGGAGGAATCAGACAATACGAGACTACCAGGCTTGGGCAACAGCCAGTCAGCACATGTCTTCTTTCCCTGTTCAGTGAGTTTTCATCTGTCTCCTGTGAATTTGGAGGCCGGGAGTCAAGGACTATTGCTAAAGGTGGGTTCACAGGCATCATCTTTGCAAGTTGTTTATTCTTAGTTATGCTGTGGTGTCGCAAGGCAGAGAACAATCTAATTCTCTAAAGAGATTCTTCACCCCATCACCTCATTACCCTGGTGTGAGAAACACAACAGGAACGCGAGCAACAGCTGTTGTATATTCCGTGGGTTGATCGCCTTCTCCATGAGCTAAATAGAAACTTGCAAAGATGAGGAATGGTTTCTAAGGGTTTTTTGTGTGTATGGGGGTGTGGCAGGGAACAGGTGGATGCTGCACTCTCTTTAAGAAAAATTGTTCCTCTCCTACAGTAATTTGGAAATAAGATGAAGATGTAGAAAGCAAGGTGACATCCTTTCTAAGGGTCCCAGGAGTTGCTTCTGTTCTTGGCCCTCGACTGCCCTGTTCTGCCTATGGGCTCAATTCCCAACCTTGAGCTAGAACCCATTTCTTTTTCTCTCATCTCCCAAGTGGCCAGTTTCTTGGCGTTTGTTTGCTGGCTTCCCTTCTTCACCAGGATACGCAAAAATGTGAACGCGCCTCAGGGTGCTGAGTGACAGGACAGCCAAACAAGTTTACAAGCACTTGTAAAAAGTCCTTGCAGGAGTGTGAACCCATGAGCTATCCAGACCTTGGAGAACAAAGCCTGGATGGCACACCGTGATGGCAGCCCTGAGCCCCCAGCCCCAGCAGAACTCAAGGATGTTGCAGTCACATTGTGTCCTGAACCCAACTGCTGTATGGAACCACCGGCGCCACAGGGAGAGAACTCAACGTGTCCACATGCCCACATGCAAAGAGCATGAGAGACCCGCTGGGTGGGGAGAAGTACACACCGCGCAATACACGCCCAGTAGCACCCTCATGTCCCCATGCTATCCCTCTCCGGGCTTTCCTCGGGTGCCGGAGCCCCCCAGCCTCACCAGGCCGCCGTGTAACTTTCCAGGTGCGCAGCTCGTCCCTCCGCGCGGTCGCAGCGCCTAGGCGTTCTCGGCCACGCCACCCTCCTACGGTCCCAGCCGGGCTCAGCTCAGCTCTGCCCCTCCGCACCGTGCGCACCGTGCTGGGTCCGGGTTGCTGGCGCCGCCGCTCGTGCTGCGTGGGAGCCGGGGATTCGGCGGGCGCGCTGCGGGCAGGAGCTGAGGCGACGTGGGTGCTGCCGCCTCGCTGGTCTGCGGGGGCCGCTGCGAGAAGGAGGCGCGCCGGAGGGAGGAGGGAGCTCGGCGGAGAGGAGGGACGGAGGAGGGCGGGGGTCAGCCCGGCGTGGCGTGGAAGAGCCCGGAGCCCGCTTCCTTGAAGGTGGGGTCACCGGCGCCGGCGCGAACCTGTACTCCGGAGCCAGCCTGCAGCAAAGGCGACAGTCTGCACTTTATACCCCTAACCTCCGGAGTGAGGCAACTTAAGTAGGGCGATAACATCGTGGATGCAAGCGGGTGGTTGGTTGTGTTATTATTTCTATTTCAAGTGTGTGGGCCGAGGGAGAGGAAAGTTGGGGGGGGGGGGTATTCATCATCACCTTCCCTCTCCACCCCTGTGCCTCCAGCCTGCTTCGCTGCAGGCTCTTGCTCTTGTTCACTGGCTGGCTCTCTCTAGTCTACCTTCCCTTCCAGAGCGCAAATCTGCAGGCATACATCCTGGACATGGTCTCTGGTGTCACAGTGGTGCCCTTCTAGAAGACACGTGACCCGGGGGTTGCTTGGACGCACTGTCTTCCAGGACTCTGGAGCCTTAACTCTCTTCTAATCTGCCCATTGCACGTGACGCATGCTGGAGACAGTGGCTGAACTGAGTTTCAAGGGTCAGAGATTATACCTCCTAAAATTTGTAAGGTTTTATTAGCACGGAGCTTTCTTGGTTATTCAAGCAGGTAATTTAATACTCTCCTGTGGTCTTTTAGGCACAGTATCCTGAGGTGTGCATTCTGGTTTTCTAAATATAAATGGACATACTCACCCGCCACGGTATTCTGTGTTCTGGTGTTGTGAGATCCCGCTGTAGCAAGTTCCCCTTTCTTCCTTCTTCCAGAGGAACATCCTGGCAGACTCACAAGGACAAGGACAGTCTCTCTGCCGAGTGGACAGTACAGCGAGGGTCTGTCTAGTCTTCGATTTGTATCTAGAGAACGTTAGAATCCCTCTCTCTGGGGCTGTCAACCAACCGGAGGCTGTGGGTCTCCTGTAACTCCAGTATGCACTATTACATACATAAACCCACATAGAATGAGGACCGTGTACACTTATTGAATGGGGCCATTGATTTTCAGAGGATAAAGAGCGGTTGTTTGTTTTTTTCTGCTAACTGGGGAAAAATTAAGCTCAGGTATTTTTTCACACGTCTGTACATTTTATGCTGGCCTCCAATGCTGCCTTTCCAGAGAAAATTGGGGTGAAGAATTCCAAAGAAAGGGGGAAATCCATCGAAAAAATAAAGTCATGAGTAAGTCATGGTGAGAAAGGATTTTAAGTCAGACTTGATACATTGAGCAAAGAATACAAGAAGTACATTAGGAGTAAATGTGTTTCATGAAAACTCTTGGTCCAGTGTGTGTTCACTAGGTCAACCATGTCACAGGTATGTTCCATTCGCTGAGGTAAAAGCTTGAAAACCAGTAGTGGGGTACAGAGAGTGGCATAAAACTAAAGATAAAGAGGAACTTGGGTGCTCTCCTAGCAACCAGGTAGTATTCTTTCAGGTCAGCTTCACTGTCAGCAGAGAAACAGGAGAAAAACAAACAATTCAGGAGAGGGGGGATGGGGAGCAAGAAAAAGCAGACAATGAAGAAGAGGAAGAAGGGAAAAAGGATGGAAGAGCACTATTGTTTAGGAATTTGAGGCTGTCACCCATTCTTTCTTGGAGGCTTTAAGTTGACCCTGACTCACCCCCACTGTTCACTCCTGGAAAATCAATGATGAGCAGGATTCAACTATCCTGTCAACTTAGAGTCTACAATCCAGTGGGAGACACAGACACTAAACAATTAAATATACATGTGATAAATAGTGAGAAAGAAAAGGATGGGAATATGAGGCTGTCACGGGAGTCTGCCACTATTAATAAATAACCCAAGTAAAATGTCTGAAATGATAAGGGCATTTATTGTTTCATGCAGCAAGAAGTCCCAAGGTCAAGAGTGTCTAGTCAGTCAATTCACCCACTGAGTAATTCCAGAGAGGTTTGTGAACCATTTCCGTTATTTTCTCTGCTATCCCTAGCATGCCAGCTTTATCCCCAGAATTGCCCCACCCAGTCTTCTGGACTGGAGACTCTCTAGTTATGCAATTCTGGCCCTGCCAGAAGGCAACACAGTGTCTTTTTCAAGAACAGGACAGTCTCTCTCAGAAACTTCCAGTGAGACTTCTCATCTTCCACTTCTCAAAACTGGGTCATGTGCCCAGCTCCAGAAGCAAGAAATAGTGGAGTGTTGCTCTGGTTGTTTGACTTGGGCTCTTCAGGTTTAGCCTGTGAAATCTTCAAGACTGCAGCCTCAAATTGGAAGACTCGACAAAGGAGGACAAGGAGACAATGATTGTGAGTAGGCAGTGTCAGGTCTGCTAGAGGGACCCAGAGACATTTCACTGAGGAAAAATAATGTCATTCAAATTTAAGATGAGTAAGAATCAACTGGAGGTGGGAAGCACCTGCCAGCAGAGGGAATGAATCCCTTTGTGTAAAGTCCTTACTGGTATGGTAATGGCTTGATGCTTTTGCACTTACACCATTGACTGCACTAGGCAGATGATCCTCAAGAAGCAAGCTCAAAGAGTTAAATAACTCTTTTCACTGCATTGACAAAGCTGATGATCTTGACTTCTTCAGTCTTATCACAGAGTGAATGTCCTTATCTACTTCCTTTTCTCTGTCATTGACAGAGGAATGCGGCTTACCTCTAAGCTCCTTTCTTTGGTCCTTGGGCACAAAAAAGGTGTTAATGCATAAAACTCCTCCTCTTGGGTGTGATTCTTCTACCCTTGGTACCCTTGACCACTCTTAAACCTTGTCACAAGAGAAGGTATTCTCATGATGTCGAAACTCAAGTGTAGCTTACAGTGATGTGGAAAACAAAAAGGACCGTTTCTCCTCACTTTACACACAATTATAGAAGTTCCAGTACAGTCACAATACCTTGTAAAAGTCTCAGTGTCCCCTGCTACAGAGAATCATATCAGAAGCTGAGCTGGGAGCAGGTTCTAGGAGTGTTTCCAGACTCCCAAGCACCTAGACTACTAAATGCCTGTTCAATCTCTTTCAACTGGAGTTCTTTTCCTGGGATGAATTGCTGCAGAGGAGCATGTGGAGACCCATTACACACAGACTTGTTACTCTACTTCCCCTCCACAAGAACAAGCTCTGTGCTGTTAGCATCAAAGTCCACCTCAGAGCCCTCAACACTCATGCTAAGCCTTCTTGTAGGTGTCAGCAGATCTGGGACATGAAAGGAACAAAATTAACATCCTGCTGGTTCACATTGTATCCTCCCATTTGCCAAGTTTCTCTCCATTTCCTACGATGGCTTCCTTTCCTACATTCTTCATTCACTTGTTTCCAGATGAGTTTAAAACTTGACTTCTTGAGCAGCATTCCAACTGTTTTGTCCACTGTGTCTTCCTTCTTTTGGCTTTGCCAAATCCTAATTTAGGACTATTTCCAATGTCATACAATCTTCCAATCCCAGTACTGGGATCATTGCTTCATTATAGCCTAAAATTACCAAGGGGTCAGTGACCTTGCTTAGTTTTCCCCTCTGATTCCAGTGAGAAGAAGGGTGAGCTTCATGGGCATTAATTACAGACACATTTGGAATTTTTTCCTACCTCCCTAGGCAGCAGCTAGACCTCCCTGTGTTCCCTGTCTTAACTGGCCTTCATTTCCACCATGTTCATCTCCTCCTTTTACTACTTCAACTTCTATATCATCCGAAAGATCCCAGGACTCTGTTCCTAACCCTTCCCCCTTTCTATCATCAATTGTTGCTTGTAGACATCTGGTCCTCCATCAGAAGCCCCCAGCACCACATTTTATCTCAGCCCTTTTCATAGCATTTATCACTTTCTTCTTTCTATTGCCACTGTCAATCCATGTTTATACCTCTCCAGTGGAATGTAAGCACCTAAGGACGTGACTACCATTTGCTTCACCTTTGCTTCATATCTCCTAACACATGCAGTCATAAATCATGCAGGATAGTTAAACTAGTGCTTCCGAGAGTCTATAGAATGTGGAGGATGTTCTTGATTCTCCTTAAGAAATAAAGACAATGGATTGGAATGATAATTGCTTCATTTAAAGAGTTAGCACTCTGCCTAATCAGGAATCAACAGATAGTAAGTTTTCCTACAAAGTACAAAAATACAAATTAATCTAGGTGTCTGGTTTTGTCTGCATTGATTTTTATTAAAGAGTGACTTTTTTCTTACTTGTGAGTGCTCATTAAATAACACAGTTTTTTTTGGGGGGGATATGATTGGCTGTAGACTAATGGTGTTATTTGGAGAGGTTTGGGGAACTTCAGAAGGTAGAACCTAGCTTGAAAAAGTAGATGACTGCAGGTGGGTCCTTGGGGAGTGGATCCCTTGCCCCTGGATCCTTCTTACTGGACTTTATGACCTATATAGGAAGTGAAGAAAAGCCTCCACCATGGCTTCCTACTGCAGTGATTGTTAAGTCGTGCACATGGAGCATTCAAACAACTCCACCCAAGCTGAGCCAAAAGAAATCTTTCCTCTACTTCAAGTAGCTTCCTTCAGATATTTTAGGCACAACAACCAAAAAGCAGCTAACATGCCCATGCATACTCTCTGTACCAGGCCATAGTATTTGGCGACCCCCCAGTCCACACTGTTTCAAGAGGCCACACATGGCCTCTAAACTCTTCAGTTTCCTCATAACTGACCCCATACCTAATAGCCATTTCACTTCAGCCATCACTTCCACAGTCATACTTGGATTGTTACTGAAATGATTGGTTCTGATAGCATATACCTACACCATAGCAGCCTGGACCCACCTCCCTCCAGGATCATGACCTTTGGCTCTGCTTCTCAGTCACAAGAGCACTAGTGGTGGCTCACACTATCGCCACAGTTATAATGCTGAGGCTAATGTCACCATTTAATTCACTCTCCCTGGGACTGTGAAGCACACTAACACAGCTTCTGTAACACTCATTGTTGAGGAATCCTTAGTAACTCCAGCCCCATGGGCTGACCTGTCTGAACTCACAGGAGTTCTGACTGCCCTCGATGCTAGCTGGAGGGGACCAGAACACAGCCCAGGAATACAGTGGAGTCCATGCCTTGTGGAGTTGACCTTGACCACTGAGGGGAAGGAGCCAGGATGAAGACAACAGATAAATTGTTGGCCTGTCTGCCCACCCAAGAGCTGTGCTGAGACTCAGTGGTTCTTCACCTCTGGCAGCTGTTCCATGACTCAGCAACCAACTTTGTTGCAGAGAGTCTGCACTGTGGTAAAATTGGTAATTATCACCCTGCATCTGTTTTTTTACTTTCTCGATTCCACTTTCTCTTCCCTCCTGCTGCCCTGGGGTAATCCCCTGAATAAAGTCTCAGCCGTGGGCTCTATAGTTCTACTTTCTAAGGAACACAAGCCAACAGACTATTCCATTCTGTAACTACAACCTTTCATCCGTCATGCCTATTCACTCAGTTTCTCTCTCTCTCTCTCTCTCTCTCTCTCTCTCTCTCTCTCTCTCTCTCCTTATAGGGACATCTAGTTCCTTGAACCCATACTTGCTTTCTGTACTTATTCAGCTCCTGAATAGTTAACAGGCAGTACATTATTCAGACTCTTGATAATTAGCCACAACCTTACCCATCCTGGAGGAAGTCTACTTTCCGCATTCTCTTTATTTTTAAGCAATAGAGGGCTAGGGAAAGAATGTAGATATAGACCCTTCCTCATAACCCTAAATTATTAGCTGGTGAGAGATTAGACTGGTAAAAACCGTTTTAGAGAGCTAGAATTTACTCAAATTAGAATATGCAAGTCTGCTGTCAGTTCTTCTTCTAGATATGCTGTGTATCCTAGGGAACGTCTCACTTGGGTTCACCAGGGATCAAAAAAGAGTTGCCCGCTATTACAACTTCTTCTGTTGTTTCTGTTAGAATGGAGAATATGGAGTCTCCGTGTCTACCCCTGAGAAGATAAGTATGTATACCCTTCATAAATATATGCCACTTGGAAATAACAGATCAGATATTGAAAAGGCAAAGATGGTTGAAAATTGAAACCACGAGATATATGTATGTTTGTGTGTTGTGTGTGCTGAGGTATGTATACAAAGCCCAATAGGTTTTATATAACATAAAGTAACTGTGCACAAAATACAATACTCATTTTGCAAAGCCATATACAAATAAAAGACACAAAATACTCAAATAAGAATGTTCAACTATGCAGGATACAGAATGTGAGTGACGTGTTCAAAGAAAAGAAACAATGGAAGGGATCAAACATAGATATACAAATATGAGACACGTTTTTCTAATTTGGATGATGTAATGAAGACTGTAGGTGAGAGTTTGCATGTGAAGGGTTGCTTCCAGAGGCAGCTCCCATAGGGCCTCTCTGAAGTGTTGAAGCAAAACCATCACAGCATGACCTAGGGGAGATTGCTGAGCAGAAGACAAAGAAAAAAATGAGTACAATGGCCAGAGGGAGCTTGGTGAATTCCAAGAACAGCAGGAAGTCCATGGATGCTGCTTAGGGGGGTGAGTGTGGTACAAGCTGTTCAGAAATGGGAAGCTTGGGGCAGGACTACAGTCCCAGTAGGTAAAATGCTTGTACCACTCTCATTCAGGTACTAAATATTCCATGACAATCCTACTGACTTTATTGGTCAGGTTTCTTTCAACTATAAAGGGAACAGTTCAACTTTTTCAAATGTCACTTCATCATGTAGCAATTGGCTTCTTTAAATTTTCACAGTGAAAATAACAGTAACTATTATGGCTTGAATTTTTCTCCCAAAAGTAATATTATGCCAACTAGAAAGTCAAGTGTGTGTGATTACATACATAGGTACATGCATGAGTAAATATATGTGTGTATACATATTGTGTGTGTGTGTGTGTGTGTGTGTACACAAACATGGGTAATCAATTTTAGATCAGGAATTAAAAGGAATATTTTAGTCATATCAAAAACTGTTCTTTCATTATAAAAGCATTCCATTTTTTTCTAGAAATATATGGCTATCATGACTGGACTACCAACATAAGTTAATGTATTTTACCTGTTACAGAGATGAAACCTCTGCAAGTTAGAATAAAAAAGGCCTAGAATGTTCTTTTTATATCTATAGGTGTTCTGTAGACATGTATGTCTGTGCATCATGTATATTCCTGGTGCCCACATAGGCCAGAAGAGGGTGTCGGGCCCCTGGAACTGGAGTGCCAGACTGTTGTGGGTCACCATGTGGGCTCTGGGAATCCCACACCAGTCCTCTGGAAGAGCTGGCAGTGCTATTAACCACTGAGCCATCTCTCCAAGCTCTCCCATCCCCCAGAAAGCTCTTAAAATGGTACTGGCACCATCTGCTTCATGTCATCAGAGTTTCAATAGTATCAAATCTTTGACAGGGCTTTCTAGCATGTGAGAGCTGCATTTGTAGCTTGCCTAGGGAAGTCTGCCTATCAGAGGAAAGCACTAGTGTCCTAGGAGGACCCAAACAGAAGTTTCTGACTTTCATATGCATGTGCTTCCCAGAGAGTATGTGAAAATGCAGTTTGGATCCACTAAATTCCTGTCTGAGATCCTGTATAGCACTGTTTATAGGCTCCCTACTTCATTGCAGGGATCCCTGGTCCAGGGATCACATTGTTTCTGGTAGCCACCCCAGTAATAAGAGCTCAGTGGAATCTAATTTGGCCTGGGTATTCGGGGACTAGGAGACAATGATAACCTTGTAGTAATAAGAGGTGACTGAGGATTAGAAGATAGGGGTCATGGTGCCTGTCTGTATGCAGGGTTAAAGCCAAACATTAGTGGTGAGTAGCAGAAGAAACAAATATGTACTCAATCCAGACACTTGTCTCACAGAATCAGGCATACCATGGAGCCTGTTTTTATGATGTCCTGACCCTGCCAGAGCCTTTGCCTTTATGACAGCTTCCATCAAAGAGTTTTGTAATCCAGATGCTCATGGACCTCGTAGGGTTAAATTGTAAATTCCTAAGGAGCCAAACCACACTTTCCTTCGTGGTAATCAGAGAAGTTCTATGGGGGAAAGTAGCATTAAAAATCTATTCAGTCATAACTTCCATTTAGAATGAAACACAGTTTGAGAATGTATCCCCCACCACCACCACCCGGTGTGTCCTTGGGAGCAGTGACAAGAGATGAGCTAGCTGTTTGGAATCCCAGCGGCCATGTGCTCCAACACATAGGAATGGCATAGTGCCACAGATCTATAAATGGCACTCCCAACTATAAATTTTAAAAGAACACCCATCCCTACCTGAAAATCAATAGGGAAACATGGTTGATTTTTACTACTGGCTGGGTTTTGAATTTTTATTTGTTTCATATGTTTATGTTGTCATTACGCATTAATTTACATTATCTTTAATGCCAAAATAAGGAAGATAAAATAATTTACATATTATTTAGTTTTCATTGGCTTGTCTTCAGTATAATACTACATGGATATGGACCGTTATTTTCCTATCTTGGTAGTCAAATAGCAGAACCTTAGCTTAAAATGCATTACATTTGTCTCTTTGTATAATCATCCAAGAGAAGCTAAATCCATTAGGACCCTGTTGGAGACATAAAGTAGTCTCATTTTCCAAATTCAAACTGTCTGTTAACTGATCTTTCCAGAAAACCCTCCAAGACACCAAAAGTTTCATTTAATCAGTAAGCAATAATATTTCCCTGCTATAAGGATACTTGAGAATCTTGCTTTGAGTCAGTCCTTCATTTGGTCAATTTGTTTTTCAGGTCTTTCTCAGTCTATGTAAACAGTGCACCATTAAATGAACTCATTTGATGCCATAACGCCATGCAGAACCATCTGCTTAGAGACAGCAAATCATAAATCAACTCCAGGCCTTGGGTGTAGCCAGTACGATGCACTGGAAGGCTCTAAGATGCAACCCATCTTCTGTCTTGACACATTGTCAAATGCCACTAATTGCTTCCATTTCGTGGCTTTGGGTCATCAGCAAACATTCTTGAGTGGGTATGTGAATATGGCTAGGGTTGTTAGCTATAAGATCAAAGGTGAATGACTTTTTTTTCCTTCTACTTTTGTTTAAATTTAAGAAAAACGAAAGAGGCATGCATTGATTTTAATTGTAGCTTTTTACGATTAACAGTTGTTCCACTTCCCTCCATGGCTGAACGGCTCCTTTACTGAGAGAACATTTCAAAAATGGCATAATTAGTTAGCATCCCTCCTACAAGAGCTGATTGCAATGGTATGCCCTGAGATTTTGTGTCGGAACTCAAATCCATCAGCATTGAGGGAGTAACAGTTTGAAGGGTCTGCAGCAGGGATAATGGACACCAAAATTTAGCCTGGAGCCAGAGGTGAAATATTATCTGGTTCTGGATGCAGGTTCCTGGGAAGGAAGGGAACTACTTTGTGGAGGGTGTGGGTTAGAGAAACATAGCAGTGGATGGAACAGATGCGGTTCCCTGTCGGCTTTGGCACCCAACTTCCACACCAGCAGGAACGAAGCCTCCTGGACGCAATGCTCTCTGGGTGGACAGTGGGTTCAGAAACTTCTTGCTAATCCATATTTATCTAGATCAGAGGTTGTGAATACTTGGTCTCAGAAGACTTTTATAGTCTCAAAATTATTAAGGACCTTTACACATTTTTGTTTATGTGGGTTATGTCTATCAATATTTATCATATTCAAAATTAAAGCTAAGAAATTTTATAAACATTTGTTCATTTTTAAATAACTATTATTAATAACTGTTACATACAAACATAAAAATAGCTGTTTTCCAAAAAATAATGAAAAGAAGAATTTTTTAAGTAAATCTCTTTAATGCTGACCTGATAGAAGATGCCAAAGTCTAGATTTATGTGTTAATATCTATATTCAATGTAATGCTTTATCTTCTATCACAAGGTATATGGGAAACTCCACAAAGAATGAAAAAAATAAGTTATCAATGCTGTCCAGATAGCCATTCTGATCCAGGATGCTGTCTTCATTACTTCTTACGTTGCTGTGACCTGGTGGAAGCCATGAAGGGCGAACAGGCTCATTTGGACTCCCCATTTGAGAGAATGCCGTGGTGGGGGTAACATGACAGTAGATGTTCGAGGGAACTTGTCCTCCATCAGGAAGCAGAGAGATGACAGCTACTGCTTGCTAAGCTTTCTCTCCCCCGCCCCTTTATCCAGTCCAGACTTCAGATCACAGATGATGCTACCAACATTCAGGATAGAAATATCCTCACCAATGAGCACAGAATTGTCTTCTAGAGAATCCATAACCTAGTTGAATTGACAGTGAAGGTTACCCATCGCAGATGCCTTGATGCCAAGGTCTTAGGAGCCCCAATGGTTCCCAGGCCTCACCACACTTTGAGAAGAGATCCATACTATGAGTCCACATTACTCCTGTGTCACAAGTGTTCTGTAAGCTAATCACCACCCTGCTTGTCTCTGAACTTCAGCCAATGGCATAATTAGCTTGTCCAAGCTCCACCTTCTGACAGATAATAACATAAAATAAGATAAAATAAAGAAAATGTGTGAGAATCACTAAGCTATGGGAAGCATTCTTAATTCCCAAATGCAAGTGAGTAAGACAACATATAAATAAAATAAAAATGTATTTCCTCAGTTGTGATACTTACATTTTCTTGATTTTAGAATTATATTATAATCCTCATGTAAAGCCGAATGGGCTTCACTCTGTATGTGGTTAGGAACAATGAGACCAATTACAGGTCCCTTTGTATGATCATTTATCAGTTGCTCTAAAACCCTGGAAAATACAGAGGGAAAATTAACCACGTAGAGGTCTTTTAACAGCTGAAACTGTCCATTCATGTATTGACCATACCATTAATTCAACAAACAAAACTGTAATCTAATGAGTCAAAATAGAAAAAACAACCAAACAAAAATAAGTTCCCTGTTTTCTAGAAGTTTAGAGTAAAACAGAAAATCCTGACATTGCCTTATGCTGATCCTCTTGGGAAATATTAGTTCCATGCATGGACTTTTACTGAAACACAGACAACAAAGGAATACTTATCTTGGAACTCCACTTAATGGGCTACAAACCCAGCTAAATAATTAAAATAAGGCATGCTAAATAAAATTAAAATTAAGTTCAAAGCTCATAGGAACCTTGAAAAGAAAAAGTATTTCGTGAAGCTTGAATGCTAAGATTTTTGTCTTGGCAAGATGTCAACAGATGGGGCCATTGATTCTGTCATTTGAAAGACTAGGGTTCCAGTGCCACGGCCACCATTTTGAAACCTCACTAATCCTTTTGTGAAGACAAATGAAACCGTGACTATATAACCCCTAACATATGTTATCTGTCAAATTACTCTGTAGCATTCTATTGGTGGAGATGAATGGGTTGACATTCAAGGTAAAAAAAAAAAAAAAAACTATACTTGTGAAATCAAGGCCATCTAAAAATAATACAATGTTAAAGAAATAAACTTGATAAATATAGTCAAACACCATACAGTAATTATTGAGATAAAGTCAGAATTTTATAACTTATGTACAAGAACCCTTTCCTTGCAATGCCTCCAGACTAAACTAAAATAAAATATAAAGCCTTTGAGAGAATGCATCACAGGTCTGGAAAGAAAGACAAAGAGGTTCAGTGTGTAAACATAAATTAGATAGCACCCCACAGCCTTTATCAATAGTGATGTTACACGGAAATGGACTTTGTGGTGAGCTGGAAGCCTACATAATTCAGCTACTTGAGCATGTGATGAACTTTCACTCTTTAATGAATTGGCTTGGCCAATACTGAATTTCTGAGAAGTGCAGTGTTTGTAAATACTCTCTTCAAAATCCCTAAATTGTAAATTCTTCAAGGATGATGCAGTAAAATTACACATTAAAACACACACACACACACACACACACACACACAAACACAGGAGCAAATCTGAGGCATGCAGGAACAGTATCCCAAGCATAGACAGGTGGACCAGCTTACTATGCTGTTTACTATACCAAAAAAATGTGCTTTCTGAATCAATTTCCTAGGACTACTATAACAGCATGCTATATCCTGATAGCATAAAACAACAGGCATATATTGCCTCAAAATTCTAGAAACTAGATGTCTAAAGATGTTAGCAGTTCATTCTACCTCTGGAACCTATAAAAAAATGCCCTCATCTGAACTTTCAGTGGTAGTGACCCTTTGCTTATCTCCTTAGAATCTCAGCCTCTGCCTCTGTCATCCTACAGCAGTCTCCTTATGTTAAAGTTTCCCTTTTCCATAAGACGAATAGCTGTACTGGATTAGGACCACCTTCACTGGTTCCTCTTATGATGTCTTTAGAATCTCATTTTCAAATAAGACCGCACCCACAAGAACCTGGGGTCAGAGCCCACATTTTGGGGTGACACAGTCCACTCATACCAGTGTTCTTAGTTAATTTTTAACTAAATCTGTATGCAAATGGTAACAGAAGTACAAAGTAGTTCAAAGGCCCTCTCTCGACTCACCCAGAGCCTGCCTGAAATAACGCATTCTAAGAAGTCTGGGTCTGAGTATCTCTGCATCATTTACGAATGACACAGCAGGTATGTATCTGTGCTAGAGAGTGGAACTGAAACAAACCAGAAAACAAAGGGGTCTTTACACAACTGTTTTAGCATCGAGGGGCTACTGATATTTCCTAATGACAAAGCAATGTGATCAGCTGTGTTTCACAAGTAGATTGCTCCAGTGATAGTCTGAATGATAAAGATGAAGGGGAAAGATTAGAAGTAGAAATATCAATTAAAGGAACTGACGAGGGTAGGGGGCTTACTGGATCAATCAGTGACCATGATAGGAGAGGAATGAAAGGGGTGAACAAGATTCTGGGACACTGGTAAGAACGAAGACCCAATCTTGACTTGGAAGCAATGAGCTCAATTAAGTAGGTGGAGATGTGTCAGCATAGTGTGGGTCAGAAACCACAGCAGGAAATGCAAGGTCTCTAAGGGATAGAGAGAAGATACTATGTTAAGACACCAAACATGGGTCCCAAAGGCATGAGGCTTATTGAAACCACTTTTGGGAACCCCCTGCAGCTGGGGAGTTTTATAGGTACACTATCCCATAGCATTTTTTTTTCTCAAAAAGCATGCAGCCACTCCAAGCTCAAAATGGCTCCAAGAGCTGTTTCTCTCCCTCCACAGTCGGTTTACTCCATTGCCCCACAGCAGTCTTGTATCTTCTCTCATGGTAACACCATCATGTTCCTGTCTCCTAAGCCAGGCATCTCAAACCTTCTACAAGGCCCGCCACTCATCACACTCTCACATCTCCTCATCAAGTCTTAAACTTTCCAGTGTTTGAGTTCCTTAAATTGGCCCAGTCACTCTCTTTCTTGGTTTCTGCCTTACTTGGGGTCTTAAACGTCTCTCCTCTGTCCTGCTACAGGAAGGGCTAAACAAGGCTACCTGCAGGTGTGTTAGACCTCACTCTCACTGATCAGACAATTCACTCTTTGCAGAATGTGAAGTCTGACCATGTTGACTTCTGATAAGATCTTTCCCTGCCCCCCCCCCCAATTCCACTGCACACAAAATAAAGTCCAAACTCCATGCCACAGCCTAGCAGCCTTGCAGGATTCTGCTTCTGCTCATCTCTGGGGACCCTCTCTTCCTCAATACATCTAGCACAGTTGAGGATTTGAAACTAAATTCTCAGAGTAACTCTTGCTCCCCCTCTCCTTGTATCTCCTCTACCTCACTTGACCTTCTCCATCTTGCCTCTGAAATCACCTGCTTTTGGATATTCACTCTATCATCTAATGAGCCTTCATTCCCTCTACTATGTCTATATTGGCTTCCTTATTACCCTTAAACACCGTGTGTCATTTTTAATGCAGTTCATCCCCTCCCCCAAGTCTCCTGCAACCTTCCTTAGGACATGCCCATGATAGGAAGATGGATGGGTTACTCATCTCAGGTTTATAAAACTCACAGAGTAGAGGATTGGTCAATTCAGATACAGAAAGAGAGCTTATAGCTAATAGCAAAGTCAGGAAAAAATGGGAATATAAAAAGAAAAAAATAAGTTGGTATAATCAAAACTGAATTATTGTAGGCAATATCAGAATTTAATGTGTTTGGTTAAAAGCTTTTATAAGGCCAGAGTTTCTGCTGTATTATCTCTAAAGCAAACCACATAGATCAAGTCAGAACAAAGTGAGAATTTCCAAAAATAAAAATGATGTCATTTTTTTTAGGTCTTTCAAAAAGGAGCCAGCAGACCGATATATTGCTTTTGACATTTTATTCACACCAGGCAAAGTAACTCTCCATGCTACCTCTCTCCAGTCAAAATAGAGAGACAGTATAAAATACAGCTATTGGGGGAAAACAGAGTAGAGAAGATATTCATTTTCTGATTAGAATTGACCCACAACGATATCTGACCTGGCTTCTGACTACAAACTGCCTGCCTTGCCCCAATGCTTCTCGCTCATACAACCAGACCTTGAACCTGGCTACAGCATTTTGGTCTAAGCAGGACCCCTTCTCTCCTCTTGCTCTCTGGTGTACCACCACAGTTCTTTCTTGACTTCTAAGGTACTGTCTGATCCTTACCTTACCTTGCAGATTGGTGCATAAGTCTCCCTAGACTACTACTACCCCTGGTCTGGGATGCAGCCTGATTTCTGTTTGAAACACTCCAGTTTGAAGGGGTGTTGCTAAACTGCATTTGAACAATCAACAGCATATCTCGAAATAATTTGACATTTGACAATTCACAGGTAAAATCACATAGAGTCATGAGGCGGGAGGTGGAATCCTGGGAACTTGTTTGTGTCTACTTGGCTGTTGAGAACTATTTCATATTGAGGTACCTGTGGGAAGTGACACAATGGCCACTTCAGAATGTGAGGCCTGTTTACATCTAAGTTCAGTCTTCCTTTTGCAGTTGAATGAAAGCTTCCCACTCCACTGTTGTCCTCACTTGAAGCCAAACTTCTTTTTCTGCATCATGGTTTCCCACCTAGTTCCTACCTCTGTTGTCTAGTTCTCTATCCAGAGGTCCTGCTCTAGGCTACCCTCCCTCAGTAAGTGAAATATTGCAGCAACTTCAAACTTGCTTTCATTGCCCCTATTTCTCTTCTTGGTCTATTCTGCACATACTCTGTAATAGGCCATGTCACTTTCTACTTGAAATCACTTACAAAATCCCATTCATTAGAATGAATCCAGTCCTCTGCCTTCTCAGTGTGCCCAGCTTGGTCTGGCTCATACTCCACCTGGTTCATGCTCTACAGCAGTAATGAGCCACTGGTCTCCCATTAAGAAATCTTGCTCCATCATATATGATCTTACACTCGCTGAGGCCTTGCACTTCCTATCTAACTCTCCTTACAATGGTAATTTGTTTCATTTTTAGTTCTTGGCTCACGATCACCTTCACTTGGCCCTGTCAGATCCCTGCCAGTAAAGACTTTGTCCTGTTTCAGGTCCATATACTTCCTTCATAGTAATACGTGTACTTAACACAAGAACTAATGGTCATCACTTTCTGTTTTTAATTAACTTATTAGTCCTATTATCTGTCTCCTATACTACAATGGGGGAGGGATAATGTTTCCAGTTGGTATTCCCCGGACTTATCACATTAAGCAGCCACTAATGAACCACTCAGTGTTTGCTTATTGAGTGAATAATCTTTTATCGTGTCTGATGGTAAGTTTAAAGGGACTTTTTTTTATAAGTATGTGGGATTTTATTAATTGAATATATGATCTGTACTAAGGTTCTATGAGTTCATAGTTCAAGTTGAAGTCCCATTTTGGTTGCTGATTTATTCTGGGAATTTTGCTAGTGGCAAGGCCCTTGTCACATATTTTTTATTCAATTCTATCAAAATAATATCCTTATCTGGAAGAAAATGACTGAAATAGAGTCCTTTTATGTACAAACTCTTTAAAACTCCAAACCAAGAGAAGAGGAGATAATAAAAATCAAGATTTCTCAGTTACCTATAGAATTTGCACTTTCTCATGAGGAACAGCTTGTACCTTCTGTTTTCTGAGCATGCTCACAAGTGACCATGAGGAATGGCTTGTGTCTTCAGTTTTCTGAGCATGCTCACAGGTGTTCACAGGGAATGGGTTGTACCTTCTGTATTTTGAGCATGCTCACAGATGTTCACAGTGAATGGATTGTGCCTTCTCTTTCTGAGCATGCTCACAGGTGGCCACAGGACTCTATCTCTGGCGTGACTTCTCAGTCCTTTTTGCTTTTACCAGTCTCAATTTCGTTTGCTTCTTCTCCATCTGCTTTTGTCTCACCCCCAAACAGCTTCCTCCAGACTGTGCTGTGTCTGGAGTTTTTCTTATTCGCTATTCTTTCCTTCTTTGTTCTTTTCTTCTCCTCAAAGGAACCACATGGCTTCCTGTCTCTGTTCAGGAGACAGTCCCACAAAGAATTTCTCTTCTACTCGTGCGCTGTTCTTACCTTTTTGTTTGCCTTTTATGGAAACTTGTTGAGATTATCAATAGAACAAACCATCATGTTCATCAAGGGTGACAAAGTCACCACATCCTTTGGTCCAGTGTAATCTGACCCAGACATACTAATTCCTCTTAGTGGATAGGTTTAAGTACCAACTTTCCTCCTCTATGGGTTTGGGACTAGAAAACTGGTCTGGAAAATGAATTAGGTGGATAGTGTGCAAGAAAGGAAATCATGTTTTCATTTATCACTCACTTTATGCCCTTTCTCATCTAGGGCATCATGGCCTAAGAGTTTGTTCAAAGAATCCAGATGCTGTACTCTGCTTTAGACTTAGAGCCATCATTACAAAACTCATTCAGATGTTGCATCTCTTCACACACTGTTATCAAAGCTTTCCACACACCAACAGCAGGCACATAAGTATCGGTGTCAATTTCTTTTCCTGTTGATGTGATAAAATTCTGTGAGACCAACTTGATGGGAAAGGAAGTCATTATGGCTCCCAGCTCCTGCTTATAGTCCACCACTGCAGCGATGCTTGAAACAGCCATATCACGTCTGCCATCACAACAGAGCAGTTAATGTGTGTGTGCAAGTGATAATTCTGATAATTCTAAGGCAGTTCTTCCTCATTCGTGATTACTTTTATTTACACTTAACACCAGTAAGTCTTATCTATCGA
Source organism: Cricetulus griseus (assembly GCF_003668045.3). Taxonomy (NCBI): domain Eukaryota; kingdom Metazoa; phylum Chordata; class Mammalia; order Rodentia; family Cricetidae; genus Cricetulus; species Cricetulus griseus. The sequence continues at coordinate 161,210,380 of NW_023276807.1, forward strand.
CACCCTCAGCTGAATGAACATGTGCTTGCCGCACACTTGCCCAGAACACCACAGGTTACAGATGTGTTCATTCTCCAGTGCTTATGGTGTCACTGTCAACTCCATCAACTCCTACAAGGCAAAATTGCTCCCATGAAGCTCTCTGTGAGAGTTATAGCAGGCCTAAGTAAAGTAGCTGTTGTTATTTTTCTTAGTGATGTAGATCATGATACAGGTAAGTAGATCTGTTGCCATCATAATGCCTAGATAATGCCCCTGGGTGGTATTCAGGAACACTGATTACTATTGGAAATTCAAGCTAGCAGTCCTCTCTGGCTTGTCTTTATAACCTTCAAATCTTCATCCTATGGCTTTTTTCAGAGTCTGCCTTCCTGAGTGTCTACAAAATCTTCCTGCTTTCACCTCTTCTGATTCCACAATGGTTTCCTCTTCATCCTCAACGATCATCACCCAGAGAAGGGTCTCCATCATATGAAATCCTCAAAATTAGTGAAATATGTATTCATCATAACTTCCTTCACCTCAAAATCATCAAACTTGGCTTTAGAGACATTCTCAGACAACAGCAGTGAACCACAGAAAGCACAGCTGGCATTTATAGCACCTTAAAAGAAACTGCACCCAAGGCTAAGAGCACATCTGAGGGTCTGAAGTCACCACCTCCATTTAGCCTGTCTCTGTGGCCACTAGCTTCAAGTGGCCAAGGTTTGACTGACTGTGAAATCTCTAAGACACAATCCAAGAGTCACAGTAACCTAACTCTTGACATAGTTTCAGCTGTCTATCCATTTTCTAAACAGCACGCAGCTCACCTGTACCTGCAGTTTGGAAGAGTGACACAGATTCCAGGTCAATGAAAGACCTCTCTGTCACCTGCCCATCTTAAGGAGGTGGGTCTGCTAGAGAAATTACATAACCCTGTCTCCTGGAACAGAAGAAGTGCTCTAGCTGATGCTGGATGCTGAGTTTCTCCATACAGTTCATCAGATTGAAGCTATGCTGTTCTGTGCTCCTGGAACTCAAGGTAGCTGTGTGCTAAGGGACAATGAAGTTGGAAGCATGAGTAGAAGTGCTTTCCAAGTGATTTTAGCAAGGGGCCATACAGCTGTGGAAGAAGGGTTGACAGTTAGTGTAGAGGGAGTTTCTGTTCATCCTCTGTTATCCTGGAACTTTTAGAATGCTCATCCTAACTGCCACTCTTCAGTCAGCCATCTCAGACCTACTTGCCAGATGAGTCATAAATACTACACCAGAAGTAGGTTCATGCCTGGTGTGACTGAGAAAGCACATTTTAAAAAACATTTTAATGTGGATAAACACTTTCCCGGTATGTGTGCATTTGTACCAACTGTGTGCAATATGCTCGGAGGCCAGAACCAGAGTTACTGGAATTGCAACTGATGCAAGTTACCATGTGGGTATTAGGAACTGAACCTGGGTCCTCTACAAGAGCAGCAAGTGTTCTTATCAGCTGAGTCATCTCTCTAGTCCTGCGAAATACTATTTTAATGAAGAATCGATGTATTTAAGATCACCCATGACGTTCAACATCCTAGTCCTAAATGTTAGATAGTAACTTGTGTGTATTTTTGACTCAAAATGTTTCCAGAATTTGTGCTGGAGTATAATCTTATCACACATACCTCTTCTAGGGAAGAAGTAAGGCAATGTCAAATAGCCATTGGGCAAGAGGACAAGAGCTATAGTAGCCCATATCACCTCCTTGTAATAAGTAGAGTCTATTGGCTATTGTATCTAACTGGTCCGAGGGCGTGTTCTGATCAGTAAAATTCAGCAATGTATTTTAATTTAATGATACTATCTCAGTTCTGAGTCTTCCAAGATCTTAGAGTACTTGTTCTTGTTTTCAGGTACCATGTGAATGAGCATGGCCAAACAAGAAGAGTCTCTAAGTCCTCCACACATCCCAACTGAAATCTAACAACCAGCAGGCTGGCCAAACCAGCTGCCTGAAGAGTCATGAGAGAACTGATACTCATGTGCCAATGCTCCTATGATAGATACTGTAGAACTATGGACTGGGTTAAGTAAAGTTCATTTTATTACTGTGTGGGGGACTAGAAGACCAAAAACAAAGATGTTAGCCAAGTTGACTTTTTATTCTTTTAAAGACAAGGTCTCATTATGTAGTTTGGATTGGCCTGAAACTTGATATGTAGACCAGGCTGGCCTTGAACTCATAGAGACATGCCTCCAAGTGATGGAATTAAAGACCTATGCCACCACACCCATTTAGTTGGTTTGTTCTATGGTGTAAGAGAGAAAGGTTTACTCTAGGCCTCTTCCCTTGGCTTATAGACTGTGTCTCCTAGTTCAAAGGGTGTGTTGCCTGCATCTCCACATTATCTTCCTCTGTTCAAATCTGTGTCCCACTTTCTACTTCTTATAAGGACACAAGCCCATAGGGGAATAGGTGCTAGCCCAACGACTTTATTTTAACTTAGTTGCTCCTGAAAACACCTTGTTCCCAAATATATATCAATCTGAGGTCCTAGGGTTTAGAAGTTAAACCTAATTGTTGTGATTGTGGGTGGGGCATAATCCAGCCTATAACACCGGCAAAGACCAGCAAAGATAAGGGAACTGATTAGCCTAACTCCAACTTCTGAACTATGAATTCAAGATCCAGACAATCAGCTGTTGTTCTGTGTTACTAGAACATTTCAATGCACAACTGAAGAGCTGTAATTAATTGAACTTTGGCATGCCTGCTGCTTGGTTTTCTACACTTGTAGATAACCACTGAGTTCCAAGAACTGTTCTCTCTATACAGAAACTTGCTGAGATCAACATCCTCTGACAGCACACTTCATCTCTCTGGGACTCCAAGATAGGCTATCTATGACTAAGCACAACTATTTTATTACTTCCTTCAGGTTTTTCATTATGAAGTCAGAAGCTGTGTCCCCATCATTACTTCAAACAGACCTTGTTTTTCAATCAGTATAGCTGCCTAAACTATGCATTTCAAAATGTGTTCTTGTCCAAGTTTAATATGACCTATTTTATAGTAAAGCTAGATCAAGGTTACCTCCTAGCATCCTCACATCAACAGAAAACATGGTTTATTTATTTTTATGCCAATGATGCATTTCCAAGTTTCAGTATTTTTGCCAGAATACACTTAGTCCTGTGAAGCTACATTTCATGCAAGTCAGAGGTATTTCCCCAACTGGGTAAATATTGAAAGGGCCAATTCTACTGTTTGACAGAAAGTGCTAAATGTGTTTGGTTGTCGGGTTTGACTGAATATTCCAAAGGGTATCCAGATGTTTCTGGCAGTGTCTCAAAGCCCCAGTGAGTCTCCAGCCAGCTGTGACTTTGATGAACAGTCTCTTCTGAAAAGAAGATTTTTTAGTTAATTCACCTTTATTTACAGTTCCACACTCTCTGCTTTCATGTGTGTGTGTGTGTGTGTGTGTGTGTGTGTGTGTGTGTGTGTGTGTGTGTGTGTGGTGTGTGCGTGTTGGTACATATGTGTGGTATGTGTGGGTATATGTGTGTGTAAGCACAGTTACAATTGTGACCAAGAAATGCTTTAAAAACTTCTAACTGGTTAAGTAACCTTACTGCTCTCATACTGGGAAGTTAATTTGTGATTCTACTTCTAAGTGGATTAAGCTCCTTCAAAAGTCTACCATGTATTTTATTGCCCAACTTCACAGAGAATTTAACACGTTAGTGAAAACAACTAGAAGAAATAAGTTTTGTTTTGTGTTTTTACTTCTAAAGGAGTATTACTAATATACTAAAATATAATTTATGTATCAATGTTTCATGTAATTTACTTTTCCCCTTGGAGGGAAAAATGGCACAAAAATTGAGGTTCATCGGGATGCACCAGCAAAACTCTTGGATATTTCTTACTCTCAAAGATGTCTTGGTGGTTGGGCATGTAAATCAGTGGTAGAATACTTGCCTGGCATGTACTAGGCCCTTGTTCAATGCCCAGATTAGGAAAAACAAAAACCTAACCATGTCTCTCTCACTACCACACCGCCACCATTTGTAACTGTGCTGAGGGCCTGCTGCTGTGTGCTTCAAAGTGTCAGCAGTTTCCCCTTGTGGTTGTCCAAGGAGATGGATAGGTTTGCCTTATTTAATCTTCACACTGCCTTCCTTGTGCTGGCTTTAACTGAGTTTCTGCCATTTTTCTATGTTCCAGGAAGTCTTCAGGGTTTACATGACTCTAATTTAGTTCACAAATATACAAAGTTTATCTGATTTGGAGATACAGATTAAGCCCTAGATAATTTCATCTGTGCTTGCAAATTGGCCATCCCAGATAACAACCTTACTCTCAACTTTAGGTCATTTAGATTTTCTTTGTGCTTTCATCTCTTATTCTAACATTCCCTAGCTGGAGAAAGTTTACTCCACAAATACTCATCACTTCTCTGTGTGGGGACCTTTTTCTTTCTTTAATCTTTAGCTGTGAAACAGTACCTCTTTCCTTTTCTTTCTTGTTTTAAATTCTACTTTTATCTTTGCAGGTTGGACAGCTTGAGAATTCTCTAATTTTGCTTTGGATTCCTCATGACCCTGGCAAAGCTCTTGCTCTTGTAGGATCTCTTTCATAATCAAGTTTCTTTGATTTTTCCAGAATCAACAAGGAAGTGAATTCTTGTTATAGTTCTCCCTGAATAGAGAGTCAGTGTGCCAGGAGGTATTAGACAGCTTTCTCCCCAAACTTTCAAAGTTGAAAAGCCCTTTATGTAAAGTCTTGCAAAAATCACCTTTGGAGTCTGGCTTCTGAAGGCCTCCTCAGCCTTCTCTCTTTAAGACACTATCTTCCCACTCAACAGAATTTTCTGCAGGACTATACATCATCTTTCCTTGGAAATGAATAAAAGATGCATCCAATAAAAGCAGCCAGAAATTTTCCTTTACATTCCCTGGCTTCTATATTTGGGGCAGGGGTGGGGGTGGGTGGGGGGATAAGCCTGATTTGGCAATCACTATGACTCCAGCAAACCAGGACATATAACATTAATCCAAATAAATTATCTTAACAGCTTTAATGATAAATGTAACTCATGTCAGCTAAAGTAGTCCGTTATTGAAATAGTCAAAGTAATCTTAAGATAGGTTATCATGAAGCCAGACTTTGAGCCATGAAACCACATCTGTGCATTACCTGTATAACAGGTCACTATGTACAGATCACAATCTACGTGTCCTGAAAAACCTTTATGGACATTATACAGTCCAAGAAATTAGGAGGAATTGATTGTTTTAGGGTTTTGTTTTTAATGTAGTGTTTGAGTGATTAGCTGAATGGAATGCATCCCAATGGAAGACAAAATGGAAGAAATTGATGTTCGTTAGACCTCTACAGTAAGAAAGATACTATCAATAATCATCTCATTATTTCTCACAATAACCCTCTAAGTTAGCATTCTATCTCTAAATTATAAGTGAGAAAGCTAGAATTAGAGACACATATTAACAACAACCCTTTGCTCTGGCTACCACAATGGTTGAAGGAAAGTCCTCTACAAAGGCCATGACCATGCCTCTCTACTCACCCATGTTCCTAAACAAGCTGAAATAATGAGAAAATACAAGGATATAGGATTCTTTCATCTTCATTCCCTACATGAAGTATACCAAGGATTTAGATGAAATGATGCAGAGATTGTGTGAGATGCATCTTATGAACGTGGAGACACAAAATGTAAATTCTTTCTATTGAGGATTGATAAGTATTAACATATATTGTCTGGACTGAAGTGCTTTGTGGATATGTTTTCATAGACCATCAAGGACACAGTGCTGTGGGCCTCTTGGGATAGATCATACATATCAGGTCCTCTTACTCCCTCCCCAGCTGCATACTGTGACAATTTACTCAGCTTTTGGTGCAATTGTTTCCTTGGCTGTGAGATAAGGATGGTTTTCAAGTGCACCTTACTTTCATGGGTGAAAACAATTAACTGAAAAGCACACAAGAGTAACTGAAAGCAATGTAACATGTAATAAGCAGGTAAAGGGTACAAAGGGTACTTCCTATCACTATATTATACTCAGACTCTTGAAACTTCCATATATCTCCGTCACAAACATTAGCTATCAAAACAAATGTTAATATCATTACAGGGTCTTGGATGTTCCAAAGATAAATTGTGGAATTTGGGAGAACATAATCTCTTTTATAGATAACTGTGAAGGTCCATCACAGAGTTATGGTTTAGATTAGGATGTGACTCTTAATTCTACTGTCTGCTAGAAATATAGGCAGTACCAGCTGACTGAACATTTTTACCTTCTGAAATGAGAAAATAATAGCTAATTCCCAAGAGCATAGTGGGGATCAGTCAAGTTGTATTTGGCAGAGCACATAAGGGAAATGAGGAAGTTATTCGTGTAGATATCCAAAACTTGGGAGTCCCAGAACCAGGAATTCATGTGCTAAGTGTTTTCTCTTTTCTTTTTTATTTTTTTTTCTTTTCTTTGAGCTGACTGACCCTAGTGTTATACCAGTGGTCTCTTAAATCCTTGTGCTGTGCTAAAGCTTATCTGATGTCTGGAAACTCTCATCTCAGTCACTCCACAAAATAGCTTTGTGAGATAGGTTTAATTGTTCTTAAGCTACAGGAAAAGGCAGAAAGATTTACCCAAGACCAAACATTTGATAAATGATGCGAACTAGAATTTGAATGCATATCTCTTGAGTAAGAGTGGGTTTCCATGTCTTTCTGCTTTCTTCCGAATGTCCTCAGGAAAATTATTAGAGACCACAGGAGGATGGGCATACTACAGGTCCCTACCATACATTTTACACTGAAACAGAGAGGATTGGGAGAACCTTTTTTAAAAGAAAGAATATAATTTCAAAGCAAAGAAAATGATTTTTAAAAAATGAGTGGCAGTTCATCTTTTTATGCATCTTTCATTTGCAGTTCTAAAGTCATGAAAATCATGAGGAGGGGACAGAGTTCCTGTTGAGATTTGTGAATTCAAGGGGTTGGGGGAGGCAAGAAAGCAAACTAAGCAGGAACACAACTAAACTTTTTATGTTTCATGGCTTCATTTTCTAATATTCTCTCTTCACGTTCACAAATAGCATTGAAACCCCACTTAGAGGCTAGTGGGAATATTATTAAATTATGAGGAAAATATTGTTGATAGGAATGTGTAGATAATTACTATGTTTTTTCTCTAATCCACTGTCAATAACTTACTCTTGTGGTATAAGCTGACATTTACTTTCTTACTTTTTTTAAACTCACAGGTTTCGGCTGAAGTTCAGTTTCCAGGAACTCTCTCCCTTTGGGGTCACCGTGCACCACAGCTTCAAGTTCCTCTCACATCCCTTGCCCATGTACACAGTCATACAACTCACTGCCTGTTCGAGCTGGTTTGGTAGACAGTGCCCATGTGACAAAATTATATCCCTTGGAAAGGAACTGGAAAGAGAGAGAACAGATATTGCCCTCTCATGGAGGGGACTTGATGTGGGATGCCATGGAAGCTGCCACCACAAGTGTATGCTTTGCCTTCGGGCTGGGATTTCTCTCCTTTGGTCATTGGAGACTGTCAGACTCCTTTAACAAAGAGTGCTGAGATGTGAAAAAATATAAAACTCAGCCCTTTCACAGAACAAGGTAGCCCAGCTTATTTCACACAGAGGTATGAAGTCAGGATATTACAATAAGGGCTTCGTGGTAGGGGTGGAGAGGGAGCTATAGGTCAAGTATAAATATCTTGACAAGCCTAAAAGGAATGGGGTTGTGAACAGAAGTATACTAAGAATGACTTTGAGATAACAAAGTTAATCTGGTTCATTGCACTTTTCCTCCCAGCGATTCATTTACATGCCTGACTATTTACCAGCTCATCCAGTAGCATCCTCCATGCTGAGATTGCCCTGTAACACGGAAGATCACTGAAACACCAAAAATCACTAAGAAAGTTTTGTGAGTTTGTTTGTCAGCTACACACTGCAAGGCCTTAGGTGGGCTGGGACCACAAGGGAGTGTGTGGTGCAGAGAGTACTCACCATGCAATTTGACAGATCCCAAAAAAGGAACAAAAATCCTGAGAGAAGACATTCATGACAGTAAAAATTATGGTTGGTGAAACTTGGCTCAATTAGCTGGGGAATTCGTGTGTCTGAAAGGATTTGCCTAATATACTGGGGTTAAATTCAGTCATGAAAGGACCTATTTGAAATCATGTTGTTCTTACAGCTGGCTGAGGGCATACTACCCCAAATTAACCAGACACAAATGCTATTTTTAATCTTCCAACATTTGATTAAGTCAAGGGTTCAGATCCATCAAGCCTAGTGCTTTGTAGTCACAATATAGAGAGTAAACATTAGGATGCTTATGATATTCTGACTAATGAGGTGAATTTTCTACTTCTGCAAGATGTTCTCCATAATCAGGGTTTACTCCAGTGCTTATTGAGTCGTGGCATTATGTATTGGACTCCTTTTATGCTGTGGAAGCCACTGTGCTGAATATACACAAATTACTTCTTTTGTTTTGTTTTGGTTTGGTTGGTTTTTTGAGATAGGGTCTCTCTGTATAGCTCTGGCTGTCCTAGAACTCTCTCTGTAGACTAGGTTGGCCACAAACACGCAGATATTCGTTTGCCTCTACCTCCCAAATGCTAGAATTAAAGGAGTGAACCACCACCCACCCAGCTACTTCTTGAGCAATGGTAACCAAGAAGTGTAGCAAGATCCTAGATATCTTTAAAAATTGGATCCTGGATTTAAGCACTATGATTCCAATGTCCAGAATGTATAATAAAATACAGAGCTATCTCAAAATGGACTCTTACCTCCAAATACATCTGCTTGATTATTTTAAACATGTTGATGTTTTCAGATTAACATCATAACTATTAAATCTACATCTTACTTAGTTCACTTTCATAGTACATTGTTCCAAATAGCTAAGAGATGGTAGCAACTCAGGACTTCATTGATAGAGGAGAGGATAAATGACATTCTCAGACCTCCTGGATCCATTAATCTGATTCTGTCTCATTCAACCTTATCAATTCTAGTACTCCAGGGCTTTAAATATACAACCAGGATTTTGTGCATACTTAGAACTAACTTTAGGAAGCTGATTTTGAGGGTGGTAGGAAATTCAAAATGCTACGTAAGAGGTCTGAACTAAGTTAAGACTCAAGAGTCAGCCTGGCCATATCAACTGAGCAAGTGACAGAGAAATGGCAAAGTCATTTCTCGTGGCTTAAAAGGCCAGAACACCAAATAAAACACAAGGTTTACAGCTAAAGGCATGAAGAAACTCAATGCTGGACCAGGGATGGAGATGAAATAGTATCACAAGCATGTATACTCCCAACTTTTATATCCATTCTCAGGGTGGGGCCTTAAAATAGAAAGCTCCCATGGAATAACTGCTATTTTTAGATTCTACAGTCAATAGTTCCAAAACATTTCACAGTTTTATCGCAGTTTGTGTTCCTGCCATCCATCTTTGTTATGGCCCTATGTCTTCAGGTGTCTGGGATTTTTATTTATACTACTGTCAGGTTAGATACAGTGCTATCGTTTGAAACCTAATCTGTAGATGAACATGTCATCTGAATGACCCAGGATATACTAGCCACTAGCAGGTGGAATTACCTATAAGATTTTGCTTCTAATTGTTGACTACAGGGGACTGACTCTCCTGAAACTCCTGGAGCAATTGTAAAAGCAGGGCCAGAGCATGGAGGGCCTGGGAGTTAATGGCTTGCCTGATCCCAGTCCAGTGTCAGGGCAACCCTGAAATCTTGCTTAGTGTATGAGTATGAACAACCAGCTCTCCTGACTCAGGCCAACTTTGGTAGATGCCAAATTCTAGGTTCCCATACAGCATAGAGCTGAAGCTACCCTCTGCTTAGTGTTGCCTGGGCCCTTATTCTGTATTTGCTTTCTTTTGGCACTGGCCTGTGTTTTTTCCCTCCCTGTTGCCACTACCTCCTCACTAGTTTCTCCCTAGAGCAATTTCTTAGTAAAGCTTATGCAGATAAAACCTCATGTCAAAGTCAGAGTCTAGGAGTTTCCAAGACAAACTAAAATACTGGTTCCACTGTGACATTTTACCCAGCCTCAGTCAGAATTCATCCCAAATTTGTCTAAGCAGCAATGGTATTTTATTTATATCTTTATTGCAGCACCAATTAAATAATCCTTATATTCAAAATTTGGTACCTGTCTTGTCAAAATTCATTTTAGTGCTCTAACCTCCAATGTATTTGTATTTGAAGATAGCATCGTAAGGAGACAACTTAGATTTATTGGGGTTAAAAAAAATGGTTCCTAAGCAAATAAGACTAGTGACCTTCCACCTCAAGGAAGAGATTGCAGGGATCTCTCTTTCCCAGTGTGCGCAAAGCAAAGGTCTTTTAAGGACACAATAAGAGCGGAGGGCAGTCATCTGCAAGCCAGGAGGTCTTCTCAGAAGCCGAGTCTACAGGCAGTGTGAAGAAATCATTTCTTTATTTATGCCCATACCATGCTGTTACAGCAGCCCTAACCATCATACACAGCTTCCAGGTGGAACATGGACACTTCTAAATAGGAATCATTTCATGTTCCTTTTGTTTTGATTGGTACATCTTAATTATATCAAGTAATATATTAAAACAGATTTTCTTTGGTGGTGCTCCATGTTGGTCTACAGTAAACATACACAATTTTTGCAGAGGAGGGGTTTCTTTTTGAAGTTACTAATTCCTATGCCCATCTTACCAGCTCCATGTATCCTAACAGTCAACAGTACTCATCAAGCAACTAGGCTTATGGGCAGAGAAATAAAAATGGAGAAAGCCATTTTGTTCATTCTGCTGTCATTCCACTCATTCTTCTTAAAGTCTAGCTAACAGGAAGAGCTCTCTCCTAAGCACATTGCTACAGACATGGGCACAGTGCCTGAGGATGCTTTGCATATTAGAATCAAGAAGAAAGAAACTGTCTCTAAATCAATGCATTGCAGAGAAATTGGCTTCTGAAACTTAAGTCTATGAGGCAGGCACATCTAAGCAATGAATTAGAGTAATGATGTCATCAAGTACAGTCCTCATGGAGGTGATGTGATTGTTTGATCCAAACCTTTCTTACATATTCTCACCAAACCTATATCCTTATTCATTTTATCCTAGTCCATTTTATCACTCACTATCAATTCCAGTGTATCCTTATTACCTTGATTGACTATGTGAGAAGTTTACAGATTAGTTTACTAAAAATAACTGAGTATATTGTACTTGATTCCATTGTGTAATTGTTTTTAAATGGACTAAAATGAAATCACTTAGGAAATTCTTTACTTTCCAAACTTCTTGAATATTTCAAGAAAATTGTCAAGCATTGCCTCTTTGAAACTTGCTTTTAGTTAAGCTTCACAGTAGATCCTTGTGTGGTTCCCTTCATGATAAATAAAAATGTAAGAACAATTTAAAAATTGTGCTTGATAAATGCATGGCAGAAATGCATTTCAGAGTCATCTTACTTCCATGTATTAATACTGCACATACACTAGCATAAGAAAATTGTCAGACACTCATGAGCCTTAATTTACTGACAACCTAAAGCTTTACTCAGGCCTCACCAAGGCAAGCTGTAACAAGAAGAGAGTTCTCCAGCTTGGTACATTCTTATAGGTATGAGCTTAAGTGCCTGAGGGATAGTTTGTATAGAAGAAATCAAGAGGAAGAGAGTATTTCTCTCCTACCTGGAAAAACTGTTGAGTGCCCTGATCTCTTGAGAATCCCTCCCATCCCCACACTCCATCCAGCATTTGGCAGGTTTACTTCATCCTGGATGTAGCATGTGACAAGAAGCAGCTTACATTGCCACTCAGATTGCTCTTGCCTCATCCATCCATCTGGGTGGTCTTCAGAGAAAACCCAGAGAGGAACACAGATTAAAAGCAGACTCACGATGCCACCCACAACATTTCCAGGGTTAGAACCCAGACAGCCAAAGCATATTGGTTATCCTAAAATAATAAAAACAAATTAATGGAATTTCCCCAAGGGAAATCAAGTTCCACTTACAGGCAGAGTGGCAGAAACAGCTGTTAAAACTCAGTTGAAATCCCATAGTAGCTTCTTGAGGATGTTTTTCAAAGACTTTGAGTCACTGTTATGAAAAACTCAGTTAAATATTAGTCACTAGAACAAATTTCTGTGGAGGACAGGGGGAGCACGTGAAATCTGCATAACGGGTAAAATTGTGACTGGACCATTTGCAACATTTGTATTCCAGTGGACTTTGATAGACAGGCCCAGGCCCATTTTAGTTTTAAATTTTAAGAGGGGGAAATTATTGAAACCCTAAGAAATCTTTCCCTTGAAAACTCAAAACCCCAAAGCCTTTCCATTTAGAACTTAAAACCCCAGGAGCCTCATTGAGTGTGCTTTTCAAATAGATTCCTAAGTGACATCTAAGTGTTTTTATATCTGGCTACAATTCCTATAATAAAACTCCTACCCAACAATGACAGGAATAACTTAAAACCTATGCTACTGGTCAGAGAGAGGGCTTGGTGGCTTGCTGCCAATCCTCATTACCTAAGTTCAATTCCTACAATGTTAGGAGGAGATAAATGACTCCTGAAAACTATCCTCTGACCTCTACGTGCATGCCGTGACACAAACACACACAAATAAGAATGCAATTGCAAAAGTAAGCTTTTGAAACTATATTACCTTAAATTTTAAAATGAAATCGTCTTCATTCTTTTCCTCAAGGATCTTTCTATTTTGTTGAAGGCTTGTAGTTATATAAATGTTTCTAGAAGAATCCCTGTAATGTTAGTAACACAGGAGTGCCTCTGACCAGAAAAGAAATGAGCTTAGAGACTGTTTCACAGTTTTCATTCATTTTTTTAAAAAAAGGTTAACTTGCCTTAGAAGTTGCCAGAGGTCTCCTTTGCCTTTTGAGCTCTAAAACCTAAAATATTAAGAGTCACTCACATTGGTAAACAGCAGAGTTAGTGCTTTTGAAGCAGGTAGGATGCTGACAGGGAAAGATCAGAAGCCTGGTTGAGAGGGTCTCTTCAGCAGCAGAACTCAGTTCTCCTACCTGCAGGTAAGTAAGATATCCTTATAAAGCTATGATAGGGCTCGAAGACCCAAAGGGAGACCTACAGAATCTGAGATGATGACCAACAGGAATCAGCACTCTGGGGGATGCAAGAGGCCAGTCTTGCAATCAGACATTGTTTTGGGACCAACTGATTTTACCCATTTTCCTTCTGCCCATCAGACTTAAGATTCAAAGCTTAGGGGAGCATTCTATTACTCACATGGTAGATTGATGATCACTTCTCATTCTGCCATGTCAATATTCCTTCAACCATTGTGAAGGATAAAAAACATATAAAAATTACATTACTACAAATTCTAAAATTTATTTCCTGTACATGATAAAAATTACAGCTCAGTCTTCTTTAAAACCAGCACTCCAGAACATACATAATCTTTAGCTAACCCTATGTAACTTCAAAAAGTCAGGATGACGTGGAGGCATGCTTGTGCTGCTTCTGTAGTGTCCCACACATAGCAAGGATGTCATAGTGTTTGCTTTCTCTGCACCAAGTCTAGCTGAGGTGTCCAAAACCAGCCATTACCTTAACAGGTATTGAGAGCATTCATGCCAGGGATCACTCATGTTCTATGCACCTTTCATGGCTCTGGAGCCAATGATTCTGGCTATGGTTTCTGACCTCCCAATAACAGCCTAGGCAGCAAGCACATTCCTGGAACCAATTGCAACAAGAACAATTAGGAGTTAGCATTGTATTTCCCAGCTCCTCCTCTTCCTGATCATAATTAGGCCACCCCACAGACTATCTTGTTCTGAAAATAATTCCTGGAGAGCCAGGTGTCTATTAATAAAACCTATTCTGCTTAAATATAGAGTTGTAGTTCCATGTCAACCAATATACCCTTGTTGTTTATGTACCTCAACTAGTGGGAAAGAATACAGGCTGATTGGGAACCCTACCAAAACTGCATGCCCAGAGATGATAATGCTATGAGAAAATGAGGTGCAGGAGGGGGCTGTATTGTGCATTAAACAATCAACCAGGACACATTCTATCAAGGAACACAAAGCTAAAGAAATCAAAGTCAATTCAAGAGGGGTTTGCACAGTCTTTGGTTTCTGAAGTCCTAAACTATTCTGAAAGTTTCACTACTCCCTGGTAGGAGCTTAACCATTGCCTGGGAGGAGTGAGAAGTTTCAAGAATAACATCCAATTCAAGTAAATATGAAGACTTTTCTGTGGAATGAGACATCAGTGACTGAATCTACACTCCATCTGTGTGCTTGTACCATGTAAAGTATTTGAGTACACTGAGAAGTCGAAGAGATGTTTCATTTTGAACCTTTACTAAATGTTGTAAATTTCATATCTACAAGAAAATACTATGGAGAAATAAATACCAATACTCAAGACATTATAGACTCATATTCGTGAGATGGAGAGTTTGGACCTCTGCACTTTTGATCCTTACCCAGAGTGCAACAGAAACAGCCACCTTCACAAGTCCTGTTAGTTGCATTCTGCGCATCCTGTCCTCCTCAGATAGAACTGAATTTAATTCCTGAACACATTCCAAATGCTAAGGTTCATTATCCCTGGATTCCCACAGCACCTGCTTGTTTTTATGACATCTCAGCATTCTTCCTCAGGCTTAATTTGCCTCTCCTGGTCATGGTCACTGGCTCAGGGATTGGTCCCTTAGGATGCTAACTTAGGGCTGGCAGTTGCTCTTGCTTTCCCAAATGCTAGACTGCTATTATTTCCTTTTCCATTCCAAGAAAGAGCTATGATTTTTATTTCTATCCTGACCCGTGACTCTGCTGTTTTTCTCACTTAGTTGTTTCACACATTGAGTTGATCTTTTACCCACATTGGAAATGCTACTGGGACAATACTGTCATGATGATGCTTTGACCCAGGCTTGCACGTGTGTTTTATGTGCCACCTGATAGCACCATCAGGAGCAGAAAGGAAAGGAAAGCAAACACTAACTGAATTTCCATTATATGTCAAGTATATTTAATGACCCTCACCATGTGTAACTCAGCTCATAGCATTAACTCAGGGTTTGCTTCCCAGAGCCACTCATCCTTCAGTATCTGTCAGTACTTTGAAGGACTACACTAGTGTTTGGCTTAATTAACCACCTCTCTCCCAGATGAGCCCTTCATCTCACTTACCCTGCCTTTTGATCCATCTCTTCTTCCACACCTTTATTTTTTTCAATCACTTCCCATCCTAAGAACCCACTGCAGTTCAAACACCCAGCTTTCGTATTCTTTCTATGGGGAAGCTCTGAACAAATCCCAGCTAGTTCTAAGGGAAGTAAATGCACATATATCCCTCAGATGCTAAAACTGACCTCACAGAGAAAACACTACGATAGCAAGCAGATTTCTAGCATACCCCCTGTTTCTCTAAAAATGGGCCCACCTGTTTTGAATCAGGTGCACACTGGAAGTGAATGGAATTCTTCCAACAGGACAAAAGTGAATGGATGTGACTTATCACATGATATGATATCACAAAGCTTTTCTGCTCTTCTTGGCCTTCTGTGTGTCCTTTCTGAGCTACAAGAGGTTTACTAAAAGATAAACTTCCAAGATATGATGAAGTGTTCCTCAAGAGATAATGGGATAACTGTGAAATAAGTGAACAGTAATATCAGCAGCTCAAAGGAGGCCTCCCTGATCAGCTAAGCAGAGTCTGGGTCTCTGTGCACATAGATTTCACACACACAAACACACACAAGAATTCATCTCACATTCCTCTGTAAAATTTCAATGTCTACAGTGCTGTGCTGCCTTCCCCCTCCCCGAATCCTGAAGCATAAAAACTGTTAAAGAAATAAATCTATTTTTGCAACAGGACTCCTAGTATTATGTGCTTTGTAAAAACAGGTTTGGCCCTGGTTAAGAAAATAAAAGTGTTAAGTTCCTAAAAGAACTGTGAGAATTTGGATTCAAAACACCTCCCTGGTGCTTGAGGTGTTAGTACAAGGTATTTCTATGGCCCCTCTTTTCAACTGCCCCAACACTTAAAATGAGAAACAGGAGCTAGAAAAAGCTCATCTTTCAGGGAAGTGCTGGACCCTTGCTTTTAATAAAAACCACACTGCTCTCTGGAGCACCTCCTACTGGGAAGGTGGACCTTTCTTCCCTGGATTCCAAAGAGGATAGCTGAACAAGAATCTGTCTGTGGTTCAAGGCTCCACTGCAGCAGTCACAGTCATTGTGAGAAAACAAAGGGGCAGTCAATGCAACACTTGCAATTTGCAAAGCTGCAGTAGACTCATGAGATAGATTGATGTTTCAATCCTTTGTTATATATCCACCACAGAGCCTGGCTGAATCAACTTCTCATTGCTTCTCAAAGGAGAAACAAGGGATACCAGGGTAAACCAGTACAGTGAAGAAGCCTTGCAGAAACAGCCAGGGCACAGCCTATACCCATCTGCCAGAACCTAGCCCCTGAGAGGTAAATGATGGTAGGTTTCAGAGAGGGCAACCCTGAGGTATGCACAGAGTCTATAGCCACGCATTGCACTACCACAACATGGGGAAATGGAACTCTCAGTACAGAAATGGCTAGACTATGTCACCAACTAGATACCATATGACAAGTGTGAAGATGGCTTACCATATATGTATGCATTCAGGCCATAAATACCTAGTAAGCCTTAAAAACTGGATGCAAGAAGGGACTTCAAAACTGCCTTGAATGCTGACAACTAACAGTAATAACTGCATCATTTTCCATATTAAAAACCACACACTTTGATATACCTCCTTCATTGTAGCTGTTCAGAGGAATGTCTCCAGGCACTTCTAGACAGTGTACCCAGATCATCGCCTAACTGACAGGTGCAAGATCCCCAGCCATGATGATTTTCAATGGCAGATTCTCATGATTAACTTCTCCCTATTTTTTAACTGCCATCAATACATGGTGAAAACTGTTTAACAACGGAGTCTCCTGGGAGGAATAACACACCTGTTTTGTGTGCAGCTTGCCAGCTTTTATGCCATAAACACTAACTATAATTTCAAGCTACCAATATGATACCAAAAAAAGTGGAATCAGCAAAAGACAATTGCTTCCCAGGAACCAGAGCAAGCCATTTTTAACTGCTCACTGAATGGAAAGGTGATGCAGAAGTCCATACTTAACCATTGTTTAACTTCATGATGTTGTTAGATTATATCTTTGTCATTCATGTTGTGTGTCCTGTTCAAACAATTCCAAATGGTAGGAAAAAAACAAACAGAGAATGCTCATGTGAGAATTGGAGTAGGAAGGAAATAAAGATGAAAGGAGTCCACTTCATCAAGAGAAGAACTGATGGAGGAAATTAATTATGCATTGTATAACAGATAATTGGCACATTTTAAGGGAATTCAACAACAGTCCCCTAGCTTTAGACGCCCCTATTGCAACATGTTTTAAACCCAAGGACTTTGGAGTAGATTTACTGGTAGTGGTTTATAAAGGAGCTTGAAGGACAATAGGCAAAAGTGTTAGTCATGCAAACCTGACAACCTGAGTTCAAGCCCTGGAACTCACTGTGGAAGGAGAGAACTGACTCCTGAAGTTTGTTCTCTCTCTCTCCCTCTCTCTCTCTCTCTCTCTCTCTCTCTCTCTCTCTCTCTCTCTCTCTCTCTCACACACACACACACACACACACACACACACACACACTATCTTTATTATATAGGGTACCGATAGAACTAAACAGCCTTATCAGTTGCTTGTGGGAGCATAATTGTTTACAATACAACACTGTAAATTAAATAAAACCAGAATAACAAAAGATGATAGAGCTCTTGCACTAAAGAAAAAGGTGCCATGTTCCCCAAAATAGTACAGGGTATATATGTGAAAAGTCTCAGATATGCACAGATCTAGTAGTAGCTGTTTCCAAACTAAGATTCCTAATGGGGTCTCTGTGTACATTCAAGTCTTCAGCTGTAGACCAAGTGGAGAGGAAAACGACAAGAGCAAAATTAAGGTGCTTTGTCTGGGAATGAAATAAAAAGATTGTATCTATCACTGCTATTTCTTGGAGGAAACTACCAGAAAGTCATAACGTTTTCAATCAAAAGCAACAACAGCAAAGGATTCAACAGCATGACCTCAATTTCACATCTATATTAACAATTCAAGAAGACAATTTTGAAATCATTTCTGAGTAGAAGAGTCTATCACAGGCCAATTCAATTACATGTTGAACTAAGGCCAAGTCAATTTAAAAAATAAATAGCTCAGCAAAGACTGTATTTTCACACAGAACTTAAATAGAAGTCTACTTTGCTTTTGATGTGCTATTCGTGCACAGTGATTATGTCCTTATGAAGTTCAGTGAACAGCGTGAGGTCAAGCCAATTAAATGAAAACATGAAGTCCTTCCTGCACTGGTTAGTCTGCTTCTCCCTAGCTGAAAACTTCCTAGTCCATGATGACCAGAACCACAGTTTGGTGTGGAGACTTAAAAGTCTCACTCTGCTATACTAAAAAAGAAGTGTTTATTGTCAAGGTTTCACTTCAAGCCCTTTATAGATAAATGTGATATGATCTCATATCACCAAAATGAAAAGTCAGAGTTATGTTATCATATTTACTCACAATTGTCCTTTGGTCATAATCCAATATCCTCTTCTTCATAGACAAACAGGCAGATGATGAATGGCTAGATAGTGACTGATAGATGGTAAATAATAAGTAATAAGTAGATGGGACCCAGATATGTTAAGTTCCTCCATTTAAGGACTTTCTTCAGTAACCAAGAGATAGAAACTATCTTGGTTAAAAAAAATTTCAACCCAACATTTCCCAGATTTTCAGGGGAGAAAGCCTAGCCAGGAAAGTCAACTTTGTGAACTAACACAGACAGGATGTAGGTAGCCTCAAAACTTAAAGCCTAACTCTGACCATGTCATGAGTTTGTCCCTACCTCAGAATTCACAGCTAACTCAAGTAGTTCCAGCAATGTTCCCTGTGAACTTATTAAACAGGATAGGGCCAACCAGGGACTCCAACAGTAAAGTGACATTCATTTTGGCATGGCTTTATGGATATGGCCCCATTTGGGAAACAGATGACCACCAGGTACTCAAGGAACTTTCATAATTGTGACTAAAAGTAGGGCAGCTGCAGACAGGATGGGCAAGAGGACTATTTTAAGGATCCCCTGGAGCTCGGCTTCAGATGAGGAGACCCAGCTTTGTCACACTGGCCTGATGGGGATGTGCTTTTAAAGACCTTAGGCTAACTCAGGAAACTCAGAGCAGCAAAAGGCTCAGATTCTGCAAATAGCAGCTGCAACCATGCTTACAAGAGCAGAATGGGTCCTTCCAGCCACACTTATTTAAATGATGAGGCTCTGTCACTGACGTCTCAGAGTTGGAAGTCAACACTGCTGACCTAGATAATGAAATCCATCTGGAACATATGTAGCAGGTTGATGGGGGAAGTGCTTCTGTGTATGTGTTTGTCTTACTGGATGATAAATAAAGTACTGTTTGGCCAATGAGGCAGCAAGTTAGGAGGGACTAGGAGTCAAGGAGGATTCTGGGAAATATAGTAAAGAAGTGGTGATCTGCAGGAAGTGACATGGCAGGGAGACTCATATATAAACAAGGGCAAGAAGGAAGTGGGCCCTTCTCTTTTCCTCCAGAGTCACCATGTGATCCCGGGATGAGGACGTCAATGGAAGGCATCCTAAATAAGATAAGTCTTATAAAATATATAGATGTATGATAATTAAGACTGATCTAACAGATGAGAAATCCTAGTCATTGGCCAAGCAGCATTTGTACCTAATACAAGTCTCTGTGTATTATTTGGGGGCCTAACTCTGCAGACAGAACTTGGGCAGAAAACACCCATGTGGTGGTAGGGCTCAGGTGGCTTTTGGCAGAAAGATTTATTCTACAGCAGGTGACAAGTCAGTACCTGAAGAACTGTTACAGATTTGGAATGCAGAGCTACAGTAGTTGAAAAACATATAAGAAAGAAAAGAAGTCAACTCAAATGATAACCAAAGACATAAGGTATCAATTTTTATCTATTTGATACTCATTCAATGCTAGTATCCAATGTTCAGAGAAAACAGGAAAACAGAAACACAAAAATATGTATTTATTTATTTAGTATGCACCTAATAGATGCCATATACTGAACATAGATGTTAGGAATGTAGTAATAAAACATCTTTGTTGATAGATGAACAGATTATTACTAGATAGACAGACAGATGATATGTAAATAAGTAGATAGAATCAAGATAAAAAACAATTTTGCCTTCATCAGTCTTACACTTTTAAGAGAAACTAATAAATGATTAAAACATTTTATGCATTCATGTTCCTATATAAAGTCCAAGGGGCATCTTCATAAGCACTGATGGCAGAAATGTCCATATCAAGTAAGTGGAGCAAGACCTCTCAAAGGACATGATATTTGAGAGGTGATTGCAGTGTATGAGCATTTCTTGTTTCAAAAATGTGCAAAGGGAATGATGTGTCTAAAAGTATTTCACTGTGGAGTTGACTGCATTCTATTCTATAATCATAGAGCTTAGAAACAACATTAAGGATCATACTTTGCTTGGATCACTTTCTCTGCAAGAAACAGCTGAAATGTTGTGAGTAATCCTATGTAGAAGCCCAAGTGCCAAACAACAGAGACCCAAAGCCAACAGCCATATGAATCCTTGGGTATGGTCAGGCCTTCTGATATTGGTGGTGACCTACTTAAGCTTTGCTAAAGTTCTTGAGTTACAGAAAACTATAGTGCATAAGCACTTGTCTAAGCTGTCCCAAATGTTCTTTGACATTTGAAACTCTGTGTTTTAGATTTGGAAGCTGGTCTTTCAGTTTTCTACAGACCCTACTGCTCCCAGATATCTCATGGCCATCTCTGACTCCCAACAGTGACATGTGTGCAGATAATAGCTTTATGACTTTTCGTCAGATATATAATGAAAGTTGTGTATGTTAAACACTTGTACCAAGCCAAATGTTTTCATGCTGCAAAACAAAAAATGCACACCTGCATGCATGAGGTTTTATAATAAAAACTATTTGAGAAAGGTATGTGATGTCCAAGTTTCACTTGAGGACTCATTGTGAATTGGCATCTTGAAGGCTGTAGGACATCCTTCAGGAAAGAATTTTGTTGGCTTTAATATTTTTCAAAATTAGCCAGTTATCTATTCTACTTTCCATACTTTTATTATTTGTAACAGGCACAGTAGTGATGGCTGTACTATGCTAATTTCAGTTAAAACAACAGCTGAAATTGTAAGGTTTGTGATCCCATGGTCACTGCTGAACTAACAGACAGATGAGTTGGAACCACAGGTATTCTGTACATTTCAATAGAGAGAGGCTTGCTTCACCTGATGTCTTAGAAATTTTCTTTGCTCAGAATCAATATTGTGAAAACAGTTATGTTACCAAAAGTGTCCTACAAATCCAACACAACCCCCATTAATATTCCAATGATATTATTCACAGAACTGGAAAAATCCTAAAATTTGTGTGAAAACACAAAATACCATGAAGAGCCAAATCAGTCCTAAGCAGAAGAAACAATTTAGGTGATAGCATGCCACAGCCTATCCCAGCCAGGTATGGGAGTCCCTGAGATTAGGGTTCTCAAAGACTAGGTGGGTAAGGAATTGGTGGTGACAAACATAAACAAACACAGAGGCAGTTTGAATCTGAGTGTATTTGGCAGCTTTCAAGCAAGGCCATTTATAACAAAACAAATATCTTCTCAGAGTTTGTGTTCAGTGAAGCAGACAAATGACAGCATCATTACTAGGCATAGTAACACACAACTTATCTGAGGCTAATCAGAATAATAAATCAAAAAACCATTCAAGACTAACCACAGCAAACCACCTATTTCTAAGATCAGGTTCATAAATTTTTATGGTCAGCCATTGTTTGACATCTGTTACCTAGTTCACAATTTTGTTTGATATCTGTTGTCTAGCTCTTGTAGGTCTTTCAAATAAAGAGCTATTTTGACTTTCTTTGTTGTTGTTGTTGTTGTTATGTAATTTTATTATAATATTATTTCTTTTAAAATTTTTAGAAGCACTCTTATTTACACATCCATCTCCCAATTCCCATGCCCTCCCATCCTCCCATGCTCCTCACTAATCCCCTAGCCAATCCCCCACCCCTTCCCCAGGGAAACACATCATTTGGGGGAGGGCCCAGGCCCTCCTTCCTATATCTGGGCTGCAATAGTATCCCTCCATAGGGAATGGGCTCCCAAAGTCCATTTGTGCTCCAGGGATAAAGACTTGCTCCACTGTTAGAGGTCCCATAGACTGTCTTAGCCTCTTAGCTGGCACCCACATTCCAAGGGCTTGATTCGGTCCAATGCTAGTTCCCTGGCTTTACGACTAGGGTCTCCGTGCTCTGACTAGGTCAGGCCAAATGTTTCTGCAGGTTTCTCCAGCACCTTCTTGGATCCTTTGCTCATCCCTCCTCCCTCTCTGCACCTGGACTCCAGGAGTATGGCTCAGTGTTTAACTGTGGGTGCCTATTTCTACTTCTATCAGCTACTAGATGAAGCTCTAGGGATGGTAACTAGGGTAGTCATCAATCTCATTATGGGGGAAGAGCATCAAAGGCAGCCTTTCCATCACTGCCTAGATTCTTAGTTGGGGTCATCCCTGTAGATCCCCCTAACACTTCCCCTGTACCAGACCTCTCTCCAGACCTGTACTGTCTCCCTCTATCAAGAAATCTCCTTTCTTGCCCCCCTCTATTCCTCTCCTGTCTCAGTCCTCCTGTTCGCCCCCCTTCCCATTATCCCCCTCTCCGTTTCCTACCTTCTTCCTCCCCCCCACACCCAAGAATGCTCAGGGATTCTTGTCTACCTCCCCTTCTTCAAGGGATCACACAATCTTCTCTTTGGGTCCTCCTTGTTTCCTAGCTCCTCTGCAGTATGGATTGTAGGCTGGTAATTATTTGCTCTATGTCTAAAATCCATATATGAGTGAGTATATACCATGTTTGTCTTTTTGTGACTCAGGATGGTTTCTTCTAGTTCCATCCATTTGCCTGAGAATTTCAAGATTCCATTTTTTTTTCCGCTAAGTAGTGCACCATTGTGTAAAGGTACCACATTTCTCCATCCATTCTTCAGCTGAGGGACAACTAGGCTGCTTCCAGGTTCTAACTATTACAAATAGTGCTGCTAAGAACATAGATGAACAGATGTCTTTGTTGTATGAATGTGCATTCTTTGGGTATATGCCCGAGAGAGGCATTGCTAGATCTTGAGGTAAACTGATTCCCATTTTTCCTGAGAAACCTCCATACTGATTTCCAAAGTGGTCATACAAGTTTAGACTCCCACCAGCAATGGAGGAGTGTTCTTCTTTCTCCACATCCTCTCCAGCATAGGCTGTCATTGGTGTTTTTGATTTTAGCCATTCTGGCCAGTGTAAGGTGGCATCTCAGAGTTTTGAGTTACATTTCCCTGATGGCTAAGGATGTTGAGCACTTTCTTATGTGTCTTTCAGTCATTTTAGATTCCTCTGTTGAGAACTCTCTATTTCTGCACCCCACTTTTTAATTGCATTGTTTGATGTTTGGTGGCTAGCTTCTTGAGTTCATTTTATATTTTGGAAATTAGCCCTCTGAGAGATGTGGGGCTGGTGAAGATTTTTTCCCATTCTGTGGGCTTTATCTGTGGGATTTATCTTGCTGACTGTGTCCTTTGCCTTGCAGAAGCTTCTCAGTTTCAGGAGGTCCCATTTATTAATTGTTGATCTCAATGTCTGTGCTACTGGTGTTATATTCAAGAAGCAGTCTCCTGTACCATGTACCAATTCTTTCAATGGTACCTCCCACTTTCTCTTCTAATGGGTTCAGTGTGGCCCATTTATGTTGAGGTCTTCAATCCATTTGTACTTAAGTTTTGTGCATGGTGATAGATATGAATCTATCTGCAATCTTCTACATGTTTGAATCCAGTTATGCCAGCACCATTTGTTGAAGATGCTTTCTATTTTCCATTGTATAACTTTAGCTTCTTTGTCAAAGATCAGGTGTTCATAGGTGTGTGGGTTAATATCTGGGTTTTCGATTGGATTCCAGTGATCTACCTGTCTACTTTTATGCCAATACCAAGCTGTTTTCAGGACTATGGCTCGATAATAGAGCTTGAAGTCAGGAATGGTGCTGCCTCCAGAAGAGTGATCAGGAATAACAGGAACATACCTAAACATGATAAAAGCAATATACAGCAAGCCAACAGCCAACATCAAGCTAAATGGAGAGAAACTCAACACAATTCCTCTAAAATCAGGAACAAGACAAAGCTGCCCACTTTCTCCATATCTCTTCAATATTGTACTTGAAGTTCTAGATGGAGCAATAAGACAAGAAAAGGAGATCAACGGGATACAAATTGGAAAGGAAGAAGTCAAACTTTCATTATTTGCAGATGATATGATAGTCTACATAAGAAACTGGAAAAACTCTACCAGGGAACTCCTACAGCTGGTAAACACCTTCAGCAAAGTGGCAGGGTATAAAATTAACTTAAAACAATTAGTAGCCTTACTATATACATATGATAAAGTGCTGAGAAAGAAATCAGAGAAACATCACCCTTTACAAGAACCACAAACAACATAAAGTATCTTGGAGTAATGCTAACCAAAAAAGTGAAAGACCTGTATAATAAGAATGTTTAGTCTTTAAAGAAAGAAATTAAAGAAGATACCACAAAATGGAAAGATCTCCCATGCTCTTGGATAGGTAGGATACATAGTAAAAATGGCAATCTTGCCAAAAGCAATCTACAGATTCAATGCAATCCCCATCAAAATCACAACACAATTCTTCACAGACCTTGAAAGAACAACACTCAACTTTATATTTTGACTTTCTTATCAAAAGGTTTTCTTATTAAAAAGCCTTTTTTACCAATCATCTAAACCCACTCTTGATTTCACATGTTCAGTCATGTGATATTTTATTGTTGGGAAACTTTTTATCAATACTTACTTGTACTTATGTGAATGAATTGAAAATTGCTGGTTTTCATGGAGACAAGGTCATAGTCAGTGACCACGTCTCAGGGGACAGTTTCTCATTTATGGAGCAGGAAGATTGAGTTAGGGGAAGAATAGAGGAGAGCAAGAAAAGAGATACCATAACAGAGGGAGCCATTATAGATTTAAAGAGAAATCTAGCACTAGGGTAATGTCCAGAGATCCACAAGGATAACCCCAACTAACAATCTAAGCAATAGTCAAGAGGCTACCTTAAATTCTGTGATAATGAGATTGATGACTATCTTATATGCCACCCTAGAGCCTTCATCCAGTAGCTGATGGAAGCAGAAGCAGACACCCACAACTAAACACTGAGCTGGACTCTGGAATCCAGTTGCAGAGAGGGAGGAGTGAAGAGCAAAGGGGTCAAAACCAGGCTGGAGAAACCCACAGAAACAGCTGACCTGAGCAAGGGGGAGCTCATGGATCCCAGACTGATAGCTGGGAAACCAGCATAAGACTGTTCCAGACCCCCTGAACATGGGTCTCAGTTAGGAGGCCTAGACAATCTATGGGGCCTCTGGTAGTGGATCAGTATTTATCCCTAATATATGAATGGACTTTGGGAGACCATTCCACACAGAGGGATGTTCTCTCTGTTGGGCCCCAGCCCCCACGGGGTCTCCATGAGTTGATAAACACAGATGCATCCTGTTTTCTAGTCCTGAATTACAGTCCCGGCCTTGCCCTGCTGGCATAAAAAACATGATCTCTTACACCTGGGTTTTTTCCAATGTGCTGTAAGTCTGTATATAAGGCTGCTCCCTCCCTGCAAAAAAAAAAAAAAAAAAAAAAAAAGACAGAGGCACACACATTCTCTTAGCAGAAGTGACCTGATGGCTCAGTTTTTAACTAAATCTCCAGGCTTTCACCTGATACTGGACTTAGTCGTGGCATGGCCACCACAAATGGAGGTTCCATTAGACTTAGACTTGGTGCAGATGCCACACTCTTAGCCTAGACACACAGGGGAGGGCCTAGGCCTTGTGCCAAATGATATGACAGGTTCTGAAGATCCCCATGGAAGGCCTCACCCTCCCTCGGGCGTAGAAAGGGGGTGGGAAAAGAGGTTGGTGGGGAGCAGGGGAGGAAGGGAGGGAGAGGGAACTGAGATTGACTTGTGAAGCAAGATTGTTTCTAAATTAAATTTTTAAAAAAAAACACAAAAAAGCAAGAATAAA
This sequence comes from Cricetulus griseus, assembly GCF_003668045.3. Lineage (NCBI taxonomy): Eukaryota > Metazoa > Chordata > Mammalia > Rodentia > Cricetidae > Cricetulus > Cricetulus griseus. The sequence continues at coordinate 161,236,692 of NW_023276807.1, forward strand.
AAAATGTCAGCTCAGTCTTTCAGGAACTTTTCATTAATATGAGAAAAGAATAAAAGAACAGAGATTGCCATGAGAACTACAGCTCAATATTTTTCTCTGGCCAAGATTTCCACAACTGTTTCCAGGAGACCTCCTCCTTTTTGAAGTTATCACTTATGTCTGTGGAACTTGTCACTCATAATCTACTGGATTTGGTGTGGCAATAGCAAGATACCAGAGCCCAAATTGCACTACAAAGCTATAGTAACAAAAGCAACATGGCACTGGTACAAAAACATACACATATACTGATGAATAAAGGATGCAGAATAAACTCATCAGCTATAGACACCGCATTTTTTTTTTGACAAAGATATCTGATTATGGAAAAAAAATCTTCAACAAGTCATTTTGGGCAAATCAGATACCCATATATGGAAGTATGATGTTACACCCCTATCCTGCACAGAAATCAGTTTGAAGTGTGTCAAGGGCCTGGAAGTCTGAACCACTAGTGGGAAACAAAGGCAAAATACTTAAGAAGAGCAAAGATGTTATTGTCAAGGATTCTAATAGTAGAGGGAATGATCCCAAGTATTCACACTAGATTACATGAATTTAAGAAGCTTCCGCATGTTGAGAAAAAAATAGAGTAAAGAACCACTCAGGAAAGAAAAATCTTCCCTAGCTATCAACAAACTGGGAGTTACTATCTAGAATATAAATAACAGCAAACTATGCCAACAAATAAAACCAAATTTTCCAATCTATCAAAGAGAAGAAGATATTTTAGGTGGGGTATTGGAATTTATATAACATGAAAGCAATAAAAAGGGGAGCTCCTGCAAGTGAGGGGCCAGTGAAAATGGAGCTGTGGGTCAATAAAGAGCAGTAGGGAAAGGGGTCAAAGAAGACCAAAGTACACGTGAAAATGCTGCAATAAACCCAAGGCTTTGTATGCTGTCTAGACGCTAATTAGAAATGAAAAGGATATCTGCCTTTCTTCCTTCTGTATTATAATCCATTGTCAAATAGGGGTGTATAGGGAAGTCATTCCTCAGTAGCAACTGCTACCACAACTTTAAGACTTTGCCAAGCTTCCCCCTGCTCTCTAGCTAGCCTCCAAATCAGAAAGTGTTACTATTTAAATGTTAGCTTCTAGAAAGCTGACAAAAAGGATCAGAACAAGAATAAGAAGTGGACATATGCCTAATATCGTGATTCCTAGCTCCTTAGATATTGGAAACCCAGTTCTTGTAGGAATAAAGAGTATGACAAATTTAAGTAGTTTCCTGAAAGTGGTTGGTTGGGTGGAGACTGTTAGAATTACCAAGTATTTAACAAATGTGAATGCCCCTTTCTATATTAAATAAACCCCACCTCTTAGAATATACTGGCCACAGTTTAAAGCTATGTCACAATCCAGAGTTCTTATGCCTTGGCCTGGCATTGGGTTGAAGGAACCAGAACAGGTAGACCTGGAGGAGGGAAAACCTACAAAGCCACCTGGTAACACAGCTGGCTCTTGGTTAGAGAGGATTCTGTTCAAAGTGTAAAGCCCTCAGTGCATATGTGAAACAGGATTAATTATCCCCACACACCATGACTTACAGCATGCATATGGAAATCCAACCAAGCTGCTGGCATTTAAAGCAATGGAGTTTAGTGTTTTGCTGTTCAAAACTGTGGCCTCTAAATTGGCCTAGCAACACCAACACCTCCTGGGAATTTGTTTAAAAAATCAGAATTTTGAACCATCTGTAGATGCTATGTGAGCTAACCTACTTTTTTTTTTTAAAAAAAAGTAAATATTGTAACCTGTATAGATCACTAAATTGGGAAATATTTAAACACACACCTACAATAAGCTTAGTAGAACTAACTACTCAAAGTGATTGACAAGTTCTTTGCAATCAAAGTGTATCATGGTTCTATTGGAATTTTCAACTGGAACAGAAGGAAAAAATCCTCTAAAATTCATATGGAGTGACAAGAGATCAGAGGAGATAAAACATTGTCTCAAAAAAGGAGCAAATATAGAAGCATGGAATTTCTGGTTCAATAGAGTAAAACTAGATACAAGACCAACGAGCAGATTGGTGCCTCCGGAAGCAAATTTGTAAGTGATCGAACAATCTTCACAAATCAATTTTGTTGAAAAACATAGAAAGAGACAAAATCGGATCCTTATTTTATGTTACACACAGAAAACCGAAATGAATGAATGACACGCATGAGATCTAAAACCATAAAAGCACACATTTGGGAAAAATCTCCTTGGCATCAATTGGCTCCGGCAGCAATGTTGCTTTGAATTTGACACCTCAAGCACAGGCAACAAAAGGAAAAACAGTAATTGGGACAGGATCAGACCAGAAAACTTCTGTATGGCAACAGAAGTAAGTAAAAAGTAAAAAAATTCCCATTGCCATGGTGATACCTAAGATAAATCAGCTTAAAGGAGGAAAGTCCATTCTCAGATCACAAGAGCAGTTTCAAGCCATAGTTTCTTGGGCCTTTTGGATCTGAGGAGAGGCAGAATATTATAGTGGAAGTGCCTCACAGAGGAAACTGCTCAATTCATGGCTGTGTGTTACAAAGGGCAGCCTCTATCCTTCCAGATGCTCTGTGCTTTTAACCCTATCAGTGTGAGCCAGTGGTTCTCTGCCGTCTTAATGCTGTGACCCTTTAAAACAGTTCCTCATGTTGTCATGACCCCCCAATTTTAAATTATTTTTGTTGCTACCTCATGACTATAATTTGGTTACTGTTATGAGTCATAATGTAAATATCTGTATTTCCAATGGTCTTGGGTGACCCCTGTTAAAGGGTTGCTAGACATCTTAAAGGGATTGCGACCCCGAGGTTGAGAATTACTGTGTAAAGGTTTCTCCCCTCATCTCTGCAGTTCTCAACCATTCTAGTGCAGTCAGACAAACTGACATATAGGCCTGGCCAGTCCCTTTGGTATCCCCATGGGAATTTCAGAGAAATATTAACCAATGAAAAGAAAACTAAAGGGTTTGGATGATTTATTGCTTTATTCCACTGGCTCATTTAAGAAAGATGGAAGAAAAAAATAGTGGAAAAAACCAAACTCATGAGTTGCTCCCACACTTAATGAAGTAGCCTCAAAAACCTGAAGACAGATGTTTCTGCACATCTGCACATATCTGTCTGGAAATGTTTTTGACTGTTTTCCATACTTAAGAGTATTTTGTTTAAAAAAAATCTTGAAAAGTAAGCTCTCAGAATGCCTTATTTGCATCTTAAAATGAAAACATTTTTTAAAAAAATATTTTAGAACAGTTACTCATGATGTATATCAATTAGAAAAAAAATCTCATCACATTGTAGCATAATGATCTAAATGCTACTTCTGAAGGGACCTGCCAGCCCCAAGAGCAGTTTGCATGAGAAGACACACTCACAGACTGCAGAACACAAATACAGTTGTCGTCATTCAGGCTATGCTGGGAGGAAAGAATCACACAGACGTCAGGAAGTGAAAAGTCTACCAAATGATGTTACCTCATTTATCCCTCCATCATTAGATTTGGAAAGTGATTCAATTCTTATCTCCTTCAAACAAGCAGGGAGCCTTGACTAAATGACCAGTTCAGTGAGCTCTATTAAACTTGCTCACATTCCTGGAGATTTTTTAACTTTGAAACTGTGAGCTGCGTGTTTAGTCAATGTGGTATTTCTCACTCTACTTCTCAGATCTTAAAAGCCACAAAATACACCCCCCTCTGACACCTCCTGGTTCAGGCTGAAGCTGGTTTGAATCTTGTTGCCTACATGAAGCAGGGAAGGGTGCCTTACTCAAGCCTTGAGACTGACTGCCTATGATGGTGAGTTTAACTGTGAGCTTAACACATATCAAATCTCCTGGGAAGGGATTTCTTATGGGGAATTGTCTATGTTAAGATTGCCTATGGACATATCTGTGTGACACTGCCTTGATTATGTTGCTTGATATAAGAAGGCCAGCCTAAAAGTGGCACCATTCCCTGGGCATAGAATTTCGTGAGTTGAGTACAAGTGTGCTTGCTCTATGCTATTGATGGTGGACATAGTATGATCACATGCTTCAGGCTCCTGGCACTGTAACATCGCTTCAGTGTTGGTATATAACCTATGAGATAAAATAGACCCCCCTCCTTCCCTACATTCCTTTTATCACTGCAACAGAAATGAAACAGGAAACCAGGTCACACACAATCATTTCCCCAGACTCTACCATCAGTAAGGAGGTAGGACAAGAATGAGATCCTTCCAGTCTGGTTCCAGAGCTCAAGCTGGGACATCCTAAGAGCTCTGCCTACCTGAACCCATCAGCAACTCTAAATATATCATTAGGGAAGTGAACCACACTTGGCTTTGCTTGCTCTGGGTGACAGTTTTGCCTGTTGTTTGTGGATACTGACTTCAGAGCTCTCTTCTTCTCTCAAGTCCCCTGACTCTAGTTAACCTCTGACTAATGCTGTTGAAATGTCATATGCTTACCTCCCCTTTTCTTTCTCCTTTTATTGCTATCATAGAATTCTAGTGTCCTTATTTCAACATACTAGGTTATACATAGTCATATATGAATATTAATTTATGTGATGGTTTTATATACATGAGTGTGTATATATTTTATTTATGAACATTTAGATCTCTGTTATTAACATAATCTTGATTGACTCTTTTGGAAATTCACATCAGGCACCCCAATCCCACTCATTTTCCAGTCCTTCCATGTCTACCCTGTAGACTCCCTGCAAAAACATAAAATAAAAATAACTAAAAAAAAACCACATCACTCATCCATCTTTTCCACCTCTCCATCACATATTCATTTGTCATAGTGGCCTTGAGAGTTATGGTGTGCCATGCAGTATACCCTTTTGCCCAAATAGTTCATTTGCAAATGTTCATTGCAGTGAGTTGTTCATCTGATTCAAGGACTCTGGCTTCTGGTACAACATCAACACTGAACCCTCTCTAAGACTCCTCTCAGATATCCTACTGTTGCCCTGAATCATGGAGCTCCTGCAGCTGTGGTTACACAGGACCTGTCTCTTCACATGCTCTAGCAGGTCATAGATGAGGTAGATATTGGGGTGAGCACCACAAAGCCCTGGATGTGGGCCCAGGTGATAGCTGAGTTGGCCAGTCCAGGCCTCCATCAGACTGGGGTAAAGGCCAGTTCTCTGGAGTCCACACCATCAGGGTCAACTCAGTTATGCATGGTGATGGGTGGGGCCAGTTCTCCCATGTGCAGGGCCAGCTTTCCCATTGCCATGGCTGGCTAGGGGAGGGGAAATTCTCCCAGGGCCATCCAAGGTCAGGGACAGCTTTCTGATGCCCAGGCCTCCCATGGTCCCCAGTGGTAACACAGGCCACAGTCATCAACACAGACCCCACCTCAGGTAGGACCATCGACCAGACATGGCTCTCAGCCCCTTCATCACCGTGGTCCTGGGTGGATGCACAGGCCACTCAAATCAGTATGGCCCCAGTGACAATGTGGCCTTGGATACCAACATGGCCTCAGGTGCAGTCCAGATTCCAGGCATCTGGATGGCCCTTGGTGGTAACAGGCCATAGACATTATCACAGACTGACTGTAGTAGGGTCACAGACTCAGACATGTCCCTTGGCTGCAGCTGAGGCCCAGATGTCACTATAGCCTCAGGTGGAAGGATAGACCACTTAGAACATTTACATATTAATTCAGCTCAATAGCACAGTGCTTTGAGTTTACTATTGTGGGTAAGAAAATCCAGTCATCTACAACTGTTGAAACTCCATGGGACCTCTGTATGTGGGAGACAGTTGTGAAGCATGGACTAGCTGAAGGGTCCCTGACGGTAGGACCACAATATAATCCCAGTGCATAAGCTAGCTTGGTGGCGCCCACTCCCCATGGTGGGATGCTATGCTCAACCATAAAGCATGGGAGAAGGTTCTGACCATGCCCAACCTATTATGCCAGACTATGTTGACTCTTCATCGGAGCCTTTACCCATGAGGAATGGTCTGGGGATGGGCTAGGGGGAGGTGAGAGGGTGGGAGGGTGGGAGAAGGGGAAGACGGAGGGAAGGAAGGGAGAACTGTGGTTGAAATGTAAAATAAAATTTAAAAAACTGGGGAAAAAAGGAAAACCCAGTCATTTTTCATGTTTAAATTTGACCATACAGCCATATTGGAAAGCATTCAGAGTCTGCTAAGTTCTCATGCTGTTTATCATACCAAACATGAGATGCCTTTCACGTACATGTGTTTTCTAATATATCTATCCTACTTTGGAAACATTTAGCTGTCTGACATTATATGCCACTTAGAAGTAAGGAATTATTACAATGTGATTTTGTTAAGTATATGTGAGTATATTTTATTTCTATAGCCTTTAGAAACAAATGGTAACTGGTATCAGTACTGGCTAAAGATACATGCGTATGCATGCATGGCTTTTGAACATTCACTAACTACAATGCCTGGCCAATGGAGGAGGGTCTTTAGGGCTTAAGGAAATAAGAAAGTGTAGCTTCATTAATGAAGAGAGGAATGCCAGGGGAAACATTCTTCCATTGAGATGGAAGGATGGAGCTCGTCCGGAAAACTTAACATACTCCTGCAGGAAAATTCCTTCATCTTAAAAGACATGAATCTTTTCATGGCTACAAATTTCTAAGGAAATAGAACTTACAATAGCCATTTTTGGTGTCATGCTCACGTGGTCTGTAGGATCTCACAGAGCTATGTCTCAGTCTTTTACAAGCAAACATTTCCATGGATTTGAAAAGCTTTTGTCAAAACTTGTCCATGGCCTCACCTGGTTAGCAATGGTTTATGGTGAAGAAAACATGGTGGTGTAATTTGGAAACCACCTAAACTGAAAATGTAATGATGTCAGCGTGAAGATTCATTCCTTTAGGAAGACCTCAATCCAAATTCTGGTCCTGCATCCACTGACGTTCTGTTCTTACCTTCCCTCTAATAACAGAGATTCTGTAAGTTAGCTTGGAGCATCATTGTACAATGTGTGTTCAATAAAATAAATTATAATGTCTGATACTGGCACTCTCTATTGTATAGCTAGCTTTAGCAGTAAGATGGATTTGTCTCATCAGTTAAGAACTTTCTCAGTTGTTAAAGATTTCCTGGTGGTAGACAGACAGTAGCAGTCCTTCTCCCAAAGCTAGTTTTAAACATCTGTTTTCACCATTAAAGTTATTGCTCATTTTGTCTTAGAATAGAAATAACATAACACTAAGCCATTCCAGAAATAATAGACCTATCACTCTTAAATAATTACTAGTGAGAACATCATTCTACAGATAAATGAAATTTATATTCAATAATCCAATAAATCAATCTTAGTCATAAGACAAATCACAAAATAGACTGGCCTGGGGCATTATTCCCCTCCCTGCCCCCCAAATCACCTCATACCCTGAAGCCCAGCTGTGGCTGCTGGATTTGGATGGGGAATCTTTATTAAAAGATTTCAGAATAAATGAAGTCCTAGAGTAATCTCTGGGCCCAGCACAGAGCTGATAGGCTTGGCAGAATCCATATGATGAAGAAATGAGACCAAAAGGTGTGTGCTTGTGGTAATATGTTATTTATGATTTATTAAAGCTTGCCTGAGGATTCAGAAAGTAAAGCCAGACTCAAGCTATAGGGATCAGGCAGTGGTGACACACACCTTTAATTTCAGGACTCAGGATTAAGAGGTAGACCAACCTCTGTAGTCCAAGGCCACCATGGCCTACACAAGAGTGAAGAGTGACAGAGTCCGTGCCTTTTATCCCAGCACTTGGAATCACATGCCTTTAATCTCAGCATTATGGAGGTATATAAGACAGGCCTCAGAGCTAGCCTTCAGTCTCAGGGTTCTCCAGAAATGTTGAGGAAAGCATAGCAGTCTGGGATTGCAGTCTGAGGTTTGGTGGAACCAGGATCACCTTTTGGTCTGAGCTACAGGTAAGAGCTAGTGGCTGGCTGCTTTGCTTCTCTGATCTTCAGCTTGAAGCTTGAACCCCAATCTCTGTCTCTGGGTCTTTTATTTTTCATGCCACACATGCTCCTCTATCCTCACTCTGCTTCCCCCATGCTCCACCCCCACAAGAAGCAAGAGCCTTCTGCACGCCACAAAGAGGGCCTACACCCGGGAGCAAACTGACCAGTACCTTGTTTATGGGATTCACGCTTCCAAAAGTTGAAGTAATGCATTTCTGTTGGTAAAACAGCACAGTCTATGGTATTCCACTGTGGAGGACTGAGTAGAGCTGTATAGATTCTGTGTAGGGGAAAGAAAAGGGGAAAAGATAGGAAAAGGAAGACATGGTTTTTAGTTACAAATGGAGACAACCTTCATTCATATCATCTTCTTGGAGTTGCTGTTCAATGGTTTGTCTCTCAGAATTGTAGATCTCTATTATATTCTATAAGTAAATAAATTTTTAATCAAAGGCAACATGCTACAGGGTAGCTGGCATACAGTACTTGACAAGATCTTTGTAATTTGCCCTGAGTATCTGACCCCTAGGAAGCCTATGCCTCACGGTTGTATCTATGAATACTGTCCACATTTGCTTGATATAACTGCACCATAAGACTCCATGAAGAAGTTAGAATGCCATAAATGTGCAGGTAACATGAGATTTGCAAGTAGAGCAAAAATACGTCCGCAAGAACAGATATTGGTTGAGGCCTCTGATGTCAGATTCATTTTTATCTGACAATGTGGGAGTACAATAAAAATGTTCTAGGAAAAAAAATAGTGTTTGTTTTTTCTCATAAGAGTCATAGCAGACGAAATAGCTCCAGGAGGGGGGAGCACTGAAAGAGTCATTGCAGAATTACAAAGATAGAAATAGATGAAATAACAAATGTGTGCTGGGAGCACTCAGGAGGAAGTAGAGCCTGATCCCGACGCCATGGGGATCTCAAGAAAACACACAGCATGTTGATCAAGCCCTATTTAGTCCTGTCCAACTATGCTCAGTACATCATACTTAGTGCATACATGCATACCTCCCTTTATGGATTAATTGAGCTTCACAGACACTTCAGGTTTTCCTAATTTCAGATTTGTGGCAATCCTTCTGCGTCACACAAGCCTACCAGTGCATGTGCTATGTGTCTCTGCATCATGTTTTTGCAATTGATGCACTATTTCAAACTTTTTTATCATTATTATGTCTTTTTGACAATTTTCTGACCAATTATTTCTTTTCAGTGATTTTTGATGTTACCATGGTAATTTTTTTGGTGGCTAACATGAGCCATTCTCATAGAAGATGGTGAATTTAATTGATAACTGCCAATTATGTTTCAAATTCCCTACCACTGGCTGTTTCTTTGTCTCTGCCTCTCCTGAGACCACTACATTCCCCAATACACAACAATAATTGAAACTAAACTGATTAGTATCATAGAGTCTAAGTGTTACATGGAAACAAAGTCACATATCTCTCACTTTAAATTACAAGCAAATGATTATTAATGTTATTGACGTATTCATGCAGGAAGCCAAGATGGGCATGGGAAGAGAGCTCAGATGGTAAAATGCTGCCTTGCAAGTACAAGGACCTGAGTTCAACCCACTGAGGCCACATGAAAAGCTGTGTGTTTGAACACAAGCTGGTAATCCCAATGCTGGAAGGCAGAGAAACAGCCATATCCTTGAGGCTTTCTAAACAGCCAGATTAGTCTACTAACTCTAGGCCAGTGAGAGATTCTATCTCAAAAATGAAATGCGGACAGGGCATGAGGAATGAAATCCAAGATTGTTCTCTCACCTCCGCATGTGTGCATCCACACTTGTATCCCCATGCATGCACCAACACACTCATTACACACAAAAATATTTTTTTAAAAAGACAAGACAGGCTGAAAACAGGGCCTCTTGGTCCTAGCAGCCAACTTGTGAGCACAAGGAATAAGTTCATGAAAGAAATTCAAAGTGTTACTTCAGAGAACACTCAAAGGATCTTATAAAGCTGACTTGCCTTGTTTCCTGATGAGAAAACTTGAGACGTCTTGATAGAATATCAAACCAGATACAGCATATCCTTAAACTAAAGATGAATCTAGAACAAGCCCCAAATTCTACTTACACCTATGAATGTTGGGAGGAAGGAAACTGTAAAAGACAAGCTTGATGCTACAGCAGATGGATTCTTGAGGCTGAGAGCAAGATCTAATTTTTATGGGAAGGTAAAACAGCAAAGGCAGGCACAGAAGCTGCAACAAGCTGACCTAGCCAAGATCATTGATGAAGCTGTACATACACACACCAGATTTTCACACCTTAAATTGGGGAAAACACCATCTAGGACTTCCATAGCTAGAAAGAAGTCAAGGGCAGGCTTTCTTGCCAGAGAACCATAGAGCTTGCAAATTTAAATGAAAACCATTACTCACTAACATCCTGAAAATCATGGAACTATGAGAATGGTTCTTCTACTCTGCTTGCATTCTGTAAATGAAATACCCTAGTCTGAATACTAACACGTAGGTTTACATAGTTCACTGATTCTTTTGTTTTTGTTTTTGTTTTTCAGACAGGGTTTCTCTGTGTAGCCTTGGCTGTCCTGGAACTCATTATGTAGACTAGACTGGCCTTGAATTCACAGAGATCTGTCTGCCTCTGCCTCCTGGGTGCTAGGGTTAAAGGCATGCACCACCACTGCCCAGCAGTTCACTGATTCTTTTAAGACATTTATGAAGACCTACTTCTCAGGAACAAAGAAATCCTTTTAAAATATCGTTGCTTATGGACAGTGTACCTTGTCATCCAGAGCTCTGATAGAAATGCACAGAGAGCAATGTTGTCTTCATGATTCGTGCCTTTTAAGGTGACTACCCTCCTACAGCCTGGAGATTGATGAAAGATTTTTAACCCAGTGACAATTTAACATCCCAGAGATGAGTTATTGTAACATGAAGGACTAGTAACTGTTGGCCTCCTGGAAAGGACTCCTCCATCTAGAAGCCATTAAGAACATTTATGAGCCATGGAAGGAGACCAAGATAGCAACCTTAACAGGTATTGGAACAAGTTGATTCCAATCCTCTAGACTTTGAAGAGCTCAAGACTTTCGTGGAGGAAGTAACTGCAGCTGTGGTAGAAGCAGGAGAACTAGAATTAGAAGCGGAGTCTGCGGGTGCAGCTGAATTGCTGCAATCTTGCCAGAAAAACTGGAAGAGCTGAGGAATCACTTCTGGATGGACAGGGAAAGTAATTTCTTGAGGTGAAATATACTCCCAATGATGATGCTGTGGGTCTTGAAATGACAGCAGAGAGTTTTAGAATGTTACATAAACTTAGTTAATAAAACAGTATCAGGTTTAAGATAACTCGCTCCCACTGCCAACAAAATTGCTTTGACCATAAAATCTACCCACCACCACAGTATGCCCCAGAGAAGTGTTATGAAAGTGGGGGTCAATTGATGAGGTGAATGTCACTGTTGTCTTATCTCAGGGAATTATCACAGCTAACCCAGCAGTCATCAACCATCAACGAGAGCAGTCAAGATGTTCCACTAGCAAAAATATTATAACGTGCTAAGGGCTCAGGTGGTTGTTAGCATTCATTGAAATTGAGTTACATATATACATGTATGTGTGTGTGTGTGTATGTGTGTGTTAGACATGATGCTATTTCACACTTAATAGAAAACAATGTAGCATAAATATAACTTTTGTTGTGTGGTGGAAAGCCAGTCAATTATGTGATTCTTTTACTGTGACATTTGCTTTATTGAAAAGATCTAGTGCTATGCTCACAATATCTCCTGGGCATACCTACACTCTGTTACCCTATGTACAAGGAAATAATCCAGTCAAAGAGTCTACGTATGCACAAATGGATGACTTGGTATTAGAAAACAATAGGTGAGGGTGTGGCCTCATGTCACCAGTTTCATGTGTATAAAGTACAGCTCTGTTAATTTATTGGTTGAATATCCATTGCCAGAGAGAGCTTTGTAGTCCTTTGAAATCCTGATTGTAACACAAAGATGGTAGCTGACATGGGAACAACAAAAAGGGGAGGATTCTACAGGCTTCACCAAAGATGACCTATTTGAAGCAGTTTGGGATATAGTGACTCCATCCCAGTGGTCAAACTGAGGCTGAGAATTGGCTTTCTGTGTATGTGAATTAAAGAAGGATCATCTAGCGATTATTTTCAACAATAAATCTGTGGGTATGACAAAATATGTGGTGGAGTGTTCATCTCTGCATATACAATTTCCAGAAGTTAAGAGACAGATTCACAGTGGAATACCACATTTGCTATGTGCTCCAAAAGCAGAGTTCATGAAGTCAACATCTCCATCACTATTATGTGTGTCAGCAGGTGTCTTTACCAAGAAACCCAGAGAAGGGCTCTGACCTTGAGCACTGAGGGAATTTCTTTGCTCTGGTAGCCTTCCCTCAGCCTTCAATGCTTTTGTCATGAACATACATTCCCTTCATACTGCAGAAAAAAAAAAAAAAAACCCTCCCAATCCTTCCCCAGACTCACTGCTTATCACTTCCAACTTTATCTAAAATGTGGAATGTATTTTCTTCTTACAAGATGAGGCCCTATTCTCGACAATCTGTTTCAGTGAACCACAGAGGAAAATTGTTTCCCTTCACACTACCAGATGTGAATGAGGTTTTTGTTTTTCTTCAGGAATTGAGTGACATATATCCCCACTCCCATTCTGCTTTATCTTCTTCAAATTTCTTACAGCGAGACAAAATTTCATGAGCAAAGTAAATACCTAGGACTTGGCAATTGAGTTTACTTGAATCCAGTGTCCTTAAGTTGTAATACGTGTTTTCATTTAAAACAAACATACTGAAGTCCATTTTCTTCCATTTTCTTCTATTGGGGGGGTAGCTGGTTCTCAGCCAAGTTATCCTTTTCCTTTCCTGTAGTTTGTGCTAGGTATAACATGGGTGTAAATGGAGAGAGCTTCTTAAGCAGAGGCCACCTCTAAAAGAAGGAAAGCTTAAGAGCAGGTTTGCACACAAAACAGTAACAACAAAGCATGTTGGGATAGCATCTTCCATGCCAACAGTGTGCTGACTTATTATTCCTTTGCTTCTCACCTAACATCATCTGCTGGTTTTGTTATTCTGCAACAATGCCGCAACGTAGTCCTTTACACTAAAAATAAAAACCTGTGACCCTCTTTCTGAGTCATTGTCAAAGACAAGAATGTCATTTGGAAGGAAAGAATTGTTACCCATTCCTTTCAACAGAAACCATCTCCAAAGACCCAGATAATCCCCAAACCACCTCAACTTTTGAAGTAGACAGCATACTAATAAAAACATCAGAAAGAACAAGTCGGCTGTCAAATGGGGCACTAGGCCATGGCCTGAGGACTTAGGGATGGAAGAGTCATGACGAGGGCAAAGTACACAGCAGCAGCAGCAAGCCCCATGGGTGTGAGCGACACAGAGGCTCCAGTTGGCTCAGGTAGAAGTACTGAGTGTGGGAGTACTTTCCTTAAATTCTATGTTGAGACAAGTCTCACTACACTGGCTGGCTTTGGACTCTCAACTCTTCTGCTTCAGCCTCCTAGGTATTTGAAATCACAAGCTGACTCCTACCAACCTCTGAGATGCACCTACTAAAGGCCCTTCTTCGATGCTAAAGACAAAACAATGAAGCCAATCTTTCAGAATTCAGCTGAGGAAATTTCTCTCAATAAGACATGGGTGTGTATGTATGCAGTGGGGGGTGAGTTGTCATTTAACTCTGAGAGTAACTTGGGCCAGTCTGTCTTTAAAAGTCTCTCGAGTTCTTGACTTAGCCTCACACACTTCTTTCTTAATGTCTTGTGAGTTCTGCACATTTTCAAGCTGATGGAGGAACATGCAAATCAGCCCTGTGATCTCTGTCCTGCCCCTTGGATGCTTGCTTTCAGAGGTGGTATTCAGAATGACCTTGTCACCGGCTTAGTATTATTGGCAGAGAAACAAAGCCACTGTCCCATCCAGTCTAGCACTGATGCAGACTTGGCTGTAGTTCAAGGACAAACACTGCACGAAGGTACATGAAGGTATGTACTGGGCTCCTTTGAGACTCAGAAGCACTAAGCAAGCACTTAGTATTCTGGATCCTCAGGCCCTCTGCTGTTGCTTTACCAAACCTCAGTCTCTAAAATGCACAGTGATTCCCACCTGCTTCAGTCCCTCCTGTACATTAAGAAATGCCCAGAGGTCTCTGGAGACATATGTTAGCTTCACTCACCCAATGACACTGACCCAACTGGCTAGATTTCTATCCCTAGGACTCTGCCCCTACCCAGTGCTACAGCACAGAATCTTCCTGCATTCCCTGGCTTTGTGTTTCAGTTGCATCCTGTATAGACAAAATTACCCTCCTCACTGAGGCTGAGGCCTGTCGAATGGGAGACCAGACCTAGCCTTATGTTGGTTCTTTCCTTTCTCCTTTCACACTCCTCCCAGCACTTTAGCCTGTGTAGATTTTGAGTGAATTGCTCAAAAATTGTTTTATGGATACAGCTAGTTTCCTTTGTAGATAAAAATGCTTTCAGGCAAACTGGTTCTCTAACTTTATAAGCTTGTATTCTAACTTCCTGGGCAAATTAACAAGAAAAGGGATTACTAAAACAAACATTTCTCCCAAGGAGAAATTTAAGAACAAATCTGAGTGGATAGGACCCCTTCTAGTAGGCTGCAGGAAATGTCATCATCAGGACACTTCTGATAACACACTGCTTAGAATCTCAGTAACTCATTTTCCACTTCAAGTCACTTAGTACCCAGATCTTTCATGGAGAAAACATGGCTTTAAATTAACCAGTAACAATTCATTGTAAAAAGCTGTAGAGTGACTCAATTCTTTGTAAAAAATCAGTACATAAGACACAGGAATGAGATGTCATGAATGTTCTCCTGAGATTGTCCTCAATACAAAAGAACAACCTGGAACTTGTCCTGACATTGCAAACCCTTTGTCTCCTCATCTGACACTTACATGTCAAGTTCAGTGATCTGCAACATGAAAAGGCACAAGCTGTGGGTGGCTGGTCCTCATCACACCTAGGTCTCTCGGGCTAGGGGAGTGTTTCATCTTCCATTCCTCAAGCAAGCCAGTATTCTGCCTCAGGACAAAGTTTGCTGTGAGGCATTCAGAGAGGCAAGAAAGTAGACCCACCCTGTGTTTTCCAGAAGTCCTAACCAGGTTCCAGAGTCCACATTTCTGAGATTAGATGGAGATAAATTCCGATCCGCTGTCACAAACACTCTGGTAGCCAGGAAGTAGAAAGATCTACTGATAGTAAGCTTGCTGCAGTCCAGAGCAAGGCCCCACACTGCCAACAGCCACTCAGACTCAGAACAATCATGCTCTCATGGTCACTACTATGCTCTTTCTCTGAAAGAGAAACCTTTGGCACCTGAGTGTTGGGAAATGCTCTAAGCCCTTCTCCCCTCCATACACACAGTTGTTTCCATCACCTACCACACACACCCTCTATACTTCCCTTTCTCTTAGGAGGCAGTCTTGGGGCTAATATTTTGAAGCACATCTTTACTTTGTAAAGAACATTATTTTGCTGCATTGATGTTTATCCTATAATATGTTGCTCCAGATGCCTCAGTGTTTTGTTAATATAATTATATACAGCAAATGCAATATCCAAAAGAAGTATAAAACATCGACTAAAATCCCTGGTGATAAATTGCACCCCAAGAAAATTCCTCTGACAGGCATAAAAAGCTTCACTGACTAATGTGCCATTGATCCTTGACTCGAGCACACTGCTATATGAGCTAGCATTGAGTAAGCATCCATCCTTGGCTCAAGCACCTGGCTATATGAACTAGCCTCAGGTAAGCACACACTATACAGATACTGTGCCAGCAGAGTTCCATGACATTTTATTTAACTCCGCCAACAGTCTTAGGATTTATGCACGACTCTCATTTTTTTTTCAATGAAAAGTAGACGTTCAAAAACACTATGCAAGTCATCAATCACAACATGGACACAGACTCAAGTTTCCTGAATCCAATTCTAGAATTCCTTCCCCCACCCCCATATCAATATGCTTCTGAGTCTTCTAACTTCCTGAGTTTGTTTTAAAACTACCGAAAGTTTCTAGTGTTACTAGGAGATCCAAACGTGAGCGGAATCAAGGATACGACATCAATGGACATGCCAAACTGTGTGGAGAAAAAGCCCAAGAGTCCTCAACCTACACAGAGAACTACAGGAAACTGAGTGAAGCTGGGAGCAGGAGAGGTGGTGCTCCCCAGGGAAGATCACACCAACTGGTTGTCCATTGCTAACCGGTCAGCCTGAAAACATACAAACAAGAAAGATTATACAGACTAAAAGATTATATTTAGGAATATAGATATAGATATATAGGTATAGATATAGATAGATATATAGATATAGATAGATATATAGAGTTAGTACAAAAGAGGCCAGGACTTGAAGGAGAGTGGGGAGGAGTATATGGGAGAGTTTGGAGGGAGGAAAGGGATGGGAGAAATTTTGTAACTATGTTCATAAAACCCTCACACACAAACACAGACGCACACAACTATCAGAGATTTCAGAGTTAGAAACCACTCACAAAATCAAGAGTCTTATTAGAGAAAATAAAATATATTTGCTTCATCAGTTTAATCCTACTGTGTGGATCTGGGAAGGCTGCTTAACTGGGAAAGTACTGGTAGCATAAAATGTTCCCCATAAACTGAAAGTACAGTCAGGGTGGAGTTTTCTGTCTCACTCTGTTAGTTCAAAGTTCAGTGACAGGTTCTGTCTCAAAAAGCACTGTGGAGAGTGACTGAAAAAGATGCCCATCATTGACCTCCCGCTTCCCTAGACACATATACACACAGGCACAGGTACACACATAGGAACACACACACACACACACACACACACACACACACACACACACACGCACGCACGCACGCACGCACGCGCACGCACACACGCACGCACGCACACACACGCACACGCACGCACACACACACACGCGCGCGCACACACACACACACACACACACACACACACCACCACCACCACCACATGATACATCAATAAGTCTCCCTATGCTCTCTTTGATCAGAGCTACAGTTTATCACAGCATATTAAAGTGGTACACTTAAAATATAACAGTATTGACTGTGTATCATGTGTGTACTTAGTCCCCTCAGAGATCAGAAGAGGACATCGGAGCCCCTAGAACTAGAGTTGCATATAGTTGTGAGCCAACATGTGGGTGCTGAGAATCAAACTAGTGCTCTTCGTGGCTAAGCTGTCTCTCTAACCTGACCTTTGATGATTCTTAGGAAGTGAATTAATAAAGTAATTTCACTGTGAAGGCATCGGGAGATGTTCTGCTCATTTCCTGCCCCTGCTTCTAGGCTGTTTCCTATGACTGACAGGGAGGTCAGGAAAGAAGGGATTTGCTTGCATTCTACACAAATATCTAGGTCAGATGAGGAATCTGGGAGCTGCTAAGACAGAAGCCTGAGACTGAGAAGAGAATCCAAAGGAAAGAACTGTGGTTCTGTGCAGTTCTTCCTGAAAGCCCCAATCCCTCTGCCTCTGGAGAGCAAGGGTTACTTATTAAGTCATTTGCTTTATTCTCATGCTTTAATCTTTTACTAATAAGAGCACTGGACAAAGTTCATCAAGATTTATTGCGATGTCCCAATGCTTAGCTAACAGGTCATATGACGTTAGAGCCTTCCCCTGTAGTCTGTTTCCACAGATAAAGATAATGAAAATGTATGACTCTACATGTTTTTAGCAAAGGGAAATCGAGTTGAATCTTCATATCTAAACAAAACCACTGCTACATAATTGAATAAAGTAATGTGACAGTTAATTATTTTGTTATTACAATTTATTGTTATTTAAGTACCATCTTCTTAGAGCTATTTGTTTTATTGAAACAGATCAACGTGTCTTACTTACAGATTCAATTTCTGGAAAGTCTGATTTCACCATATGCTCTGAAAGCCAGACTCCAGATACCAGGACTTGATCCAAGAAAACACATGAGGTTCCTAAGAAATGATCAGTGTGTGTTCAAAAGGAGATAGACAGCCTCAATGGACCACAAACTCCATAAGGCTTAGTGAGCAATAGTCTCCTATTTTGGGGATATGGTGCAGTGCAGAAAACTTCATTTATGTCTGTGATGGGCAAACTTTGAAACCTACAGTGACCGCATAGAGCAATGGTTCTCAACCTTTCTAATGCTATCACCCTTTAATACAGCTTTCCATGCTGTGGTGAGGCCCAGCCATAAAATGATTTTTGTTGCTATTTCATAACTGAAATTTTGTGACTGTTATGAATTATAAAGCAAATACTTGATATGCAGGATTTCTGATATGTGATCCCTATGAAATTGTCATTTAACTCCCAAAGAGGTCATAACCCACAGGTTAAGAACCACTCTGAAGGTTTGTTCATAACTTGTATATCTTGTCTTCACACCCTTGGCTGTTCTGGCTTACTAAGTAGAAAACCTACAGCCTTGGTCTTTATTTCTGACATTCTTTGTGCCCTTTCCCGTTCTTTTATTAAGTCACAACCCATAACACCTTCTAAGACTGGCTGAATACATTATAAAATATGCTTTGTCTCTGTCAGTATCCTCCCATCAGCTTTCCTTACCTGGATAGGACATATAGTGTTGAACGAAAGTCAAAGATGGAAGGCAGTCATGGTGACTGGCTCCTTTAGTCTAATTAGAACCAAAGGGTTCTCCCACTAATGGGGTGTTGCTTAAATTATAATAAACTGTTTGCTAGGCCTGTCTCAGGCTATTGATGATCAAATTGGCACACACATAATTACCATTTAGTGTCCTGCTGACTTCCCTGATCCATCTCCTTAACCAACCAGAGCATGTCCAGTGTCAGTCAGATAAAAAAAGGCAGTGAGAACTTTGCCAAAAGCTGAGATGGGTTGTGTGCTTCCATCTAACCATAAGAGGAGGCAGAAAATAAGACCTGGACAGTGATGGAATTATCTAGATCAGTCATGGAGTGAAACTCTCTGAGTTTCAAGTTTAAAACTTTCCTGTTTAAAAACTGTAATAAATCCTATAAGACATACAAGTTTGGATCTACTAAAAACCAGATCAGATTTGTGGTATATCTCTGCTTTCTAAACGGCTGGACTTGCAAACCTGATTCATCACTTTGCAGTATTTCTTTAATTTGGATATAATAAATGTGAGTAACTTGGTGATCATAGTCAATACTAGAATATAGTAAAATACTTCAGAAATATTTCAAGTTGAGTTTTAACTTTGTTTTAACAAAGGTCTTGTAGGCTTGTGTGGTTTAATCTTTAAATGGCTATGTTTAAAACATAAATTTTCAGGAAATGAGCAATCGTTACTCTCAAGTCATAGATGAGTCAGAGCTTCAATGCATGACTGACAACTGACAACTAACATCAGCCTGCCTGACACATACATGTCGAGGGGGTAAATATTGGCTGGAAGAATACCTGAACTGTGAGGAGCAGAGAAAGCTCCAGTGAATGTGTAAAAAGCAGACAAAGTCCTGAGTGAACATGCATTGTTAGACATAGGCACAGCCATGTCAAGGACCAAGGCCTCAGACACATGGGAAATTGGCAAAGCCTTTCCCCAAGAGCAAACTTAGAATGGCAAGCTTTTCCTCTGGTCTAAACATGAGTGTTTACAGATGTTTGACCAGTGTATTCAAAAATAGCAACTGCAGTTTCCTCCTCAGGGATGTTTATAGCTTGAAACTTCACCTACACCATCTACCAAGACTAGCTAACAAGCACACTGAGGTTCCAGGGGGCATAGTAGTTGGTGTGGTCCCAGCAGAGCACACACAGCCTATCTATCCTTAGCTTTTCTGTATGTGTCTGTCCTTTCTTTGTTCCCTCACTACCCCAGTCAGTTTCCAAAGACCAAGCTATGCTGGAAAGAGTGATGGACTAGACGGCTAATGGATCAATATGGAACTAAAGGGGAATAATTATAATTCTTAAGTCTAAGCATCTTCCTCTGAGATTAATAGTTAGAAATTTAGGTTTGGGGGGAGGTTTGTTGTTGCATAGTTGGTTGGTTTTTGTTTTTATGGTGTTGCTATTGGCTTTAGACATGTCGTTATGAAGTGTGGGACGACTTCAAAGTCACTATGTAACTCAGGCTTGCTTTGAATTCTTAGTGATCCTCCTGCCTCAGGCTCCAGAGTTCTGGGTTACAGATGTGTACCACCATGCTTTGCTCAACGCTGAAATCTGAAGACAGTATGCCCACAATGACAATCATTCTGTGTGATGGCTACAGTCAAAAGCCAATGGGTGTTCCTTTGTAAAACTCATCACTGTTTGTTGCTGCTGTTATGATTGTTGTTGTTGTTTTCAAGATGGTTTTGGCCACACACAAAAACACTCATGGGAATGTTTTATAAAGTAACATCATTTTCAAATCTAAAGAAATCACCAATAATTTTTAGTGCCCATAAATTAAGTCCTAAGGTTGTATTTACTTAATTGTCTGCTGAGATTCTTCTGGAATAACTAAGTTCATCAATGACATTTTCAGTATTTGAGGGCAGATAATTTGCCCAATTTATTCTTTTTGGTGTGTATTACTGTGTAGTGTGTGTGTGGTGTGGTGTGTGTGTGTGTGTGTGTGTGTGTGTGTGTGTGTGTATGCATGTGTATGTGTTGTAGATGTGTAGAACATGCATAAGAGTGCATGCATGCACAACCCTGTAGAGCAAAGGACAGAGCATGGACTTTCTTCCTTTGCTGCTCCTCAGGCTTATAGCCTTGAGGCAGGGTCTCTCAAGGAATTTGCTGTTTGGTTTGGACTGGCTGACCAGTGAGCTCTTGGGATCTGTCTGTCTCCATCGCTCAATGAGAGGGTTTCAGGCACAAGCAGCCTTGACTGGAATTTTAGGGGGATGTTAGGAATTTGAACTTAGATCTTCTAGTTTGCAGAGAAAGAGTTCCTACAGGACTATCTCTACAGCCCCCATTTTATTGTTTTCTAATCTTCATAGCTTTAATATGGCATTTGAATCTGGGTTGAATTTACCACTCAGTTTGCCAACCATCCATGTTTTCCCCTCTAATGAACTGTGTTCCCCTTGAATGTGAAGTTTCATCATGTCCATATTTTATGCCAGTGTCTGCTTCCTATTAACCCTTCACTAAACATTAGTCCACTTAGAGTGAAGCACTATCTGATGCACACTTATTGAATTAAATTAATTAGATTGAATTCAAATTTAATTTGATGTCATGGTAGGCAAACTCCTAAAACAGCTATCAAATGGGCAAGGCTTTGGATCATTAGGCAATGTAATATCCACAAGCTGGATTTGAATGTCAACTGCCTCTCTCTTAGGAGTTCTGGAACTTCAACAAAAAACATAATCTCCATGTGTCTTGGTTTCCCTATCATAAGAAGCAAAAAATATATAGCAGTTAGTAGTAATGAATCCATATTAAGTATTTAGCATAATACCTGCTCTGTAAGTTCTAACCATATATATTATTGCCCTTTATGTTATAGGGAAATCTGAGTTGTGATCATTGGTAGGATCACCTTAAGTGACATTTAAGTCTATAAAACAATAAAGCATATTCCTGTCAGTCACATGCATTTCACAGAACCAGACTTTACAGTAGCTTCAGATTGCCATAGCATCCCCTCTGCAGGTAAACTGTGACTGTTGAATGTTGGTCCCTGTCTTGCCCTGACCTGCCTTGATGATTTGGTATGTAAGAAAAGCAATAATGTTATTCTTCACATTCTCTCCTTGGATCTTCCTGCCAACCATTGAATTGACAAATTTCATTTGTTCCTCAAAGAAAAAAATGATTCATGGGTTGAAAATCTCAAGCATAAGAAGCAGTATATTAGCTCTTTAGTCTTTTACTATGCAAAACCTTTTCAGTTACCAAAAGTGGCCTCTTACAAGTCCAATGAGCTCTCCTCTCACTTCTTCTTATCAGGATTTCTCTCTTGAGATATGCTACCTAGGAAAAAAAAATCTGCATGTCTGCATTCATAACTTTATTTGTTAAGGTAAACTTGTACACTAAGAACATTTTTAATACCTTTCAATTGGGGTGCATGTCCCCTTTTCCTAGAGACTCTGATCTTATAGCTGCTTCAATTCATAGAATATGATGAAAAACACTGGTCCTTCTATGGCTATCATGAATGCTCCTCCCATACATTGTAGCACTCTCTTAATTGTTGTGAACTGAAATATCAGGAGAAAGCCCTGGCCATGTGACATCAAGTAGACACACTGGTCAACAGTTCCAACTGAAGCCAAACTTGAGTCATCATAGCCCAGGGCTCCCACATGTGAGTGGAGGATACTCCATGTGATATGATACAGTGTGTAACTCAAGAACCCAATACCATCCAAAGGGAGTTGCTTCAAACTTAAAACCCAGCACACAGAAAAGATGCCTGGGTTGAATTTTTTAATCTCTATGATTCTAACCAAAAGATAAATATTACCAGTGGAGGGGTCTGCTAACCAAATCCAAACTTCAGCAGTGGGATCCAACACACCCAGACACTGCCAAGGCCCTGGTAACAGTCTCACCTCCATCCATGAGAAGAGGACAGATATCAGAGTATTGCATCTACCAGAAGGGAAACTTGGTCCCATACCCACCAGTGGAGGAAGAGACTCCTGCTACACCCATCAGAAGAAAGAATGGGAAGAGGACAATATAAAAGCACACTCAACAACAGAAAACCCAATATGATACCACCAGAGACTAGGAACCATACACCAGCAAGACCTGAACATCACAATACAGATGAAGCAGAAGAGAATGACCTTAAAAACATCTTCAGGAAAATGATAGAGGACCTCAAAGAGGGCATGAGAAAATCCCTTAAAGAAATGGAAGAAAAAACAAACCAAAAAATACAAAATATCAAGGAATAAATAAATCTCTCAAGGAAACAGTTCAAGACCTAAAAACTGAAATAGAGACAATAAAGAAAGCACAATCTGAGGGAATGCTGGAAATATAAAAGCTTGATAAACAATCAGGAACTATAGATGCAAGCATAACCAACAGAATACAAGAGATGGAAGAGAGAATCACAAGAGTTGAAGGTATACTAGGAGAAATAGACTCATCAACCAAAGAAAATCTTAAGTCCAACAAATCCCAGGAAAATATCCAGGAAACATGGAATACTATAAAAAGACCAAAACTAAGAATAATAGGTATAGAAGAAGGTGAAGAAATCCAACTCAAAGGTGCAAAAGACATATTCAACAAAATCATAGAAAAAAAAACTTTCGCAATCTAAAAACAGACATGCTAACAAAAGTACAAGAAGTCTACAGAACACCAAATAGACTGAACAAAAAAAAGGTCTCCTTGCCCATAATAATCAAAACAACAAACATACAGAATAAAGAGAAAATATTAAGAGCAGCAAATGACAAAGGTCAAGTAACATAAAAGGCAAACCTATCAGAATTATACCTGATTTTCCATGGAAACTTTGAAAGCCAGAAGGTCCTGGATAGATATTCTACCTACACTAAGAGAACACGGATGCCAGCCCAGACTATTATACCCAGCAAAGCTTTCAATCATTATAGATGGAGAAAACAAGATATTCCATGACAAAACCAGATTCAAACAATACATGTAGACCAATCCAGCCTTCAGAAATTTCTGGAAAAAAACTGCAACCCAAGGAAGTAAACTACAACCAGAAAAATATAGGCAATAGATAATCCCACTTTACCAACAGCCAAAAGGAAAAAGGGATAGAATCCCACACATAATTTCACAACCACCACCAAATCCAAAACAAACAAGAATGAACAATCAATGGTCACTAATATCCCTCAACATTAACGGTCTTAACATGCCTATAAAAAGACACAGATTAGCAGAAAGGATAAGAAGACAGAATCCATCCTTCTGTTGCATACAAGAAACACACCTCAACTTCAAAGACAGACAGTACCTAAGAATTAAAGGTTGGGAAAAGATTTTCCAATCAAATGGACCCAAGAAACAAGTGGGGATAGCAATCCTAATATCCAAAAAATTGGACTTTAAACTATAATCAATCAAAAGAGATGAAGGAAGTCACTTCCTACTCATCACAGGAGAAATCCATCAGGATGAAGTCTCACTTCTGGACTTTTATGCCACAAATACAAAGGCATCCACATTCATAGAAGAAACATTACTAAAACCCAAATCACACATAAAACCACACACACTTATAGTGGGACGCTTCAACATCCCCCTCTCACCACTAAACAGGAACACCAGACAGAAACTTAACAAAGAAACAAAGGAACTAATAGACGTTATGGTGCAATTGGACTTAACAAATATCTATAGAACATTCCATCCAAATACAAAAGAATATACCTTCTTCTCAGTGCAACATGGAACATTCTCTAAAATTGACCACATACTTGGCAACATAGCAAACCTCAACAAGTACAAAAAAATTGAAATAACTCCCTGTATCTTATCAGACCACCATGCTTTAAAGTTAGAATTCAACAACAACATGATTTACAGAAAACCTACAAAATCATGAAAATTACATAACACCCAATTGCACAATTCTTGGGTTGAGGAAGAAATTAAAAAAAGAAATTAAAGATTTACTATAATTCAATGAGAATGTGGAAACAACATACCCAAACTTATGGGACACTTTGAAAACCGTGCTAGGAGGAAAGTTCATAGCGCTAAGTGCCCACATGAAGAAACAGGAGAATAATCATACTACAGAATTAACAACACAACTGAAAGCTTTAGAACGCAAAGAAGCCAATACACCCCAGAGGAGCACACACCAGGAAATAATCAAATTGAGGGCTGAAATCAAGAAAATGGAAACTAGAAGAACACAAAGAATCAATGCAACAAAGAGTTGGTTCTTCAAGAAAATCAACAAGATAGACAAATCTTTAACCAAACTTACCAAACAGCAGACAGTGAACATGAAATCAAAAAAATCAGGAATGAAACAGGAGACATCACAACAGACACAGAGGAAATCCAGAGAATCATCAGGTCATACTTTGAAAAACTGTATTCCTCAAAATTCAAAAATCAAAAGGAAATGGACAATTTTCTGGACAGATTTCACTTTAAAAAATTAAATCAAGAACAGATAAGCAACTTAAATAGACCTATAACCCCTAGGTTAGGAAATAGAAGTAGTCATCAGACGTCTCCCAACCAAAAAAAGCCCAGGGACAGGTGGCTTCAGTGCAGAATTCTACCAGAAATTCAAGAAACAACTAATACCAATTCTCCTCAAAGTATTCCACACAATAGAAGCAGAAGGGTCATTGCCAAACTCTTTTTATGAGGCTTCAATAACCTTGATACCCAAGCCACACAAAGACACAACTAAGAAAGAGAACTAAAGACCAATATCCCTCATGAACATTGATGCAAAAATACTCAATAAAATACTAGCAAATCGAATCCAAGAACACATCAGAGAAATCATCCACCATGATCAAGTAAGCTTCATCCCAGGGTTGCAAGGATGGTTCAACGTACCAAAATCCATCAATGTAATCCACCATATAAACAGACTGGGGAAAAAAACCACATGGTCATCTCACTAGATGCTGAAAGAGCCTTTCACAAAATCCAACACCCCTTCATGATAAAGATCTTGGAGAAATCAGGAATAACAGGAATATACCTTAACATAATAAAAGCAATATACAGCAAGCCGACAGCCAACATCAAATTAAATGGAAAGAAACTCAATGCAATTCCTCTAAAATCAGGGACAAGTCAAGGCTGTCCACTCTCTTCAATATTGTCCTTGAAGTTCTAGCTAGAGCAATAAGACAACAAAAAGAGTTCAAGGGAATACAAATTGGAAAGGAAGAAGTCAAACTCTCACTATTTGCAGATGATATGATAGTCTACATAAGTGACCTGAAAAACTCTACCAGGGAACTCCTACAGCTGATAAACACGTTCAGCAAAGTGGCAGGATACAAGATTAACTCAAAAACATCTGTATCCCTACTATATACCGTTGACACATTTGTGGAGAAAGAAATCAGAGAACATCACCCTTTACAATTGTCACAAACAACATAAAATACCTTGGGGTAACACTAACCAAAAAAGTGAAAGACCTGTACCATAAGAATTTTGAGTCTCTAAAGAAAGAAATTAAAGAAGATACCAGAAAATGGAAAGATCTCCCATGCTCATGGATAGGCAGGATCAACATAGTAAAAATGTCAATATTGTCTATAGCAATCTACAGATTCAATGCAATCCACATCAAAACCCCAACACAATTCTTCACAGACCTTGAAAGAACAGTTTATTCTGGAAAGGATATGGAGAAAGGGGAACATTCCTCCACTGCTGGTGGGAGTGCCAACTTGTACAGCCACTTTGGAAATCTGTATGGCAACTCCTCAAGAAAATGGGAATCAGTCTACCACAAGATCCAGCAATTCCACTCTTAGGCATATACCCAAAAGAAGCACATTCATACAACAAGGACATCTGTTCAACGATGTTCATAGCAGCACTATTTGTAATAGCCAGAAACTGGAAGCAGCCTAGATGCCCCTCAACTGAAGATGGATAGAGCAATTGTGGTACATTTACACAACGGAGTACTACTCAGCAGAAAAAAACAATGGAATCTTGAAATTTGCAGGAAAATGGATGGAACTAGAAGAAACCATTCTGAGCGAGGTAACCCAATCACAAAAGACAAACATGAAATGTACTCACTCATATGTGGAATTTAGACATAAAGTAAAGGATTACCAGCCTACAATCCACACTACCAGAGAAGCTAGTAAACAAGCAGTTACCCTAAGAGAGACATGCATGGTCCCTGGAGAAGGGGAAAGGGTCAAGATTCCCTGAGCAAATTGAGAGCACAGGAAGAAGGGGGAGGGAGCGAGGAGAATGAGAAGGGAGAGGAGGAGGGATGCAGAGGACATGAGGGAGCAGAAAGTTTGAATCAGGGGAAGAATAGAAGATAACAAGAATGGAGATACCATAATAGAGGGAGACATTTTAGGTTACATAGAAATCAGGCACTAGGGAAATGTCTGGAGATCTACAAAGATGACACCAGCTAACAATCTAAGCAATAGAGGAGAGGCTAGCTTAAATGCCCTCCCCTGATAGTGAGATTGATTTATATGCCACGTGATAGCCCTCATCCAGCAACTGGTGGAAGTAGAAGCAGACACCCACAACTAATCACTGAACTGAACTGGAATCCGGTTGCAGAGAAGGACGAGTGAAGAGCAAAAGGGTCCAGACCAGGCTGGTGAAATCCACAGAAACAGCTGACCTGAATGAACATCAGGGAATTCTTATCCTCAGACTGATAGCTGGGATACCAGCATGGGACTGATCCAGACCCCAGGAGCATCGGTTTCAGTGAGGAAACCTTGGAAATCTATGGGTCCTCCTGTAGTAGTTCAGTATTTATCCCTAGCATAGGTGTGGTCTTTGGGAGCCCATTCCACATAGAGGAGTACTCCCTGAGCCAAGACACACAGGGGTGGGCCTAGGCCCTATCCCAAAGGATATGATAGACTCTGATGGCACCCTATTGAAAGCCTCACCATCCAGGGGGAGCAGAAAGAATATGTGATAGGTAGGGTTTTAGCTGGGGGGTGGTAGAGGAGGAGGGGAGGGCGAGGCAACTGGGATTGTCATGTAAAACAATCTTGTTTCTAATTCAAATAAAAAGTCTGCAGAAAAAAATATTACCAGTCAACCAAGAAATACCCCAAAATAGATTCCTCATGAAAACTTGGCAGAGTGAGGGTGCTCTATACAACAAAATTACTTAGATCAGACCTTTGTTTTAAGAGAATGTCATTTTATTTTAGACTCTTAAAGAAACCTTCTCAAAGTCCCATTAAATAGACAACATTCCATCTAGAGAGCAGAGTGGGAACATCTTTGACCATGTCCATATCTTTGAATACACTGACATGGTGGGGAGACACATACATTTTAATGACTTTGTCCAGCTGTTGTCAGCTCAGGCTTTCCAGAAAGCAGCTTGGGCTTCTGGTCATAAACATCCTTGATGTCACAGAGAAAGGAGTAGGAGAGCCTTGACTTCCAAGAAGGTAAGTCCTGATTCTGCACCCAGGGCTCAAGAGTAGAAGAACAGAACAATGCAACCATGCAGAATATTGCATGTCATTCACAAGGAAAGGGAAATCAGAAGCTTCTGAGGCTAGGCAAGAATTGCTAGGCATTAGTCACCTTTGCTCGGTCCCATGGATTCTTTCCCAAAGCCCTGGGTGTCCTATCTTTTCACTTTAAAGTAAAAAGCTTGGGATTTCATGAAGATGTCCCCAGTAGTCCTTACTGCCAAAGCATTCATCAGAGCAGGAGATGGAATTCGGCTGTCTTTTTAGTACTGGCAAATGTTGTCACTTTCTTCCTAATTCTCTACTTCTGTGGCTTTTGTCTGTTCTCTCAAGCTATGCTCAGCACCCCCAAAATATAGACTCCAGCAATTTCCGTGATTAACTAACTGTATGTGAGATACAGCTGTGTACAGGAATAAATGTTTTCAAATCTAAAAAGAAAAAAATCACTCCTACTGGGCAAGGAAGAAAAAGATCATGATTTTGGAAGAATGTTGGTTTTTTTTTTTTTTTTTACTTTTATTTTGGGGGAAGGGCACAATGAAATCAAGTGTTTATTGAGTACCTGTTATATGATAAATACTATTCATGGTACTTGGGACACATCAGGGAATAAAACATGGAGCCCTGCCCTAGTGCATTACACAGTCTATAATGTATTCCCACTTCACCTATGGGCTGCTTGTGACCTTAGGCAAGTTAATGCACTTCTCTGCCCAATGGAGAAACAAGAAGGCTGGGCTCAGTGGACATTGAGCCTTTGTAGATGATGAACAGGACACCAGTCCTAACTCACCACCAAGACAGCAGAGAAGGCTCTAGTCTGTTTTTATTTTTTAATTAATTTTTATTTAAATTAAAAGCAATCTTATTTTACATCTCAATCTCAATTCCCTATACCTCCCATTCCCTCTACCACCTGCCCATCTCAACCCCCATCTACTTCTCAGGGAGGGTGAGGCCTCCCATGGGGGATCATCAAAGTCTGTCATCATTTGGAGAAGGACCTAGGCCCTCCCCTGTGTGTCTAGGCTGAGAGAGTATCCCTGCATATGGAATGGGCTCCCAAAGCCCAGGCTAGTTTTTAATAATCAAGTACAGTGGAGAGAAAGGGGAGGAGGCTGAGCCACACTGGCTAGGTGACTCCATGACCTTCTGCTACTATTGCTTGGTGGTGGCCTTGCTGACCAGGTCTGATGGGGGAAGTCCTTCTGTGACACAGGTCTTTGTCCTTTTCTGTAGCTACCAGTGCGGTCTCCTTTGCTTCCTCTTTGACATCTATGGATGTCTCAACAAGTGCTTCGGAAGGGGCCTCATCTTGTAGTTTGGCCAAGATGTATTCAAAACCCTTCTTTGTCTTGGTCACATTGCTTCTGAAGCAGGCAAGACCAAATTCCTGGGCACCTCTGGAGATGCTAAATAAGCTAGAGGAGACTCAGGCTTGCTGACAGATTTCAGTAGCAGCTGTTGTGAGAGTTCACATAGTAAATACATTGTTCCTCTTCGACCATCAGAGGGGTGTGGTTGCTGTTGCAGATGAAGATGGTCATGGTCTGAGACTATGGGTCTTCAATAGAGTCTTCCAAGATGTGGTCCAATTGAGCAACAATGTCAGAAAATGGTCTCTGTGCCCAACATGACATCCTTGGTGGTCTTGTTGGTCTTGGTCAGGAGTCTCTCTCTGCAACAGAGGTTTCTTGTCAGTTGTCTTCACTTAACACATGTTTGCTATAGTGGTTCAAGTACCATTGCCAGAAGACATCAAATAGGTGGTTCCAGAAATTTTGGAATACTCTGTGACCCAGGAAATGCTTCATCATAATTGAGGCCAGGTGGATTCAGGGTTCGATGTTCACACAGCATCTGGGTGCAAAGCCTGGAGGGCAAGTGGCTCACCAGGCTCACAGCTTAGTCACCAATGTGCCCTGCCCAGGTGACTGCTGCCACCATGAGGGGCTATTATTCTTTTTTCCCCAAAGATTATTTAACACTATTTTTAACTAAACTATGAGGTATGGAGGAATAAGAAAAATCATAGACTAAAAATATCAGACAGAAACGTACCATTGTAATTAATATCGTCCAAATTGTATGATCCCTACAATTTCTTTGACATTTGCTGGTGGTGCTACTATCTCCTGTCTGATGCAAATGATGGGATAACATATTAAGACTTGGCTACATGACATACTTCATATTTATAACACTCCAACTAATGCCATTAATTAAAAAGTAATATCTCATCATTTGTGACTATGAAATAAATGACTCACACAAATGTAAATGCAAAAGCAATGAACAAATGTCACTGAAAAAGAAAGTTCACTGGGAAAGGTCTTCATAATGACCCATAGTTGTTCAGTGGTGTTATTGATATTTATTGAAATATATTGATATTTAACATGATGATGAAACAATTGTAATTCTGTAATAAAAGAGTGTTCACTCATTGGAGGCCTACAGGAATTCTGCGAGTTTCATACATGGCAGGACATGCTGGCAAAGAAGTAGGCTCAATGATATCTTGCTGGTGAGAACCAGAGTAAAACAGAGGGTGGATCATTACATGACCAGAGTATGTACAGCAGGGTGTCAGCTGACAATTGATCATTTAAAGCATCCTTCCACATGACCTTATTGAATCCTGAAAACAAACTTATGAGTCAGCCTATTCTTTTATGCTTTTCTATAAATAATCGACAGCTCATAATAGCTAAAATAAACTTCCCCAAAGTAAGACTCTGAAATACTCTTACCTATCAAAACTTCACCATAAATGATGTGTAAGTCTGTGAGAAAGATGAAGAAAGCATCACTGGGGAACACGTTTAAGAAAAAAGGTAAGTTTTTTCTTTCTTAACAACAGGAAAGTAAAATTATATATACAAATATATTTAGGTAGCAAAGTGGACATCTGTTCAGAACAAGGAAATTAGCATGAAATACAAACACACACAAGCCAAGAAAACCCCCAAATTCTAACATTACAAAGTTATAGAAAGTTTTTAAAAAAGTATCTTAGGACTGATGAGATGTCTCGGTAGTTAGAAATTCTTGTTACCAAACACAAATATTGTTATTGTTTTTCTCTATACTTTGAATTGAATATCTCTTTATTATATCTTCAAATGAGAATGACTTTTATACTACAGAACATACCAAGAATGTATTTTTATATCAACTTTATACAAGCCATAGTCATCTAGAAAGGAAGAATCTTAGTCAAGAAAATGACTCCATAAGATTGGCCTATAAGCAAATCAAAAGGATATTTTCTTGATTGATGATTGATGTGGGAAGGTCCAACCCATTGTGGATGGTGCCACTCCTGGACAGTAGTCTTGGATTCTATAAGAA
Source organism: Cricetulus griseus (assembly GCF_003668045.3). Classification (NCBI taxonomy): domain Eukaryota; kingdom Metazoa; phylum Chordata; class Mammalia; order Rodentia; family Cricetidae; genus Cricetulus; species Cricetulus griseus. The sequence goes on from NW_023276807.1 coordinate 161,268,231, forward strand.
AGCAGGCTGAACAAGCCTTGAAAAGCAAGTCAGTATGCAGCACCCTCCACAGCCCCTACTTCAGTTCCTGTCTCCACATCCCTGCCAGGCATTCCTGTCCTCACTTCCCACAGTAAAGGAGCACGACCTGAGAGGATTGTAAGCTGAAATAAACCCTGCCCTCCCAAAGTTGCTTTTGGTCATGGTGTTTAATAACAGCAATAGAAATCTGATGGGGGAGGTCCTTCTGTGTATATGTTTGTTTAATTGGTTGATAAATAAAGCACTGTTGGCCATTAGGGAAGTGAGATAGGTAGGACTAGGAGAGAAGAAGGATTCTGGGAGGAAGGGGAGTCATCATGTGATCCCAGGAAGAGAGGAAGCATGCCACTGGCATCCTTGATAAGTCTTCATAAAATATATAGACTAATGGTTATGGTTGATACTTAAGACAGACCTAGCAAATAAGAAATCCTAGTTATTGGCCAGCAGCATTGTAACTAATATAAATCTCTGTGTGTTCTTTGGGGGCCCTAATGTGGTGGCAGAACGCAGGTGGCTGGCGGAAAGAGTTATTACAAATGGCACCCACATGGTTTTATAAACTTCCAGATAAAAACGTCATGGAAACATAAAAAAGGATTTTATAAACAAAAAGAACAGAGACAAGCACAGTTTCTTGATAACAACATTTTCTTGGGTGAGCTCTGTTTCCCAGGCATTAAGAGACATGCCAAGACTCCTTTTAAGAGCAGCTTTCTCATTTACATAGCGGCCAAAACCTTGGCTGTTAGCAAGCACATAAGAGTCATGTGATTAGAAAAAGATACAGAGTTACATTAAAGAAAAAATATACACAGGTTTGGGAGAGAAAATAAAAAATAATGAGTAGCTGGGTATACTGATACATGCCTTTAATCCCAGCACTCCAGAAGCAGAGGTAGGCAGATTTCCACAGAGAAACCCTGTCTCAGGAAAAAAAGGACAAAAGGAAGTAAAAGAAATAGAAAAATAAAAAGCCAGGTAAAGATGGAAAATATTCACAGAGTCTGGATACTATATGTTATAATGTTGTCTTTAAATTGTTTGATTGCCGAAGAAAGAGCTACAGCTGCTAAAATACATTTGATCATAGGTGTTGCTAAATCAATCCAATTTACATATTTTAAAAATGCTTTGACTTCTAAATTTAAAAATAAGGACAGGTTACTTGGGAAAAGAGTTTTTGCTTATGTTTCCATAGAAAATGTAAATCTATGGATTCTTTCCAGACTAATATGGTTTGATGAAGCAAGAACCCCTGAAACAGTATCCCAGGTGATCCAACATCTAAAACAGCTAAGATGATACAGCCTTACAGACTGCAAAAACAAGGACATGGCCAGGTTTCTGTGTTTTATCATGATGCCCATATTATGGACATCGCCCCCAACCAGCAGGAAGCAGTTTGAAATGAATGACACCCAAATTCCCAAATATTGTTTATAAATGTTTGTTTTCATTTAAATGGGGTTGGTTAAATGGTTAATGATCACAACCAATATCTTTTTAAAGGTAAAAGGGAAATTATGATATATAAATATACTTTGTATTAGAATGGATTTTCATTTATTGATACAAATTTAAGGTCAACTTTGTGATATGTATATGTCTCCTCTTGTTTAGGTATTGTTTTTATACTGATCTTTTAAAATGTAATGCATAATTAAATACAGATTATATAGTCACCTATAATAGTCAGAACTTATAATTAGGTTAGTCGGGTTTTCTAGGTACACAAAGATGTATTTGCGATGGATAGATATTCTTCAAACCTTTCAAAGACCTACAGATTAAATGGTTTAGGGTTTTTCATGACAGTGAGACACAACTTCTCCTGGCACATCAATTACTTCAGAAAGGAGGATGGGGATTGAAGAATCTTGTTATGGAGTTTGCCTTCAACATGGCAAGATTAGCCATTTGGGCAAGAAACTGCTCTTGCCTGGACTGTTTGATAAACTGGACATGCAGGACCCACAGGAAAGTGACTTCTAAACTTACAAAACAAGATGGACAGTCCTAAAGGGTTCCTGCTTCATGAAAAAGTCTGCCAGACAATCTACAGGACACAGAGAAAAATGACTGTTAAACTGCCAATACTGATGGGACAGTTTCAAATTTCCTGCTTCACTGAGAAGTCTGTCAGACCTACTGTGGCCTATAGGCTGAAGATGGATACCCCAATGTTACAGAGGAACTTTGGGTGACTGTCCAGGTAGTGAGATGTCTCTGTCAATTCTAGAGTTTATATATTATCCTTCTATGGTCTTTGATGGAGTGGAAAACAGCTATAGTTATGGTTTTCCTTAGTTATGATAAAAGATAAGTTATATATAAGACTTTAGATTCACAAAGATGAGATAGATGATAGAATATTTTCTTTAAATCTTGCTAAATGTTAATGAACTAAATATTATAACTATAGTTCTTAATTGATAACTGTTTTGTTATATATTTTATTATGTTAATGTTAAAACTTTTATTTAGACAGAAAAGAGAAGATGATGGGGGAGGTCCTTCTGTGTATATGTTTGTCTTATTGGTTGATAAATAAAGCACTGTTGAACAATAGGGAAGCAAGATAGGTGGGGCTAGGAGCTGAGAAGGATTTTGGGAAATGTAGTAAAGGGGAGTCATCATGTGATCCCAGGAAGAGAGGATGCATGCCACTGGCATCCTCGATAAGGTAAGTCTTCATAAAATATATAGACTAATGGTTATGGTTGATACTTAAGACAGAGCTAACAAATAAGAAATCCTAGTTATTGGGCAGCAGCATTGTAACTAATATTAACCTCTGTGTGTTCTTTGGGGGCCCTAATATGGAACTCAGGTGGTTGGTGGAGTTATCGTTACAGAAATCTCTACTAAGACAATGAATGACTAAATCTGATTTATCAGTTTCTTTCCATAACTGAAAATATTTAAAAATAACCCCTCACACAGACATCTTTCTGTTTTTAAAACTTGTAAAAATTTATCTCCTACCACAGAGAGCCCTGATAACTAAATCTTGACAGCTCCTATGAACAATAGAGTGAGATGATTTGTACATATGCTCCATTACTGAGTGTTCCCAATATAAAATAAACTGAACAGGAACCAACAGAATCCAAATTCTCTACTTGCAGTTGTACACATTCAATTGTTGAGATTTTTCACAAACAAAAAAGGAGAAACAAGGTCATATAATTTACCATGATAAAATTAACTAACAATGGATCAAATATTTAAATATAAGACCTAAAACTCAGAAACTGCTAGAAGAAACACATCAGGAGATTGACAAAAGAGGTTTTTTTTCATAATTCCCCCAAAACACAATCAATAAAAGCGAAAATAGACCAAGGGGATTATTAGCGAACTAAAAACTTTCTTCTCAGCAAAGGAAATATCAATAGCATGAAAAGCCAACCTACAAAATAAGAATAAACATTTGGAATTATTCATATGAAGAAGACTAATATCCAGAATCACTACAGAACAACAATTTTTAATAGCTAAAACAAAAACAAAAAAGAAACGATAATGTGGTTTTAAAGTAGGCTATTAATATCAATAATCATTTCTCAAAAGAAGTTATACAAATGACCAAGGTATACATGGAAAATTGTTTAACATTAATATCCCTGGAGTAAATAGTACCTAAAACCACCATGAGATGCCATCTCTGCCTACTACAAGACAGCACACAAGACCAACCACATTCTGTTGAGGATGTGAAGATGTGGGAAAAGGGAGCCCTCATGTACTGCTAGTAGCAAAATAATCCACATAGCCATTGTTGGGGGGTCCCTCAAACCGAAGAACTATAAACAGAACCACCTATGACCCAATGGCTTGACCATAGCATATGTGCAAAAGAAATAGCATGTTGAAGAGATATCTATAATCCATGTTCACTGAAGCATTATTACCAACCACGTGGCCCCAGAGCGGGTTTCCGTGAATAAATCAATGGATAAAGAAGATGCGGAATATTTGCTCCACAGAGGAATGTGATATGTTCATGAAAAAGAATGAAGTTTTTCATCTTGCAGCAACAAGAGACCAGTTTGTGTTGGTAAAATAAGTCAGGGAGAGAAAGGTAGGTCCCAAGTGTTCTCATCTATGTGGGGAAACTACCAGGCTTCATACAAATCCAGAATAATAGCTACTAAAGAATGGAAAAGATAAAGAGAAGACAGACAATGGGCACAAAGACACTGCTGAATAGGAGGAATAACACCTAATGCCTTATAACAGGAAAAGACAACTATAGCTGAAGCAATTCACTATATGTTTCAAAAGAGCCAGCAGAGAGGATTTTGGATGTTCTTCATACAAAAAAAAAAAAAAAAATGACAAGTGTTTGAGGTTTTGGACATGCCAATGACCTGATCTTGTCATTGTGAGTTGTATATGTGTCTGTGAATTTTATACTATATCTCCAAAATATCTATGATTGTGGGCCAGTTAAATTTTAATGCAATGTTTTAATTATTAGTAATTCAAAACCTTCCATTATTTCCTTGATTTAAACCTGAACACTCAATAGCATATCAACGTCCCAGTTATCCAAGGATCCTGTCAAGCACCACTTCTGTACTAATGAACTTTATGCTGGACTTTAAAGGAGCATGAGGAGGCCCTGGGAGTTTTCAAATAATTTGAGATTCAAAGGCACTTCATCTAGATCAATTAAAACACAGTGTTGGTTAGCTTCATTTGCATATTTCTATTAGTTGTGCACCTCACCAATGGCTGCATTCAATTACAGCACATGGCCTCATTTATCAGTCGCAAGTGATGCTGACAGCAAACAAGAACCACTTGCCTGTGGTATCAAGTGCATAGACATCCACAAAGAGAAGGTGCAAACTCCTGGTCTGAGCTGCAGGGGCAGGAGGCCCAGGATCCCACACAGCAGTGCAAGCAGAGTTTTCTGGGTGCTGGAGGATTTGCAAATGCAAATGCAAATGCTGCTAACTTTTGTGATTTTTACATGATTACGGGAAGCAGGGGAGATGCTGACAGTCTAGAAGTGGAAATGCTACCTATTCCAAAAAGGAGAAAAATAATATATATAATATATATATATATATATATATATATATATATATATAATCAAAGATCTCAGTAACAAGTTCTAACAAGATGTTAAAGAAGATTATTACTTTATCAAGTAAGAATTCCACAGTTGCCAACCGGCTATAATGAGGTTTGGTTTCTGGATACTAACCACAATTCCACCCGAAAAAGAAAAGTTTTCTCTAGGCCTCTGGAGAAGGCTCAGTAGGTAAAATTGCTGTCCATTCAAGCACCATGAGGACCAGAGTTCAATCCCCAGTGCAGCCTGGGGGCGGGAAAGAGACAAGATGATTTCGGGAGTTGGATGGCCAGTCATCCAAGGTAACTGATGAGCTCTCAGTTCATTCCAAATTCATTCATGTTCTTTCAGGGTTCCACCTCAAAAGATAAGACAGAGAGCAACTGAGGAAACCCCTACATCAAACTCTGGCTCATGAGCATACAAAAGCAGCCTACTCATTCCTGATTTTATTGCTATCTAAATCAGAATCCTTCTTTATTTTCAGGTTTGTAACTCAGGAAGACTTTCGAGTCTTCTTTCAGGGTTCTTCCTATTCTGCTGTCATTACCCGCTGTCCCCTGACAAGACCAAAATACCCATGGATGGTAAAGGGCATGGAGATGAAGCCACTCCGTAGACAGTTTGCTTTATTGCATGTGAACAACCATTTATATAACGGAAGCCTATCAACTGTGATTGGTTAGCACATTACCTCGAATTGGAAAGTGAGCCCTCACACTACCGGGGTCTCTAGATAGAAGAAGCACAGAAAAGGTAACGTGGAGAGTGCAGACTCCTCAGCAGGCCAGCTACCAGTGTTCTGACTTCTAGGAATACTCAGGAGCATGGTGTGTCACAATTCTTATTTAGAAGGACGGTGTGCCAGGTAAACTGGCTGCCAGGTCGTGTCTGCATTTACACACACACACACACACACACACACACACACACACACACACACACACACACACTCTTCCTTTGTCTTGTGGTTGATTCTAAGCTCTGAGAGGGAGTTGGCTAGCTTTTGAGTCTGCTATGCCTATACCTTGTGCAAATTGCCCATCCCTCATCTACAGAGGATCTTTCAGATGGATACTGGACACTGCCTTTCCTCCAAAGGCAACCTCAGTGACCTCCATGGGCTATAGGGAGTGATAGTACTGCCCCTGGAGTCCAGGAGACGCCTACACCAACCTCAGCTGCAAGGGGCCCATGGTCCAGAGAGACAGCACCAATTGCTAACTCAATTACTTGAGCATTACATGCTTTCTTTCAGTTTGTGTTTGCAAATTGTCATCAAAACAAATTATGTTGCTCCTAGGAATTATGATTAGTCCTCAATCCACAGAGGTAAAAACACAGACAAACTTGGGTGCTAGGAAGGAAGAGAAACACCCGAACTTGAGGAAACACAGGCTCCAGCAGATTTGTTCCTTTCCCTTCCTCTTCCTCTCTGCTTCCTTCCCTCTCTTCCTCCCTTCCTCTCTCATTTCTTCCCCTCTCCCACTTCCTCTAGCCCCCCCTCCTAATATTCCCCTCCCTTCTTCCTTCTTCACTTCCTTTCTGCTCATTTTGATTGGGTAGAATGAGAATTCAAGATCACATAAAGCCGAGTTTTAAAATAATAGCATCCTATTTGACTCTACTAAGCTTATGACCTATAAAATTCATTACCTAATAAGCTAGTGTCTCTGAGGTTTTTAGCAAAGGAAGTGTTTGCTATCAGAAGCCCACATGGATTTACAAACAATAAGTTCTATTAAACTAACCAATACTTTCTTAGGGAAAAAAAAATCCAGGAAATTTTGAGAAAAAGAAGAAACATGAAATCTTGGAAAACTGTAGACAAACACTTAAATTAAAGAAAATGGTATGCTTTACATAACATTTCAGAACCAGAATGATGCAGGCGAAGAACAACTTCAAATTCCAACCATTCAAGTGTGGAAATGAGGCTGAGGGGGTTGAGTGGCATCCTCAAGGACAAACTGTCAAGCAGTCTCAACAACTGAACTTGAAGTCTTGGCTCTTGTCTCTTGAGCTGCTCTCCAGATGTGACATTGTGGTAGAAACTGAGGGCTGGAGAGTCATGATGACAGTCCTAGCTTTGGGCAACACTAAAAGCTACATCAGAGACATGAAATGGGCCCCTGATAGCTCTACCCTCTAAGCCTGCGGGAGTTCTTGCTACTTTTCCTCATCTAGGTGTGCAAGAGCAGGCTCTTGGTCAGCTCACAGGGCCATTATTCCATCTTTGAAGTTTCATTCCAGGGGCATCATGCTAATGTCATGAATTTGCCAATGGTAGGAATGTCCACAAGAGGAAATCTGCGAGCACTATGAAACAGGACTTTCCCCAACCACAGACACATTTTGTACAGTGAAAGTATCAAACTACACATCACTGCTAAACACATTTTGTCCATATAACTACACATCTCTGCTGAGGGACATTCTTGCTTTCTGCTCTTCTTTTTGCTGCAACCATCGTCTCTAGTCCTACAGAATATTCTTCCCCACAGGTCATCAGAGTATAAAGAGGTCTTCTTACATTTTTCTATGTATGATACATGATGCCCAGAAGTATGTCCACATCATTTTAAAGAAACTGAGGCTACTATGATGGTAAATAAGACTCAGTTCAGGACAGCAGGAAGTTAAAAAGACTCCTGGAGCTTCCACTGTCTTTTTCACCTTGGCCTAGCTCTGTCTCCTAGCTCCCCTGAGTTCATGAATAAATAGCCATACACATGATGCCATGCAGTAAGACTTCACTGACTGTAGAATTAATAAATGCAGGTACCACTGGTATTCTGTCCTGAGCCCTACTGATCTGGGGCTGGAATATAGGCTTGAGTATCCCTATGCTAAAAATCAAAAATACTCAAAATTTGATACTTTGGGAGAAATAGTGTGCTACAAGTAGGAAATTCCATAGGATGAAACTTAGTTTCACATACAAATTTATTAAAATATAATATAAACACCTTTAGTAAGGATGTGAAGGAAAACCCGTTCATGTGAATTGCCAAGAATGGGAAATTGGAAGGAAATTAGTGTAACCATTATGTAAGTCAGTATGAAAGTTCCACAAAACAATGGAAACAGAAGAAGCAGGTGATTGGCCATCCCCTTCTGTATATACTGGAAATGAAATCAGAGTCGATGAGATAGCTGTACTTCATTCTCCATGCACCAAAGCCACAACAACTAAAATTTACAAACCTAAGGTTCTACTGACAGATGAGTGGGTAAAGGAAAGCAGTGTGTATACCAAAGAAGAATAATCCTGTCAGATAGACAGAGAATTTGGGGTTTTGGAATTTTGGATTAGTGATACTCAGCCTATATCCCAGCACCTGCTCAATAAGGATTGAGTATCTTTTTATGTACATGTATGTGTAGTTTATCATGATATATACCTCAAAGCATACAATAAAATTAAAATCAATGAAATTGAAATACTATACAGGCTAGGAGATGTCAGTGGGGATGAAGGAGAAACTGGAGCTGTGAAGTTCTTATGCTTGCTAGTACTAGAAGCTGGCCCCCTCCTAAAATTATAGTTTCATAAGCCTTCCATTGTTTAGGCTTTGGCAATTCCTCAAACCTTTTCCTTTTGTAGTATTAGTTGGGTGGGGTCTTGGCCTAAGATTACCACCCTCTTTATTCCATTTAGTATCAGGCTTTTCTTTAAACTTCTTGAACATAAGACTTGCCTCCAGCATTACATTTCCTGGCATTCCTTTTCTCCTCAAATTGCACATTTTGTATTTCTCCTTGCCCTATTTACTCCTTTTGATTATAGACCTACATAAGAGAGACCACTAGTAACCATATGACACAGTCAATACTGGGATGTCTTGAAATCTCCTCTGCCAATGATATTAGTCAAAGCTCTTCAGTTTAGTCTCCAGCAGATTTTCTGAATAAGAGCAGAAAAAAAAAAACCACATTCCTTTCCAAAATATCTCAAAAATGGCCTCCAGGACACTTACTAATATTCTTCCCCTTTGAAACCTCTTGATTAATGTCTGTATAGTCCACATCACCCTCAACACTACTGTCTTCCATGCTTCTAGTAGGATGGCCCATTACACCATACTTAAAGCATTCAACTACTTTCCTAGTCTAGTCTCAAAGTCTTCCATGTTCCTCCAAACAACAGCATAGTCAGACCTGTCACAGAAATACCTCAGTCCCTGGTACTGACTTCTGCCTTAGTCACTGTTCTATTACTGTGACGAGATATCATGACCTAGGCAACTCATAAAAAATGTATTTAATTGAGGGCTTTCTTACATTTTTTGAGGGTTAGTCCACGATCATTACAGCAGGAAACAAGCAGATATGGTGCTGAAGCAGTAGCTGAGAGCTTTACATTATGATCTCCAGACAGCAGTCAGAGAGAGAGAGACGGGGGGGGGAGAGAGAGTTTGGCCTAGCATGGGCTTTTGAAACCCCAAAGCCCACCCCCCAGTGACACACCTCCTCTAGAAGACCACACTTACTCCAAGATTCCATTATTAATGCTTCCCAAACAGTTCCATTAACTGGAAACTAAGCATTCACTTTATGAGCCTGTGGGCACCATTCTCATTTGAACCACCACAGGGACCCTGCAGGAAATACTGTGCTATGTGGAAATGTCCCAAGAGCCCTGTACCAGGGGGGAAGTCTCTCTGCCTGTTCACCTACCTGGGACCAGAGCTAAAGGGACATGTGAACATTTCCTGGCTTTTAGTTAATTCTTTTGCAAGTTGTAACACACTGTGGATACAGCAGAGCAGAATGGGAATTTCCTTTTCTCCAGCTTTGGCCAAAAGTGGCCTTCATAACAAATGCATACACACAAATAAATACACATATGCCACACATTCATACAATAAAGAGAATAAAATATATCCATTCAATAGAATAAAGAAATCAAAGTTAATTTTTAAGTATACTATTTTTGTTAAATAGAGGAAGATTAAAATAAATGCATGTACATTTTTATGCCCTCTCTAGGAATAAAAGAGTAAGTTGTTCCATTTATACTGTTCCCAAATAGGCAGTTGAGGGTAAGTACAATTTTTGACACTGACAAATGTCTAAGAGTTATTCTCATGGATGTTAGATCATCAGAAGCAAATCTGACCTTTGAACTATTCAGTAGCTTTTCCAACAATTGTAATAGCAGGCTTTGCTCATTCCTCAGGTCTAAGAACCCTTCCTTCTGAGGCCAAGATCACTGGTGACAGACTCTTGTGATGAAGGGCAGGGATGCCCATGATGCAACTGGTGAATTTTCCCTGTGTGTGCTAGAGAATGAAATAAAGGAATGTCTTTAAATTAACTATAGTAGACCTTTCCTTTTTCTTCAGGGTACATAGCAGGTTATTCTAATGGATGCCTGAAATCTTAGTACAAAACTCCATTCATACTATGTTTTCCTATGTATATATGTGATAAAGTTTAATCTATAACTAAGTACAATGAGATATAAACAATAACAGAATAAGGCCCAACTCTAACAATATACTGAAATAAAAGTAATGTGAATATGGGCTCTCTTTCCTCTCTTCCCTCTCAATATCTTACTGCACATCCACTGTTTTACTTGGCTTCCCTTCAACATGACTTCTATTCTTATCTGAGTTGCCAACATCACTGTACTGATATTTCAGGCCGTTAGTTAAAACAATGGTTGCTCAAAGGCAAACACAGTGACATCAGCACAGTTACTATGACAACCAAGGTGTCTAGGAAGAAATGCCTAGCAAGCAATGTATACAATGTAGATACTCTGGGTAGAGGGATGAATCAGGTTCCAGGCAGTCTGTTTCCAGGTGGGACTTTATCATGCCACTCATACTGGAAATTCTACTTGTGGCTTATTTCTTTCTGAAATTTTTCATCTATTGTTCTTAGACCATGGTTAACTGTAGGTACCTGAAACTCTAGAAAGCAAAACCGTAAACCAGGAAAAGCATCACATTTATTTACAGCATGGGAGTTGACCTTGATACTATGTAGTAGCCATTGCTTCCAGAAAAGAGAATAAAGAAAGATCCTCCATAAAATGTTCTGGGGAAAATGATTCCCACTGAAAAGGTGGGCTCTACTTGTATATTGAGCCTAAGGTTTTGAAGGCAAGGAGGAGAAAGATTAGCACCTGGCTATATTAAGAGTACAATGAGAGAAACTGAAGGGGCTAGTAGCTTGATGAGGCTTTACTAGCAAGGAAGAGCATCGAAGGTTCTGTGTCATTCAAGGGAAATCAGTTTTGGAACCTTTATTCTACAGAAGGCCTTGGGAACTAGGATTCCTTCACTGGGGGTTCCTAAAGCCAATTGTCCATGTAACTTAGCCCAGTGGCTGTGCTTTGAGTAGTAACTACTGTACAAGAGTGTAGACTGAAGTGAGCATCAGGCTATGACTATCCAGAGGACCTCAATGAGTCCCGGACAGCCAGCCTTTCACCAGCCCACAGCAGTGTGAGGTTGCCCGAGAAGCATATCATACATCTCCCCAGATGTCTTCCTCTATATTATTAATATCCAAAGCTAATCACATCCCCTTTCTCCAAAGCGTTCAAGTCCCATGGTTGTTGCACAGCTGACATGGAGATAAAGATATTAGCAGAAGGACCCAGGGACCCTCTTTCAAAAGGAAAGAGTTCTTCTCTGAAGTTACTTGTAAAAATGCAAGAGGTGCAACCATAGATAACTTCAGACTTGTGACACAGGTAGGAAGAATTACTCAGTCTCAGAAGTTGCACAGCAATCATAGTGAGAGTTGGCCAGCCAGCCCTAAATTTACAGTTAGCCTCTGCTAAGCAAGGAGTAAAAACCACATTAGTTCAGCTCTGTTAGAAACAAGGAGGCAGAGTGTACAGCACTGCCAGTGTTCAAGTATCCTGTCGTAATGTCCAAAGTACCTTTCCACCATCAAAAGCATACAGAAGTATCTCAGAAGAGATAGTATCTAGTAATAGTAATATCTGGTGGCTGAGAACTACTCAAGTAGGTAATTACTAAAATTATAAACACATTGTGCACTTATTTCTGTAATAAAAATCTTGTAAAACTGCCACCAAATACAATATTCAACAATCTTGAGGTTTTTTTTTTTTTAAGTCTTCCAGTTTGTGCCAAAGGGAAAAGAAGTAAATGAAAACTTCATCTCCCATTATTTTGGATTTATGTATTCACCTATTCTTTCTGTTATTTTTGTTGCTCACTTAAAGCACCAGTCATATCATGGTTATTTGCTACGCCCTAGGAATGCAACAACATGAAAAACATGTCCCTCATCTCGACAGATGAGCATTTACAGCAGAGCAAGTGACAGACACATGATATATGACAGGATGATAAAAATCATATGGTAGAGTGGACTAGTGTTTCCTGAAGCCTAGGGAGCTGATGGAGGGAGGAGCTGGTAGCTGGGGGGCCCTGGGTTATCAGGCTTGGCACTCACACATCACGATGCAATTGACCGTGAGAATGACCAAAGGAGGCCTCATTTCTGGGGGAAGGTGGCAGTTTTCAACTTCAAGTTCCCAGACTCAGGTCAAGAGCCAACCAACCTCACAAACAGGAGAGTGCCCAAGCCTGCTGTTGTGTTAACTCTTCTTTTGCACAGATACCAATAAACAGCTTGTGGTTCAATGACTGCCCCATGACATACACAGGCTTTGAGTTGTTCTGTGCTGTGGCTTTCCTGGTTTTGATCACAGGTGTGGCAGTTTTCAGTTCAGACACCAGATTTCAGTTCAGCAGAGTGAGGTTCATATCCCACGCTCTCACAAGTAGCTGGCCTTTGACTTGTCTGCCCAGCCCTAAGAAGAATTCAACCATGGACATGAATCAGCCATAAATAATTTGTCCCAAATATTCAAGGCCCTGGCGGTGATCCTTGGTACCAAAATAAATGAGAGATCAGTTAATTAAAGACAATGAATGGCACCGGTTTCTTTGGTTGGGTTAATTGTGCACTAGCTAAACTGATGTCTCTTTTCAATAACCTCAACACAGAAATTCTGAGCTCAGTTCAATCCCAAACCAACTATGTGCTGCCTCTGCCTGGTCTTGGTGTCTGTCAGTGTGTGGCACACTTCCTGTCTTGACTTCAGTCCCCTCCTCCTGCTATGCTGGCTGCTTTAACTGCCTTGTCTCCCACCCTTGCGCCTTGCTGGCTGGCTACTTTGGCTGACTTCCTGGCGTCCCAACTGCTTCAGAACCTTCTTCTTCTGAGCATGCCTGGTGCCAGTGCTGGGAAGTGCATGCTCTCTCTCCTATCTCCCCATTTCTGAAGGCATGTTATCTCGGCTGTTCAAACATGTTTCAGACTTTCAGACATGGGGCTCCCATACCTTGCCAGTGGATTGGGTGGTTACAACAGTGAACTTTGTCCTAACTTCATTCTTCTTCATCCCTCAGTCCTCTGAGAGGGGTAATCTCAGAGTCTTGGAGTGAAGCCAGGGTCCATAGTCATATTCTGTTGGGCTGCTTCCATGCACTAGGAGGGGTGGGGGGAGGGGTGGGAGCCAGATCTCAGGCAGCTGCTGTATGGCAAGCTGATGAGGCAAGCTGATGTGGATAATCGCAAGCTGGGAGGAAAGAGGAAATGCATTAAGGATTCGCTGGAGTGCATCTCCAAGAACACAGAAAAACTGATGCAATTAGGAAACTCAGGCTGACAAGCAGCTATCAGGGCCACAGCTTCCCTTCGGAGACACAGGCAGTGAACTAACTAGGAAATGGTAGCAAAGACCAAAATGCCCATTGGGTAGCTGTTACCAGCAGTAATTAAGCACATTTCCTATGTGCCCAGTTTAGCAAGGACTATTAGGCCATTGAGAGTATTTTGGGCTACATGTTTTTCTAGGTTTCAATGTGTCTTTGACAATGGATGCTGTCTGTATCTTCCCCAAGCCCTCTATTTTGCAGGATATGCATAAGTAGAGCCATCAGGCATTCTTCACTGTGATTAAAAGGACTTCAGCAACCACAAGAGACATCAGTAAGCCGGACTGTTGTGTTAAATAGAGAGCAGAAGGCAAACAGGTTAACAGTTAGGAGTTCTGTATGGTGTGACAGAAAAAGATCTAGGCTTAGTTTCAAACCTGAAGTCATATGAGAATTTGTTTTCGGGTCTATAAAATGGAGAGGAAGTACCTCACACATTCTTTCAAAATTACATGAAATTAAAAGCCTTCTCATAATAGAAGGTCTAAATGCAACCCATTCCCTACTCTGCCTTTGATATCCTGAGGGAAAACAGACGGATGCAGCAGGGGGGCCTCAGCCTTGCCTTCCACTGGGCACTCGGGCCTTATTTTCTAGCTGATGACTTGCCCATGATGTTGCTCTATATGGATTTTATACTTCAGCTTGTAAGGAGAACTTGCAGAATGTTCATATTTGTGGTGTACATTTTTTAGAACAATGAATTTCATGTCATATTTCCCAAGCTGAGGAGCACCCACAGCCAAGGCTCTAAGGTTTCCTCTATGGCAGGGGCCTTAAACTGGAACACTTTAAACATTTGTCTTCCATCAGGTTTTTTCAATGCATAAGGGACTTTTTTCAATCCATTCTGTGGCTTCAATTTAAAGCTCAAAAACCATTCTTCTATCATATTGTTGTTCAGAGAATGTTTGGGCAAAAAACAACAGTATCTTTACATGCTGGTTCGATTAACACAGCTATATCTCAGGCTTAGTCAGTGAGGAATTAGAAATTTGTATACAATGTAAAAACAGTGCTCTGTTCATACCAGAACCTGCTCTGAAATGGCACAGGGAATAGGTAACATTTTGAAGATGGTGGTTTAGCCATTCCCCCAGACAACCTTGGATTCAATGGCCCCCTTAGAGAATTCACAAGATCTGGTTTTTAGTGATAATCATACCTATGAATTACAATAGCCAAAAATACAGAGAAAAATCAATGCAGCAAAACTGTTGTGGTTTGAAAGAAAATGGCATCCATTGGCTCATAGGGAAACATACTGCTATTAGGTGTGGCCTTGTTGGTGTAGGTGTGGCATTGTTGGAAGACCTGTGTCTTTGTCATTTCCTTCTGCCTACTGAACAAGATATAGAACTCTTAGCTCCTTCTCCAGCACCATGTCAACCTGCAGGCTGCCATGCTTCCTGCCATGATGATAATGGACTAAGCTTCTGAACTGTAAGCCAGCCCCAATTAAATGTTTTCCTTTATAAGAGCTGCCATGGTCCTGGTGTCTCTTCACAGCAACAGAAACCCTAACTAAGACAGTTGTCCATGAGGCAAAGTCTAGAAGAACATGCAGCAGGCTGCCCATAGTCTCTGCCCAGTAGAGCCACACAAGACATTCTTTTTTTTTATTTATTTATTAGTTCTAGTTAGGGAACAAGCTTGTTTCACATGTAAGTCCCTTCTCCCTCTCCCTTCCCTCACCTCCATCCCTCCTCCCCACCCCCAACCTACCCCCCACCCCATCCACCCACCTCTCCCAGTGCAGGGTAGGGCCCTCAACAGGGGCTCTGCAAAGTCCACTAAATCTTCCTGTGCTGGTCCTGGGCCCTTCCCCATGTGTCCAGGACCAGAGTGTAACCCTTCTCATGGGATGGGCTCTCAAAGTCCCTTCTTGCACCAGGGAAAAATACTAATCCACCACCAGAGGCTCCCTGGAGTGCAGAGGCCTCCTTATTGACATACATATTCAGGGATCTGGATCAGTCTTGTCCTGGCCTCCCCGACAGCATCTGTGGTCGATGTGCTCTCCCTTGTACAGGCCAACTCTTCCTGTGGGTTTCTCCAACCTGGTACAGATCCCTTTGCTCTTCCTTCCTCCCTCTTTTCAACTAAATTCCCGATTTCAGCTCTGTGGATGTCTGTCTGTGCTTCCATCAGCCACTGGATGAGGGCTCTAGGATGGCATAAAGAGAAGTCATCAATCTCATTTTAGGGGAAGGGCTTTTAGGTTATCATCTCCACCATTGCCTGGATTGTCAGATCATGTCATCCTTGTAGGTCTCTGGAGATCTCCCTGGTTCCAGATCTCTTCTCGGACCTATAGTGGCTCCCTCTGATATGGTATCTCTCATCCTGCTCTCTCTCCTGTATTCTTCCCCCAACTCAATATTTCTGCTCCTCCATTTCCTCTCCTCTACTCCTCTTCACTACACAAGACATTCTTAGCTTTTCCAGCTATGTCAGTGAACATAAAACATTGTCTACCAGAAAAGTTCGCTGAGACTAGAGGTACAGAATATTTTTTTTTAAGAACAGTCACACTGCTTCTTTTTCCTCGAACTTACCAACCTACTAGGCTTCCAGAAGGAAGTAAGGCCTTTAGAGTTTGTACAAGATACCTAAAAGCCACTTTTATCAGTTAGGACAACATGGATTTTCTCAAAACATGAATGTCTGAATCTACCTATGGGCCAACTCTACACATAAGCCATTCACAAAACAACAGTTGGGCCTTCTACATCAGCTCCTCTCTAATCAAATACCCATAAAACAACCAATGCGCCAATGAGATAAGTGTCATGAAAATGTCAGGACATGAATGAGTTTTAATCACAGGTTTTACAAAATCCATCTACAACAATCTATGCAACTATGGTCACTTTTCTAAGAGAAAAGATTCAAGGCAAAGGATTCTGGCCAAGTGGAACGCTTCTAAGTGGTAATAGCTGATGCTTTCCAGTGTGAACCTCAGAAGTGATAATAGCTAGCAGTCTCTTAAAAAAAAACAGGAAGTTCATGACCATTGGATGGACTGAGTATGATCATGACTCTGAGGTTGTAGTTTACAACCCTGTTCTAAAAGTAAGGAAATGGAAACTCTGAGGTGTGACTTGACATCCAACTTCACACCACTGGTGATGGGTGCAATTGAAAGTATGCTATGATGTGAATAAGGTTTTTTCCTTCTCAAAGTCATACAGGGACAGGGGTTTCATCCTAATATGACAGACGACAGAGTAGGGAGGCTGTGCTTTTAAATGGCAATTAGACCACTGAAGGGGATTAACACTTTTCGTTCAAGATTTCTAAGAAACCAGAGCAGGTTAAAACCATACAAGCTTGGATTCCTTGATTCAGCCTTGACCTATCTCTCTCCAAGTGGTATTTTTTGTAGAAAAGGCTGGCTGCTCTTACAGACATTCCTACTACCTGATGCCATCTGCCATCCATATGCAGACAGAAAACCCTCACCAGATAGAAGAGACTGCTGGAAGGAAACTTTCAACCTCCCAAACTAGGCTACATGAACTTCCTTTCTTCATAGAGTACTTAGCCCCAGGCATTTGGTTACAACAATACAAAACAACTAAGATATGGCAGAACCTGGTTGCCCAACTTGCAGTGGCATGCTTTTTTCCTTCATTCCATTGCCATGCTTTGAAGTCTGCATGGAAAGCGATCCCTACATTTGTCTTAGAGGGATTTAGAAGGTATTAGGTCATAGAAGGAGCAATAATGGTGGCCATAACATTAATCAACCCATAAACCCCAAAATATTAAAATGTCATGCTAAAGATATTAAATAATGAGCTCTGAAACCACCTTCAGACATAGAATGTGAGTGTTACTATGACAATGGTGCTGAAAGGACAGCTGGGTACCAGACTGGTGACAATGTGTTAGATGAATCTCTCAGATACTTTTCTCCATATATTAATAAACTCTGACTATAGACTAATCTAACTGATTTTCTGCAATCCCATATTCTATACCAGTGTTCACAGAGTTATTGGTGGATTTCAGTCTCTCATCTATTAATTGACTAATCAACTAGTCAATGCAGAATGTCTCTAAAGGTTAACTGAGGGACAAAGCAGGAGTTGTATAGCAGAGGAGTTAGAGCGAGCTTGGGGCTGGCCTCTAGATAAACCCTGTACTTGCTCTTTGCAATCTTTGGTTTAGCAACCAGGCCACATGTTAAGGTATGAAGGGACATTACCTAAACTCTTCCTCTACTTCTTGCTCCCCTCTCAGAAGTTCCCACTCCCCTGGGGGCAGGAGTGGAAGAATTGTGCAGCAGGCAAATACTTCTCTGTAAGAAGTTAAGAGCTATAAAAATGCCATTTAAACTTGGGGAGAGAGCCTGAAAAGATGGTCCTGATGGTTTACTGTTCCTGCTAAAGATGTAAGTTTGGTCCCCAGCACCCAGAGACAGCTCACAGCCTTCTCAAATCCAGCTCCAGGAACCAATGACCTCTTCCGCATGCCTTAGAGTCATGCACTCACATGTCATTCAGACGTACATTTACACATGATTAATTGAAAACAAATCTTAAAAGGAAATCAAAACTCAGGAGAGAAAACAAGAGCTTGGCAGGAGCAGGACTTCTAACCTTGGGGTTGAATGATACATTCCCCTCAAGTTTCTCTGTCAACAAAACTGGTGATTACTAGAGGAAGACCAAACGTGAGGGTGGGAAGAATCAGTCTGGGATAGAGGAAATGGTAAACTGGAATCTCCCCTTCATCCCTCATGCATTGTTATATCCCCCCTACTTGGCATGACCATGTAATATCATTGGGGACAGGGTGGGGGTGAGAGGTTTAGACATGGGCAAAAGTCTTCTTTTCCCAAAAACAGAGGTGTACTTGTCTTGAAATTTAATCTTAGAGAAAACAGTCGTGGAAACTTGTGCTATCAACCTTCTGCGGCCAGCCACTACTCTTATGCCTCTGGTGACCCTCTGAGATAGTGCTCACATGTGGCTCCCATGAGATCTCATCTCTTTCAAATGGGCTAAAGACTTTCCTTCAAGAGCATGCTTCCCTGTTATAGGGAATTCTGGTCAGTGCATATCCCCCCCCCACACCACCACCACCATGTGCCATAGAGCAGAGTGGACATGGAGAGAAATATGCTTTCCCCTAAATGCTGGGAAATATTGCTGAAACTTTTCTCTATGCAATGAGTATGGTCCATTCTCTGAGGGGGAACCAGCACAAAATCAGATCAAACTCCCAAGGTTTGGACAATTAATTTCTCAGCCAGTCCCTGCCTGTCTTCACATAAGAGACTGAGAAGGTGACACTGGCCTCCACCACTCACAGAAGTTACTAGCTTTTCCTCCAACCCAAGCCTAGGGATCAGACAGTTCCCCATCTTTAAATGTCAATGATGAGTGCTTCCGATACCTGAACTGATCAGTGAGAAACTGTGTAGACCTCTGTTTATTCTGAACACCAGATTTTCTGAATTCACCTTCTTCCTCTGGGCCCACATAATTGCCAGTTCAGCACTCCTCCTTTGTAAGAATATTTTATTTTTTATGTTTCATTATAATAGAGGATGCACCTGAGTGAAATGCCCTGGAGGCCAGAAAAGGGCATCAGACCCCCATGGAGCTGGAGTTAGAGGAATCGTTAGCCACATGATATGGACACTTAGGCCTATTCCTGAGTAAGACAAGGTTGGTGTGAGAACTCTTGGTAGCTAAATCTGTTCCTCATACAGTCCTTTCCTTTTCATTGTCATTTGCAATTCTGATAGCCCAGCTCCATTCTCTCAGTCACATGCTGGATACAACACTCTATGAACACAACCGGAGACACAAACCTCCTCTTCATGAACAGTTCTTTATCCTGCACCATCAAGGACATCCTTCTTGTTGATCAGATTTTGGTCTAGAACAGCAGTCGCCCCTTTGTTCCTTCTCTGTCTGTAACCTGGTATGGGCAGCAAGCTAGACTAGGGTCTTTGTACTTTGTTCTCCCTCTCCCTCTTTCTGTCTCTCTCTAGCTGAATGAGACTTGCAAAACTAGGCAGATGGTAAAATTTTTAATTTTAGTGTAATTAATCACTTTGTGTGGGGGTTTTACTTGGTTTAACGTTTTAATCTATAAATACGGAAGAGCAAGGAAGTAGGTGGGTCTCTGTGTAAATGGATCTATGTATAAACATGAAAGAGCAGGAGCTAGAAGAGTGAAAAAAGCATCTCACTGGTTTAGCTCAGCTGGAAATGATGCTATTTTAGTAGTTATCATATATGAATATTAAAAAGACTGATTAAAAGGCATGCTGAAAATACAACTAACTCGGTGGTTTGGTTCCTTTAAAAAAAAGACCAAGATATTGATCAGAGTCAGGCTCAGCAGTTTAACAGGACTAACTTTCAATGCTGACTCCTCTGCCTGCCCATCATGTGACTTATTAACTTTAACCTTTGGAGATTACAATGTCTTTGTCTACTGCACATACTTATCAAAGTACCTCCCCATGAGACAGAAACTACAGAATATACAAAGCATGTAACAACACCTACAATTAGCAGTTATCATATGGGTATGGGATAAATATTTCAGGGCTAGCTTCATGAAAGTAAAAATGAGCAGGCTTAATGCGCCTTAGTAGGAATGACATGTTTGAGGTCGGCTTGTTCGTCCTCCCCCTGTCTATAAAGCTAAGTGGCTCTTGGATTTAGCTTATTAAATAAACTAGATTTAATAGTATATTAGTTGCATTTATTGGATTGGCTTACACAGTTGGAGGCTGAGTAGTTCCACAGTGGTCACGTGCAGAATTTTGAAAA
Organism: Cricetulus griseus; assembly: GCF_003668045.3. Taxonomy (NCBI): domain Eukaryota; kingdom Metazoa; phylum Chordata; class Mammalia; order Rodentia; family Cricetidae; genus Cricetulus; species Cricetulus griseus. The sequence goes on from NW_023276807.1 coordinate 161,288,858, forward strand.
TTGGTCAGTCCAAAAACATGGAAACCAGGGCTGAAGAGATGGTTCAGGAGGTAAGAGCACTCCCAGCTCTTCCAGAGGACCCAGGTTCAATTCTTAGCAGCTACATGGTAGCTAACAACTGTCTATAACTCCAATTCCAGAGAATCTGATGCTCTTTTCTGGTCTTCTCGGGCACCAAGTACACACATACATGCAAACAAAACGTCCACAGACATAAAATAATATTTTTTTTTTTACAAAAGATACTAGAAACCTAAGGACAAGAGGGGCCAATGACAAAGACCCAGACCAAGGAAAGAATAGTATGTTCCCTTATGTTCCTGATGTGCCTCCACATTGATGGAAGATGGTGTCTAACTTTGACATGTGACAGTACTCTCTTAGAAAAGGAGGGACCTTTCTAGTGTTGACTAGTTTTCTTTTTCTACTTTACCTAAGCTCCCATCATTTAAGTTCTATCTCATTTGCTCTCCCACAAGTCAATCCTATCTGGAAAGGCCCCCATGAATACACACAGAATTGTGCTATATAAATCCCCTGGGCGCATGACAATGCAGCCCAATTAACAACTGAGACTCCATTCCTTTTGGTGTTGTCTCTTTGAAGCCACACCCTCACTTTGATTGTTGCCTCAGGAGGAAGGCTGAAGGGTTCTCACTGTGCTCCGTTATTATGTAATCAGAGTCGTCATTAAAGAAGGAAAAACCTGACGCTGTTCCATAACCACATGATTCTAAACTCACATCCCATTTTAATTGCCACTGTACTGGCTCAGGCCCGTTTTGGCATGTCCAGACTGAGGATGGAGATGGTCCACTGCCAACCTTATTACTCCCTTTCTTTGCTCTTCATTTAAATGTTACTTGGGGAGAATGAAAGAAGCCAATATTAACTCCACCATTGCAACTCTAATTACCTTGTTATATTAGTTTTCAAACTGCCTTTACAAAGTGCCATGACTGATTGCGCCTCATTTGGACAGGGTCTCCAGCCAGTCTGATGGTACAGGGATAACCACAGCAGTTAGCAAAGGGTTGAGTTGTCTCATGACCTTGTGTCACAGACAGGACATCTACATAACTTATAGGCTTCTGTGCAAAAGGCAAATGCAGGCCCCTTGTTCAAAAGATACTTAGCATCACTGACTGTGACAGTAGAGCATTAAGCCAAGCTTAGGACCCTTATGAGCACAGGGCTGTGAGCATCTGGAAATCTCACACAACCCTGAAGGTGTCTGACTATGAAACCAATGCAGGAGAGAGAATGACAAAAATCCCAGGAATAAACTGAGCTTCTGACTGCAGAAACGGTGGGGACAGTGAAGTCCAGAGCCGAGAACACAAAAAGAGACCAACGGACATGACAGGCTGGAGGATTCCCAGAAACAGACTTTAAGAATGCTGTTACTACCCTGTGGTGGCTTGATAAAAACAGCCCCCATAAGCCCAGACATATATTTTAATGCTTAGTCACCAGTGATTGGGAACTCTGAAGTGATTAGAAAGCTTAAGAGGTTTGGCCTTGCTGAAGGAACTATGGTTCCACCACTGGGAGTGGGCTTTATGGTTTCAAAAGTCTAAGCCAGGCCCAGTCTCTCTCTGTCTACTACCTGCAATTCAGGATGTAGCTTCCAGCTACTGCTCCAGCATCTGCCTGCATGCTGGCATGCTCCTTGCCAGGATGATATGGTCTAAGCCTCTGAAATTGTAAACAAGTGTCCAGTGAAATGTTTTCTTTTGTAAGAGTTGCCATGGTCATGGACTAAGACACACCCTCACCAGAGAAGCCTCTTCTTATAGTAAATAGGAATTAACACAGAGAACCACATCTGGGCAATATGCAGAGAGTGGGGAAACTTAGAACACTCGATACTAATAGGATGTCTTCATCAAACTCCTCCCCTTAAGGACCAGAGATCTATGTGGAAGAGAAGGCAGAAAGATTGTAAGAGCCAGTGGTTGTGGACAACTCCAAGGAGACAGACACAAAGGGGCTGATGCAGGTGAACTCACAGAGACTGTAACAGCATGCATAAGACCTGTACAAGTTCAAGAGGGAAAAAAATCCCTGCATGGAGAAAGAAAATCAGGCCGACGTCCCATCTGTAGTGGAAAAGCTATCCACAGCTGACAGTTACCGAAGGGGGTGGTGAACCTGACTCAACTCTGGGAAAACTGGGTTTCCTGTTAAACAAGAAGGGTCATCCATAGGAGAAATTCTGGTTTATACTTACAAAAAAGAAAAGTGGAATTAGTTGAAAGAAGAAATTAAGCTAACTGGAAAAGGTTATCATAACCTGTCTTTGGTTTCTTTCAAAGTTACCCTTGAACATCTGTCTACTTACATTTAAATCATTTGAAGGAGATTGTTTCCCAAAAATACAAGTTAAGTTGAGCCTTCGATTAAGAGCTTAGGACTGTTTGCATTCTGTAGCCACCCTTATACTGCTCATGAGCAGACCACCCAACACTTAGACGTTTAATTCTGATGAGTAAATACAGCTGTACTTAGATATAAACCTAAGTACCGAGCAGCTATAAACATCAAGTGGCATAAATACATATGCACATGAAAGGCCAGTGTTTATCCTCTCACTTTTGCTTCCAACATTGAAATGAAGGGGCCTCATTTTCCTTTGCTGTGCCTACCATTTTTCTTGATGTATGAGTTACATGATTAGAAAGTGTTCAGAGCCTATGAAGAAGTGCTATGGCAGGCAAATCATTTCCTAATAAAATCAGCATTATTTCTTGTAGCAGATTACTGACTATGGCAAATGTTACTCATAAAATACCTGTCACAGGCTAGGAAGGAAATCTAATTGTGTAATAGGTAGAAGCATCATGCATCTTGTTTTGTTTACAGAAACTATGTTATGTGCAGTGGAATTTTAAAGCTTCCATATAAATCAGAGTGCTGTTTGTATATGGAGTATGCAGAAAATGATTAAAATGAGGTGCTATCTCTTATACAAAACTAAAGGCAACTTTTTTGTGCTCTATTGGTTTTAAAGAAAAAGGTACATAATAGTATCATGGTCTTTTCATTTCTAAACAACAAATAGGAAAGGACCTAAAATACATTCTTCAATTGAAACTCTTTGCTGGTGTATAGACAGACAGACTCTATCATGAACATATATCTGGGAATATACAAAAATCATATATTTGCACAACAGAAACAACAACAGAAACACTGCTGGTCACAAGATTATTAAGATTTGTAGTTTGTTTCTGTGTTTATATCCTTGTTAGCCTTTTCTATCCTTCTTAACTGTTTCTACTTTTCTTATGTTTGTCACACACATGTGCATTCTGTCACTACGCAAACCCCCTTGTGCCTTGAAGCCTCCTTGAAGCCTCTGGAGCTGTTATTTCTCTTGTACTTTATACCAAAGTGACAATGAGTGTCATTTGGACCTCGGTCAGATTTTCCCCTCATCCAAAAGGATACATCATTAGCAAAAGCTAAAGCAATGAGTCTCACAAATTGAATCTCACAGAAATATATAGCTTTCATATTGCAGAGGATAACATTGAGGCAATAAAAATAATGGACCTACAGGGTGGGAGAAAGGTTTTGCAAATGATGTGTCTGATGAGAGACTCATACCTTGAATACACAAGGAATACTTAGAACTCAATAACAAAAAGGCAACATAATTTTAAAATTTATTAAGAGTTTAAATAGACATTGCTCTAAGAAAGCATACACATGATGCCAAATAAGCCTATAAAAATATGATCAACATTATTAGTTATCAGGGAAGCATAAGCAAATTCTAAGGCATCACTTTATACCCACCAGGATAACTGTGGATAAAATGTGGGGAAAATGGTACTCACACATGGTTGGTGGGAATATAAAATTAAGTATGATTGTCCCGAAGTGCCTGGGAATTCCTCAGATGGCCAAAAAAGACTTACAAGTTTCAGTAATTCTACACACACTCAGAAAAAAAAATAGTACATGTCCACATAAGCACTTGTACATGAGTGTTCATAGCAGCACTAATCACAAAATGTTTTTTAAAAAAATGAAAATAGGCCAGGCGTTGGTGGCGCATAGAGTGTCAGGATAGGCTCCAAAGGCACACAGAGAAACCCTGTCTCGAAAAACCAAAAAAAAAAAAAAAAATGGAAATAGCACTGGAGAGGTGGCTCAATAGTTAAAAGCAAACACTGCTATCCTAGCTAACACAAGTTCAATTCTTGGCACCCACATTGAGGGTAAATCCAGCTCCAGGGGATCCAAGACACTCTTCTGGATGCCATGGGCACATACTTTTATACATGCATGGACACACACATACAAACATTTAAAAAATTTAAAATAAACATTTTGGTATTTATATTGGTATTAATGGTATTAATAAATATATTGGTATATATCTGTACAGTGGAATACTATTTGGCAATAAAGAGGCATTAAGTACTCACATATGATACATGAGTAAACCTTGGAAACATTTTATTTCAACAAAGAACTTGGTGTTTCATTTAAATGGAATGTCAAGAATAAGCAAATCTAAAGTGTCAGAAAGTAGGTAAGTGGTTACTTAGGGTGGGGGATGGGAGGTTGGAGTGATGCTGAAATAAGCTGAAAGAATCCTCCCCCCACCCCACTCCCATGGCAGTGATAAAGCACACATTGATAAACTCAGCTCTTGGAAACCTTCATGTTTACCTATTCCTTCATAGTGAAGGATCCCTGAGCTTTCTATCACCATTTTTAGTTGTATGACTAAGAAATTTATTTCACATTTCAGAGTCTCATAAGATAGAGATCATAAAAACAACCTCATAGATACTGTGAGAACCAACTAGTGTGGCACAGCTAAGAATGGCTGGAGGCTGTCAATCAATACAAATGCTAGTGGTTACTAATATCAGCTCTCTATACCCAGGACCTAGAGAAGCATGTCCCCAAAACTTGATCTGCAAGACACAAGGAGCCCAAATGCAAATGCTGAGGTCTGCACTTCCCCTGAAGAAATCTCACCACCAAGCAGGTAGGAGAGAATGTCACCCTGTCCACTCATCTCCTTTCCAAGACAGGAGTCTACTGGTGAAACTCACTTATCACTTACAAGTTGCAAAGAGAATCTGGACCAGGGGTAGGAGAAGACTTGACTGTCTTGGAAGCATTACCATGGATGACATGGTAATCCTATAACCACCATCTTTCTAGGATTTGCCAAGCAAACACAATACCATACTCTTCAGCCAAAGGTTGGGCCCAAGTACATGTTTACCCTGCTGTTTTTCCAGGCTCCCATGTGGGCATTTAGAACTGCCTCAGCATCATCACTCCTTTTTTTTTTTCACACATTGCTGCTCCCATCTCTGTGACAAAATAACAACAGAATGAGGAGAGGTCCACTTTGGCTCAGTTTCATAGGGCACAATCCATCCTGGTGGAGAAAGATGGAAGCTGACGGATCCACCTGTAATAGCAGGAGGGTGAGGCAATGGCTTTTGCATACACTAGACCAGAACCATGGGCAGATATAACATTCAATCCTTGTCTTAAGGTGACTTACTTCCTCCAGCTAGCCCCACTACCTTACAGCTCTATAGTCTCCCTAAAAACATTCAAGCACATTAGCCTGTGAGGAACCTTCAGACTAGAGCTGAAACATAAAGCCATCACCAGTCTCAAGTGTCTTTTATACTTACTGTATTTCCCAAACAGACTGTTTTTCTCATGACTGTAAGCCATTCCTTAACCTCTCTAGGAACTTTGATCCAATGCAAGTTCTACAGCAAAATCAAACACTCATGTCCATGGAATGACTTTTTTTCTGGTCCAGTTGTCTTCCAGACAATTTATCTGTGACCATAGGCACTCTACAAAAATGAGTTATTATGATCACTGCAAAGTCCTGAGAGATCAGAGGCCTTGGTGGTTGACTATAGCAGCAGGAATTGTCCTCCTCAGAGGCAAAGGCCTAGCCTCTAACTCACTGCCTTCCTATCATATGCATATGCCTACTTTCCAAAAAATTAGCCCTACCCTAAATAATTTCAACAGTAGAAGTGATGGGGAATGTAGTTCTGTGTATGTTTATCTTATTGATTGTTAAATAAAATACTGTTTGGCCAATGAGCCAGCAAGTTAGACAAGACTAGGAGTCAAAGAGGATTCTGGTAAATGTAGTAGAGAAGTAGTGACCCAGGCAGGAAGTGACATAGCAAGGAGACTCATATTTAAAGAAGGAGAAACAGGAAGAGTCCCTCTTTTCCCCTCCGCTCCTGCTCCAGTGGCACAATGTGATCCACCAGCAAGGAGGAATGCCAATAAGACGTCCAATAAGATATGTCTTATAAAATATATAGGTTTATTATGATAGTTAAGACTGAGCTAATAGATGAGAATCCTAGTCATTGGCCAAGCAGCATTGTACCTAATAAAAGTTTCTGTGTATTCATTTGGGCCTTAACTCAGGCGGGCTGCTGGCATAAAGCTCACATGTGGCAGTGGGGCTCAGGCAGCTTTTGGCAGAAAGATTTATTGTAACATTGAAGAATGAAAACCATCAAGCCTCATGATCACAGCATTTGCCTTTACTCTCAAAGAGAGACCTTTGCCCCAGAATAAATGAAAATACAACGGTTAGCCAGTGTATGGTGTCTTCCCAGAAATACAGCCATCATTAGGAATGCTCTATAGTACAGTAGAGAGAATAGGGATTTTCGAGTCCAAGAGTTTGTTCAGTGCTCTAGTTTGGCTCTTACTCTGGCCACTGAAGAACTCTGAACTGGCTGCCATCCATTACAAGTATCTTCACTAAGTTTGGCCTACATGTTGGCTACTTGTCTCATTGTGAGCAAACACCTACAAAATTGCCTTAAGGTCATAGGCTTTGGTTTGGCTCACTGTTTCAGAGGATACAGTCACTTGTGACCAGGAAGGTCTCATAGCTAGGGTAGGGTGGCTTTGTCTTTGGTGGTGGGAACCTGGAGTGCAGCTCCTTTATGATTGGCTGGATCAGGAAGCAGAAATTATCAAGGCTTGTCTCTGTTAGCCTACATTGTCAGCTCTGTGTCACTTCCATAAAGTTTCATAATCTCCCCCAAACAGTGCCACTGAATGGGGAACAAGTCTACAAACACACGCCTTTAGAGGACATTTCACATTGGCTGCTTAACACCTTTTAACAGTGGAAAGCCATAGAAAACTGCATGCTTTAGGCACACCATAAAGGAGAGCTACAGTTACCAGGATCTTCACATTGTTTAACAAGACCTCTGCCATCCTAGGTTTAAATTCATCATGGACCTTGGCCTGCTATGATGTGACCTTCCAAAAGTATAACTTTCTAGTCATTATTTCTAAAGCAGAGGGTCAATGTCAGTTTCCATGCTTGAAAGGAATAACAGTGTGGCTTATTTTTTTTCTCAGCACACTGAATATTTTTTCCTATGCATTCCCAGAAATGGGCTTGGTGCAATATAGAAGCCTAAGTCAGGTTTATGGGGCAAGCTCTTGAGAAATTAGCTCCTATGTAGGGAACACAAACAGTATCTGTACAAATCCTTATGTCTGATCTCATGTGCTATTTCAGGAGGGTGAGAGAGGGAGAGAAACAGATCACAGCATCCCAGGCCGCTGACTTCAAAGCCTCTTCAATTCAAACCACTGTTTGACTTGGAAAAACCATGGTCAGATGTCTGGGCTTTTTTAAAAAATCAAACAGCACGTAAAGCCCCAGAAACTGCATTCCCTGGGTTTTCAAACCACATCTTTTCCAGAAAGAGAAGGATGAGGAGTCAGAGGAGTACTGTGTAATGGGACATTTATAGCAAGTCAAGTTCTTTGCTGTGTCAAGGTGTCTCGGTGCTAATGACATTTGTGCCCCCTTTTCTCCTCAATAAACAGATACAGAATATGGGAACCCCCAAATGAAAGATGTGTGGTAGGAATACCAAACATCATGCAGTATTAAAGGAATTTGGATCACTTTTCCCTGTTCTTCTCCCTAAGATCATGTGTTCTGGATCATCTATCTCTTGGGGTGGCCTCCAGATTTCAGGAACCTGTGTTACCTCTGACACTCAAGGAAGCTGAGCGCCTAATTCCCATTGAACTCTTAAACTAGATGTTTGAGACTGTTCTGCAGAGTGAATTCCAGGACAGCCACAGGTACACTAAGAAACCCCATCTCAAAAAGCAAAAAAGAATATATAGTTATGGATAGATGGGGGGAGCTGGAAGAGGAAGATAAAGCAACAGGGAGGGAAGAAAAGGAAAGCTCAATGCAAACAAGAATTCAAACAATAGATTATTTACACAATTAAAATATTTAGTGTCACATGTTAAGAAAGCCTGATATAGCCAGCCTCACTGTAAAAAGAGTAGAAACCAAAGAGACCCTGAGAATCAAGTTCTATCTGCAAGACTTTGTCTTTCTGAGAAGGTCCCAGCGTAGATCTGCTCAGTGTTTCTGATTCCCACACTCAGGTGGTGACTAATACCATACACACTAGAACTCTCATATAGTGCTCCAGCTAGAAGCTATGGCACCTCCTTAGTAGAGACATTTCAAGGTGATGTCCAGAGCCAGTGTCCAGGGTCAGGTGTCTGATTCAGTACTACGACTTCTGTTTATTGGTTTGTGATCTTGAGGACTTCACCAAAGATGCCCTAAGCATTCATTCCCTCCAGTGTAATAGGTGGGTAATAAGCCCATGGTGTCTGTACAAATGCTGTATGGACTATGTAGGTCACACTGTTAACACATTAGCCTCAACAAATACCAACCAAATCTTATGGGCTGTTCTGTAAGAATTTCCAGAGCTCTGCTTAATACAACCTAATGTTAGTTCAGCTCTTATTTGTGGTATTGCCAGAGAGAGAGAGAGAGAGAGAGAGAGAGAGAGAGAGAGAGAGAGAGAGAGAGAGAGAGAGAGAATCTTTATTTTGGGACTTTTCCCAGAGAAGCCTATGGCATAGAAGTGGGATCCTAGCTGGAGCTCACAGGACATCTGGGCTGCCCTCCTCTGCAGCAGATCCCAACTGACCCATATTCATTTAGCAAGCCTCTGCATTCCTCTGTCCTTGGCTGGTTTCATGGGATCCTAAGTTTAATATATGGTTTTAATTAACACTAAAAGCTCAACTCTTGGAGAACAGTGACTGTTTCTGAGTAGAAGGGTTCGTGATTCCTTGAGAAATAGTATCATTTTCAAAGGGATGGGAAGCCCTGTTCATTTCGACACTTCTGCTTTGGAGTTGAGAAATAAGCTGATGTTCAATGCTGCCATCCAGAAGGGCAGAAAGCCTGCTTGCCAGACTGAGTTTCTCGGTGTTATCTCCTGTTGAGTTCTTCCTTTCCTTGCCTCTTCACCTGTGGTGCTCTCGGCCCTCAGTACCGAGCTGTGCAGTGTTTATTGAATGCTGGTTATTACACACAAAGAAATGGTGCAAAGAATGAAAAGCCATATTACCACCTTTAAAAACCACAATCTCAGTAAAGAATGATGAATTGTGGTTTTTAAAGGTGGTAATATGGCTTTTCATTCTTTGCTCCGATTTATTCTTCGTGTGTCCCCCCTCTTCCATAATCCACACACACATAAATTTAAAGTCTAACAGGCAGGATGTAAGTCTGCTCCAAGGATATGCTCAATTTTGCTTTTGTAGCACATCTTTAAATAACGCCTTTGCTATGAGCAGTTGATACTAAGGGATGTCACCTGACAACTCTCACTCCAAGATTCTCTTGAAAACGCAGGTTATCTGTCTCTCATGGCAACAATTAGGTAAAGCAAGGTAATCACTGTTGCTTTCCCTAAGCCTGGTCCATATCACTCATTTCCTCATTTCCCCTTACACTGAGTTCCAGGAAGACAGCGCCACACAGAGTACAAACAGACTCCCAGTGGACCAAAGAGCCTTAAACAGCTTATGGCATCTTGCTGTGTTGTCTTATGCACAGCCAGAAGTATTTCAAAATACCAGACTTAAAGGGGTCTAGAGCCCCTAAACAGTGGTCTATGGATGAGCATGCAACCAAGGAAAATTCAGTAGGCACCACTGAGTGTACAGAGGAAGGGCAGCGATCAGAAACCCCTGGGCCTCAGCACTCAAAGAAATGGAATCCTGGAGAAAAAGGAGGAGCTATATCTGGGTTGTAGGTTGATTCTCCTCAGGAGCTGGTTACGTGGAGTGAGGGGCACCCTCTCCACATTGTCATGGTTATTCACCAGTCCCCCAGTAAATCAGGATGGTCATCTTTTATAGGTTATTGATGAAAGCATCATAATAAAATAACTTTCTTCTTCATTTTGCCATAGGCCATGTCATTTTCTTCAGTGGTTTTTACTCTCAAAAACTTTTGCATTATCTCCTGACATATCTGATTACTAGGTGACTATTTGTCAAAATGTATAGCCATATACTTAATGACATTGGCAGGTTGTTTTGTTTATTATTGATATTAACAAATGATTAATAAAACAGCAACTGCCATTCCTAGGGGCACTTAAGATCCAAATTGGGGTTTCATCATATATCTTAGTATTTCTGAAGCATTTTGGTAGGAGTTTACTCTTAATGTATACCCCCCCATTTTTCTAAGGCCGGGCAAAATTTGATTTGCATGCCACCTCAGAACATCCTATGTTACCATGAATGCGTCCCCTGTAGTTCCTCATCCAGGAGCACTGTTTGGTACCCCACAATCACCTGCTCATTTGATGGGGGAGGAAAGGGCTAAACAATTCATCCTGAGCTTGAATTTCTGCTACACCACAAAGCAAGGTGAAAGAAAATGTAGAAGGTGTGGTTTGGGGTATAATCTTCCGGTCATCGTGAACATGCATCTGATATTTGGACACGTCTCATAGGCAATGGCACCTAGTCTTTGTCCCAGACTTTCCATTCTCTGGTGTGCTTTACTTCCCTACACATGGTCAGTTGGGGAATTTATTTCAGTAGGAGTATGCATTCACTGAGTTTCTCTAGAAGCAGACCCTGAGAGGGATATGCAACGTGTGCAGTTAATTCCAGAAGTTGGGGGGGGGAGGAATGCGAATGAGAAGAGAAGAGCAGCCAGTAGTGTTATGATGCTGAGCCTGCTCCCTCAGTGGGGAACTAGAACTTCCTCTGAGTGGGAAACTCTTGAAAAGACATGAAGAGCACATCAGAGCTATTCTGCCACTGTGCACTGGGCTGGGATGTTTATACTCTCACCCTCTTGAAATGCAAGGTTGCTCCAGGGAGGAAGTATTTAATTTCTTCATCTTTCAATAGCCAAGATGGATCCCAGCAGCCCAAGAGCAGGTGTTGTCCATTGTTAATAGGAACCAAATGCAGAAAGGTGGTTCTAGATTTCTAAAGACAATAGAACAGACCAGTGATGTGTCAAATCTCACATCATGCTCTAGCTTCATCTAGACTTCCAAACTGGATCTTTCCAAACCCTCTGTGCTGTTGTTTTAGATTACACACAGGACCTCCTTTCTCTTGCAGGTGGAGGCTGACTGAGAAATTAATTCCCTTTTATCTCTCATTGATGAAAACAGCTTCTTATTGACTTGTGTAGCATCTGTGATGTAATATCCAGATGTGGGCCTTCCAGAGATGAGCCATCTGTATCCAGAACACACCACACCACTGTAACTCAGAAAGCAAAGATGCAAAAACTGGGAGATATCTTTGCTTCCATGAAAGACCATGACTTTGTGGACAGTTTTGATGTCAACTCTCCTGGCTCATTGCGTGATATTTTAGTTTACAAGAAAGGGAAACATCTGGGCAATTTCTTTCTGCTTGCTACTCTCTTCCTGTTTGTGATTGTTGTTTGGAAAAGGCCAATATTCAACTTTGCCAGTGGTAACACATGCTCTGGATTTATTTCTTAATGTTCTTAACATTGCCTCAACAAGTGTTCAACCTAGGCCTGTGCTGACCAGATGACCCTTGGCTACTAGCTTTCATATTTACTCTCATCAGAAGGCAAGGAAATTGTAAGACAGCTAATGTACTTGGATGACAGTGTTCTGTGTCTAATCATTACCCAAGCAGGACAGGGCTGTTGCGGGGGAGTTATCCTGGTAGTTTTCTTTGATCTGTAATAATCTATTCTGCTTACTAAGTGAGTATCATTTGCCTCTACAACTGAGACCTACTTTGTTTTTTAGGTTGTTGCTATTTAAGGCTGTAGTATAGGGATTTGTATCTGGAAAGATCTTTGAGATACAACAGCAGGCATGGGATGAGACTCCTTGTGTAGGTTTCACACGGGACACTCTTCATGTGCCCATTAATTTGCTTGTCTATTATCTGTTCTTCCTTGGTTTATCTTAGTTGCCTTGCCCTGTGAATTAAAGCCCTTTAGGTTTGCATAGGCACTCAACAGGTCAAAGATGCTTTGGAGTATATTTTCATGGATAAAGATTGTCATATTAAATTTTATTTTTACAAACCAAAAGATAGAAGCAAGATTGTGATGTCAAATCAACATTACTCTAAATCAGAAGATGAAAACTAGATTTTATTGAATTTTATTACTCTAAATCAGAAGAAAGTAGAAAGCATTGTTCACATTTAGTATATGTACAAATTTAAATCTATAGAAATAGACCAATATAAAAATATATTCAAGATTTTAATATATAGCCAGGATATACAATACAGATACACGTTTTGCTTGATTCTGAAAAAATCTGAAGTATCTATTAGTTATAAAAAATCTTCATTAATATTGAATATACTGAATTTGGGGGGTGTACAACTGCATGTATGTATGGGGCAATGTGTGCATGAATCTGTGTGTGCATGCATGAAGAACCACAGATCAATCTCAAATGTCATTTGTCACAAGCAATCCATCACTTCCGATACAGGCTCTGTCACTGGTACCTGAGACTTGCCAACGAGGCCCAGCTAGCTAGCCAGCAAGTGCCTGGGATCCTCCTCTCACTACAACCTTAATCCTAGGATTATAAGCACTTGCCACTCACCGAGCTTTTTAGGTAGGTACTAGGGATCAATCTCAAGTCTTTCATAACAAGTACTTTACCAAATGAGCTATCTCCTCAACCCCTAAACTGATTCTTGAAGACAGTGTTTGGATAAAGTTACATTTCATTAGCTCCCCTCAAAAGAAAATGCTAAACATTTGACCTCTTTTTAAAATGTCATATCTCATTTGCCAATATACTTTTTTCCCTAATTCTTTAAAAAAATTAAAGATTCAGCACCACTGGACCCTCATCATACCCAGTGTCCATGTGCTACAGCAAGAAAGCACTGCTCCTGCAGGAGGGTAAAAGCCTATCCAGCTCAGCACAGACCTTGCTACTTGCTGCCAGCTGTCTCTATGGAGACCCAATGCCTGTTACCAATGTTTCTGAGAACATGCACTGCCCTAAGTGTTTGTATGGCATTTGAGAGTACAGTTCTGGAGAAATGGAAAGTGAATTAACTTACTATTGTTCATTGAAAACTCACCATCTTCATGAATGAGCACGGGCTAATGGGTAAAGGAAAGTTTGTTCCTATCTTAGTCTTTATCAGTGGAAGACATTTGGCTGTAGGAATAGAATATTGGCTTCAGCTCTACTGGCACATGACTTGGACCACAGTCAACAGCATATGACCTTTTGCTACTAATGCTGCTCAAGTAATTTTGACTATTTGGTTCAATTAAACTCTGTATAAATAAATATCACTGTTATGTGAAATGTCTTGATTTATCCAGAAAGTACTTGCTTTAACTTGTTTTCTTGTGCTTGGGAGAAACCACAGGAGTATACCATAATCAGATAAATCCATTGATCAGGGCTTCCACCTGACCCAGCTGAATTTACAGTGCTCCTACCCCAATGACCAACTGAGGAACAGAGAAGACACCCATCCATCCCAGACTCCTGCCTCCCTCCAGTGTCAACCATGCCAAGGAAAAATAGGAGTCTAATTCATAACAGAGTAGAAACCTGACCAAGAAAGCACTCAAGATACCATCTATGACCCTGTATGAAAAAAAAAATCTAGAGTAAAAGAAATGTGTTTATTCTTCTGTTTCTTTAGTAGCAGATTCATTCTTTACCCCAATCTACAAAAGCTGACTTGATGAGCCAATTTTCTTTATGTGAACTTTGGCTCTGCTCTGCAAGGACTAAGAACTTTTTGCACTAGCCAGGAATACTGTGATCAGCACTCAGATGGCTTACAGTCACCCTGCAATCTTGGCTCTAATAACCTCCTCAGAGATGCCTTCCTTGACCACCCCATGTTAAAGCACCCCAAGTCCCACCTTTTCTTGCAAGTTAACACTATCAGACATTATCTAATTTATTCTCTCATGTTGTCCATTTTCTCTACTTGGCAATGTGTTTCAGGTCCTGACTTCTATACATCATTGTGTTCCAAATACATGCCACAGTAGCAAGCTGTTGGATGGAGGGATAAATAAAAGAGACACTCATAGGCTTGTATGTTGAGAAGCAGGGTTTTAAAAACCAGGAGGCAGTCCTCCTTGGCTACCTGCTCTACCACCTTCGCTGTGGACACAGCTTCCATCTCAGCCCAGGACTTGAAAGGGAAAGGAAGACACAGGAACCAGCTGCTATTGTTCCCTTGAGCCTCACTGTATACCTCTATACCATGCTCTCATCTTGCTGTTTGTATGTGAGGAGCCAGGAAGACATAGCCCACCAGCTGGAACAGGCTTTGTCCTGCCTGTGGGGGTCAACTTGTTCCAACCCTGGGGTCGGAACAGCATGTTAGGCACAGTACATAATCATTTCCCACTTTCTCCAGCTGGGCCCATTTATTCCTTGTCCCCATCTCTCACTTGGGAGCTTGACTCTAGGAATTAAAAGGCTTTGAAGGCAAGGTTTATCCCCAGCGGTGAGCTCTATGGATATACTCAACATTTACTGAGAGGCTGAACAGCTGAGGCCAAGTTCCAAGATACCTTGTCTCTTTGAAACCTCACACCTTCTCAGTGGCACTGATCATTGTCCACATATCTCAGATCACAAACCAAAGCTCAGAGACTTAGCACTGCTGGTGCCACAAAGCAGTGTGGACCAGAATTGACATATAAGTCTAAGTCAGTCTTGTTCTGCTTTTCAGGATTCATTACCACCAAATGGATAGATCTATATACCCAGTTTTATTTTGGTCTTTGGCACTTGCTCCCACTTTAACTGAGTAACTGGTTCCTGTTCTCTTTCATTATTGTATGGAAGATAAATATCTAAGTATATTAATCTAATTTTCTGCAGATAGCCACCATGAAATCCAAGGAAATGAGGTGATCTCTGTGCATGTTTAACTTTTATCATGGGAATTAGGAAAATACATTTTTGCCTGTCTGCTTTGTAAGACTCTCCACTTGCCTGCTCC
Organism: Cricetulus griseus; assembly: GCF_003668045.3. Classification (NCBI taxonomy): domain Eukaryota; kingdom Metazoa; phylum Chordata; class Mammalia; order Rodentia; family Cricetidae; genus Cricetulus; species Cricetulus griseus. Next base: position 161,304,218 of record NW_023276807.1, read on the forward strand.
AGGCACCCCCACCCCATCCTCCAGTGAGACAAAAGCCTTTCTAGGTCCTGTAAAGCAAGAAGCGCTGCTAGCTTGTCTACACTTTCTATACTGTGCTGTCCCCTAGTGGTGAACATAAACCCAGCCTCTCCTCATATATTCCAAAAACTGCAACTGTTGACAAGGTCCAGATACATTAATTGGATACTTTAAAATAATTAACCTGCTCTTATTGAAAGACACACATTCTCTCTGCCTACAAACCCAGGACTGGGATGTGGGTTCAAAACTACTGTGAGATATTTCCAAATGAAACAGGCTTCATTCCACCTGTCATTGTCTTCCCATAGACCAGAAATAAAGCAATGGCTGCAAAGTGTGAAGAAAGGCCGAGATCATGACATGTGATATGTGGGCCACAGGCAGCAGCCACAGGCAGAGCCTACCATCTCAGAGGGAGTGAACCACACTGTTGCTGCTACACTGAGTTAGAACTTGCACCACAGTTCCTTCTTAGGAATCCTAGACTTTTGCATTTGTTTTAATTCAAAAGAAAAGGTAGAGACATCAGAAAAAAAAGGAGAGGCCAGTAATGATATTCCAGAAAGCATCTTGGCTAGAAGTATAGGTCATACAGTTGTGAGAGGTCACGTGTTTATTGTAGCTCATTTTGGAACTTGTTTGTGAGAAAGTGCAAGCCCAGAATTCTTATCAATGTGGGCTTCTGAGGTTGGCCATGCTGCCTAAGTCAACCTGCCCCTTAGCTTTCCTTCCTGAATTGGCAGTTGTTCTAACCACTTGCAGAAGTGACAAAACCAGCCTAGTGCATTTGGGCCAGACAAGAGAGCTAGCAAGAAATCAGACAAGAGTGACTTTCACTTTGATTTTCTTGCAAACCTACAAACAATGTGAAGATTACAGATAAGGCAAGTAGTGCAAAAATTGATGCTGGCTGCTGAAGCCTTGAATGTCCATCCCCAGAGTTCATTCTACTCAGCAGCTGGTTCGGCCCACCTAGGAAGAGGGAGCCAGACCCAGGTAACAAGGAACTCTGTGGACCACCTGGAAATCTTGAATTGGAGAAAAGTAAAATGGCTGAGGGAGAATCGGAGGCTGTTGCTCTCAGAGAGAGGTTCAAATGCACTTCTGCTGAAGGGGATTTATGTGAAGGAGGAAGTGGGTAGATGGGGTAAAGTCCTAAGAGAACAAGAGTCATGACTTTTCTAATCTAAAGAGCCCTGAATCTGCAGATGGACACAGCTTCTCTTGCTGCTCAAGGTGGTCATTTGACATAGTTCCAGTCAACAAAACATGGGACTCCCTGTTGAGAGCTTTCCCAGCTAAAAAGATAGGACAATCTTCAACTTTCTTTCAGCCTTTTCTCCCACAGCCTGGAAGCCTGGAGGTGCTGCACCCATGTCATGACTAGAGGAAGCAAACATGAAAATGAAACCTTAAATTTAAAAATGGTGGTAGTGGGTATCACAGTGCATTGCTGAGCCATAAGGGTGGCCTTGCCTTGAATATCTATCCCTGTAACTTCTATGAGACAAACCCTAACGTTTAACCCATTCTTAGACAGATTGTCTTACCTTGAGCTGCAATAACAAACTCCTATGGACCAAGTGGCTCAAACAACAGAACTTCATTCCTCTCCATGAAGGTTAGACATTTATGATCAGAGCTGGCAGACTCTCTTCCTGGTGCAGCCTCTCTTCCTCCTGTAGACAGTTGTCTCCTCACAGTGAGTGAATGGCCTATCCTGAATACATGCACATGTTCAAGAGGTCTCTTGTGTCTACAAAGACACCAATTCAGTAATGCAGACGCCACCTTCACAGCCTTAGTTCTTCCAAAATGCCCCATCTTCAAACAGCATCATGTAGGGGCCAGGGCTTTGAGGGATGGACAGATGTACACCAGAATACATACACAGCCACAAATCAGTAGGTCTGAGTTAGTTCAGCAGTTGAGAGCACCTATTGCTCTTGCAGAGAAACTAGGTTCAATTCCCTGCGCCTACACAGTGGAGCACAAGTATCTGAAGCTCCAGTCCAGAGAATCTGATGTCCTCTTCTGACCTCTGAGGGCACCTACCTGGTGCACACACAAACATATAGGTAAAACATGCACATAAAATAAAAAATAAATAAATCTTTTTTCAAAAGAATTTTTCTCCTTTTCCTTCAGCCAAACTATGTATGTTCATGGTGTGCTTAGAACCGTCCTGTAAGCTCCAACATGGAGAGCAGGTGCATCAGGAAGGCTGATATTGTCAAGAATCAAAGGTTGAAACACTATCAAGATTTACCTTACAAGCCTAAGCCATCTTGAAGAAGTAGAAAATAGTTTGTTCTTTTGTTTTGTTTGGTTTGGTTTGGCTTGGTTTTTTTGAGACAGGGTTTCTCTGTGGCTTTGGAGGCTGTCCTGGAACTCACTCTGGAGACCAGGCTGGCCTTGAACTCACAGAGATCCACCTGCCTCAGCCTCCCGAGTGCTGGGACTAAAGGCATGCTCCACCAACACCCGGCAATAGTTTGTTCTTTTAAAAAGGACTCATATGATTATTTGGGTCATAACTCAGCGTTGACTTGGCTGAATTCAGGATGTGAACAAGAAAAGACTAATTTCTATGCAGCTATCAACATTAGCGATGCATCTCACAGTTTTAAAAAGGTGCTCATGTATCTGCTGACAGTTTAAATGCCCTCACTTCATCTTAGTGCCCAGACTTCTTGCAATGGCACTCAGTTCTCACAGCATCATCTGAGGATTGATAAAGAGGAGGCCATTGTGAAACCATCATTCTACCCAGACCAATAGCACCTCATCTCAAGTATGAACATAAGCTGTTAAAGAGACAGATTCAAGATGAGCACTTGAAAGAACAACACAGCAACACGGCAGTACAGTACAGGGTGAGTTTGGGTTAATTCAGAAAGAAAGTGTCTGGGTGACATGGAAAGCAAGCTACTCCCAGTATAAAACACACATAGCTGTATGCAGCATTTGCAGTCACAACTACAGGCCATAATTGTATCTTACATCATAATGGGTTTTTATTTTTCTGATCCGTAGGTATTTCTATTACATAAAGCAAAAAAACCAAACCTGTAAGAACATTTTAAAACATTTCACTGACCTCCTGCATTTATTTCATTCATAACTGTTGTAAAAAGCACTGTGTAGAGTCCCTTATCACATCCACAAAATCACACAGAACTCACTGGGCTCAAACCAAAGGTTTTATGTTCCATGGGAGGTTGGTTCCTTAGTCTGTAAGCTAACACCTCCCTGCCCTTCCATTTGAGAGGCTGATGGAGTTGAATCCAGGGTAAAGGAGGTGCTTAATTGTTGAGGGAGAATATGTAACATCAGCATCGGAAACGAAAATCCAAGCACAGGGAGAAATTGCTTAAGACTGACACTTAGCAACCTTGTTTGCTTTCCAGAAAGGTATTTGTTTGTTTGCTTGTTTGTTTATTTATAGAGACAGGGTTTCTCTGTGTAGCCCTGGCTATCCTGGAACTTGCTCTGTTAACTAGGCTGGCCTCAACTTCACATAGATTCCCTGCCTCTGCCTCCTGAGTACTGGGACTAAAGGCATGTGCCATGTGAAAACATTTCTCATGAAGATTAAGTCAAAAAGTGCCACACAGGTATGCTGAAGGCCTATTTCCATTTGTGTTCTGTGCTTGGGAAACACAGGGTAAACAGTCATATGCTTTGAACAATGCCAGTGAGCCTTGAGGCTTACAGTTTGGTGGGCTGAGTGGTCTCGTCCTCCCTCTAAGCTCCCCTTATACCTTCTCTGAAGCGTAGGAATTGGGTCAATTCCCTAATTAAGTCTCCTACAACTGTTTATTCCATGGTCACAAGTAAAACTTTGTCACAAATAAAAGGAATTTCAGATTCACAATTAAGAATAAAGACCAATCTATTAAGTACATTTTTACATGTATGTCTATTTTAATAAAAATATTATAAGAGAAATATGTGAAGTCAAAGATGTAGATATTTGAGAAATTCATTTGTGTTAAAAATATCGTCTTTGTCTATCCAAATCTTCTCTAATTAAGTCAAATTCATTGGGGTTCATGTGGCCCTGGTGTACAGTTTCAATGTGTTTTCTTCACCTGCTCTGAGGATCACCACACTGGGGAAGTGTTGAGGTTATATTTTTTTATTCCATGCCTGGGAATCACATTGTACTAAGCACTCTAGAGAAATAAATCTGTAATGTATTCCTGTTCAGATACCACCTGCAAAATGGAAATCACCACAGCCCTACAGCCCCATCCATGGCTCCTTCCTGAGTTTCAGCACAGTCAAGGACTTGGAGGACCAAGGAGCCCTGATTTGTGGCATATAAATGTGTGACCTAATCACAGTAACTGAAGGAACTCTTAACCACACGTAATGATCAGAAGGGTTATAAGGTGTCCCAGTTACATTTCACATGAAGTAATATATTTATTTGTGAGTCCCAAAGTACAACTTCAGACATCAAACCTGTGCCCTGTTTCCTCTTTACCCTTACAAAGTCATCACATTTGACCCTGAATATGACTGTAAATATTCAATTCATGTGCAGGCAAGGGTCGCTATATGGCATTAGAGATGTGTGCTTCAGTAATTGTTAGAGATGTGTGTTTAAGTAATTGCTAACCAGTAGCTATAAGGCCATAGAAATCTAGTCTAGTCATAAACTAGCCAATGTCTCTCCAAGTGTATTCCACCCTCCTCAGAACAAGTACACAAGGGCCTGTGCCATTGCAGGCAGGGCATCTTTACCAAGAAGAATATACCATGGTTTGAGTAATGAGATGTGATCATTTATTCACTCATTCATTCATTTGTTCAGTAAACATTTATTTAGCTTCTGTTAGATGCTGGAAAACACAAAACAACTTGATAATTATAGTCCTTTTCTTCAGAAAACTTAGAAATCCCACTGTTGCTGAACTGTGTTGTGTAGTCCCCAGAGTCCTCTGAGACCTTAATGGTTGTTACAAAATGTTGAACAACTCATTCTGCTAAATAAAAGGAAAGCTATCAATAACCTGAAAGCTAAAAAGTTTAGACAAGGCGAGCAACTAGAGACCAAGTTTTCATGATCTCTAGGTCTTGGTAAGTGGAAGCCAAAGCATCTCCATTACCAAGGCTAACTCTATTTTCCCTGCAGGCCAAGAAGGCATTGGGGGGGGGGGAGCCATACATTGAAATCTTTGACCAGAAGTAGATAGGGCTATTGGTGAACAGAAAGGTTGTTTGTGCACCACAAATATGAAATCAGAAAAGGTATTAGTTGTGACTCTTAGAAAAAGGCATGGCTGAGGCTGGGGAGATGGCCCAGCATATAAAATGCAAGAGTGGGGACTTGAAAAGAAAAAGGCAGTATAGCGGGTAAGAGGTTGGACTCCCATACAAAACCTTACAGGTTCAAATCCCACCTCTGTGGAATGTACCAGCTGATTAAAGAGTAGGGACTTGAATTTGGATCCCCAGAACCCACAGAAGTTTGTGTCTGTGACTTCACACCCTGAGCCTTGGGAAATAGGTGGGCCCCTGGAAGTCATTGACCAGCCAGTCCTGCTGAGTCAGTGAGCCACAAGCTGTGCTCGTATCATGTCTTGAAAATAAGGTGAAGAGAGAGAAAGACATCTGATCTTAACTTCTGTCCCACACACATACACACACAGATGTGTGTGCACACATGCACACAATACACCATACAAATGAGCACACACACACACGCACGCACGCACGCAGGCACACTGGCATGCCTTTAAAAGGGAGATTTAATTCTTTAATGCCTTCCTTCCCCTTTCCTTACTCCTTTTTCTGTCCTCCTCATCCTTCACTACTCTTCCCCTCTTCTTTTGAAAGGTAGGAGTGATTTTGAGATCAGGTCTCACTATGTAGCCCAGGCTGGCCTAGTGTTCAGGTCGCTTCTTCTTCCTCAGCCTGTCAAGTGCAGGGACTACAGATGTGAGATGCCGCACCCACCTTATTTCCCACTTCATGTGTCTGTTCCTGCAGGGGCTTTCTGGTCTACCAGGCCTAAGAGAGTTAGCAGGGGTAAAGATGAAAGGAGTAACAGCTGGTACTACACACTCTGGCTGATGTATTTGAGACATTGTACCAGTCTCATAAAAAGCTAACGAACAGCTATCTCTGGAGTCCCCAGAAGTTAAGGGGCTGGAATTTATCATGATGCAGAAACTGAGAAATTTAGACAAGGCTAAATTAGAAGCTCAGTGAGGCATGGTATGGTGACGATCTATTATCCAGGAAAAGTAAACATGGCTGGCCCAATGAAAGCCTTGGCCTTCAGATGACTGTTTTGAGGAATCACATGTAAGGATCCCCAGTGGACAAGTAGCCCCCTAAACCACACACAACACACAATAGCATGCTAATTTGCATTCCCATTAATTCTTTAAAGGAGGATGTTTGGTCTTCGTGAAACCAAATCTACAAGTAGAAAGAGATGAAAAGTGAGGGGTTAAGGCCCTCTCTCCTTTGAACATCTGTCCTGGGGGGGTGGCAGTAGTATATCATACTGCATTTGAAAAGAAAGCTACTTTTTTTTAGCTGGATTTGATCACACTTGAGTGATTACAAAACTACAGCATGCGACCATACCTTTTATGAAAAAAGTGTGTAGCTAAAGGTAGGAACTGAAAAAAATTAAGCATGTCATGATTATCCTAAACCAACTTCACTACACACACAGGTATTCTGTGATTAAACTGTGTTCTTTCCTTGAATAAGAATGGTATTCAGGTAAACTACACACAATACCCCATTATGTTGAAAATGACAGTGACAATCAATATACTGAAGATTGGGAAGTTCTGTGGGAAGGACTTGCATGTTATATTTAACTTGGCATTTCTTTATCTTGGTGTGTATGTGTGTGTGGTGTATTATGTATGTGGTGTATGTGTGTGCATGTGGTGAGTGTGTGGTATATGTGGGGGGTTGTGGGGGGCATGCAGTGTGTGTGTGTGTGTGTGTGTGTGTGTGTGTGTGTGTGTGTGTGTGTGTGTGTGTGTGCCTCTGTGTGTATGTACCTCTGTGTGTTTGTAGTGTGTGGGTGTCTTGTTATCTCTTGCAGGATAAACATTCCACCGAAGACAGTCTGGGAAGTAAGTGCTAGGATAAATGCTACTTTATATATTATAAGATGCAGTTCCATGAGGTCACGGATCAGAGAGATTACCTGTAATATTAGACCCTAATATTTTATTATTGTGTTATCACTGTAGTCAGTAAAAGTAACTTTGAAAGGATTGTCATTTATAAAGTAACAATAATCTTTAGTGTTACTATATGTCTTCTGGAGACTTCTCTAAGAGTTTTACAGATCTTACCACATTTAATCTTCCATGGAGCCTTCAGGTATCTCCCCATATTACAGCTGAAAAGATAGAAGCCTGGAACACTAGTGAAGACCCTTAAGCCCATGACTGTGAGAGTCCAGCTCTGCCCTGGGACCCTGGGATATGTTGTTCTGTGTTCACATTTTTCTCTGAGCTCATATGGGAAATTATCCAGACTGTGATTCTAATGTTACCTATGGCCACACTGGATAATCAGTCATAGCTGTGAGTCTCATAGCAATTAAAATGACCATGCTTTCTCTAACCTGCTTTTGCAGGTTAAATAACAATGTAAGCATCTGGGCAATGAGAGTTCTTAATGATTTGAAATTGATATGAACTACAAGAGAAAGGCCACAGGGAGGGTGAGCAGCTGGAGGCTGTGGAAATGTTAAGGTTCCTCTGGGTGGCATATTAGATGAGTCTCTGGAGTGTTTGTGGGGGAGCGGGGTGGGGGCGGGAGAATATTTATCTTCCCTATACCCCAAGTATGAGAAAATTGGTCACAGATGGCTCACAGCTGTAAGGAATACCTTTGTTTCATTTGAAACTTGGTATAAATCTCTTCCTTAAACTACCTGCTCCGATGACTTGTAATTTAGAGGCTGTTGGGTAAGTCCCTGTATATGACCCCCATATATCATCATAAAAGTGGTGGGGTGGCTTGGGCCACAAACCCCTGGCAAGTCCCTAGATTTATTGAAAGGCAGGGTTGCTTCAGGTAATTTGGGGTGCTTGAGTAAAGGGTTTTATTATCAACATGTAAGGAGAAATCAATTTTTACAAGAAGAAGGTTTAAGGGAAACAAATCCCCTTTGGCTTACTTTTTTGCCTAGAGTGCTATGTTAGAATTAGTGGGCTCTATTTTGACAATGTTTTTGGAAAATGGGAATATTACTCTTTAAGCTGGGCTTGGACAAAAAGACAGAGGTTTGGGGAGTTAGTTTATGTTTTTCCCTAGAAAGTTAGCAGTTGCTGGGTCAAGGACCTGTGGTATACTTGGTGAGGAGACTACACTGATAATACTTAGAGTTATTTGGTTCCATGAAGTTCAAATTAACACATGTCATCTTTAGAAAGAAACACTTTCTGTAACTGTGTATTTGCTCTGTGCAACTTTCACTAATTTCTACAAAGCTTCTTTATATTATTTAAAGAACTTTTCTTAAGCATTGAAAGTTACACCAACTTCAGAATCACTGTTTCTCTTTCTCATTTGTTGAAGGCTCAAGCATCACCTAACCCAGGTCTTTTAGAGGTGAATGTTCAGTACTTGGCACTATCCCCCTCTAACTCAAGTCCCAAAGGACATTTGTGGGCACACATGCTGCATGGATACACTTTAGTGAATGTTCACTTGCACTAGGCTCAGGTTGCCGACAGAGCCTGCTCTGACATCAGTGCAGGTTCCAGGAGCCCTCTGAAGGTTTGAAAGACAAAGTGGATGAAGAGATAAGGAAGACCCAAGGGAAAGTAGTTAGTTGTCTTAGTTAAGGTTTCTACTGCTTTGAAGAGACACCATAACCACAGAAACTCTTATAAAGAAAACATTTAATTGAGGGGGCTCACTTACACTCTCAGAGGTTCAGTCCTTTGTGATCATGATGGGGAGCATGGCAGTGAACAGGCAGATGTGTTGCTGGAGCTGAGAGACAGGAAGTCAACTGCCTGTCACACTGAGGGAAGCTTGAGAAAAATAAGCCTCAAAGCCCATCCCCCACGTGACACTCTTCCTCCAACAAGGCCACACCTCCTAATAGTGCTACTCCCTTTGGGGGCCATTTTCTTTCAAACCACCACACTAGTTAAATGTGTGTAGGGCTTGTATGCCATTAGAATTCAACTACTCGTGTTTGTGTTTTAGCTTTTGATAGACAGGTGATATTCCACAAAATGGTAGGCATGTGGTCTCAAGGCCTGCCTAAGCAATGCAAGGGAGTTGGCAAAACTGGACTTCAACTATGTTGAAGAATCAGACTGTATGTTCATCATTCAGTCAGTTCTCAGAAATGACAATATTTAAAAATTCTGCAAGAATTCCAGTTAAGGCATTCCCACTCTCCTCAAAGTTACTGTGTAGTCAGAGGGCACACAGACCATTGGTGACAAACCCACTGTGTAGACATGCCACAGATATGTCACTTTATAACTTCCAAGTAGCTTTACATTTATGAGTTTACAGTCATGGTTTCATTTTATAATTTTAGATAGATTTAAGATAAGAAAAAACCAAGCAGTAAATTCATAAAGGGGAAACCCAGATGGTCTGAAATCTTGCTACATAAAAATATATCTTTTTTTTCTACCATTGGATAAATATTTTTCAAAGACTCTTCCCATAGATAAGTAAAACAAATGGAAAAAGGGATTTGGAGAAACTGGAGAGGGAACAAGGATAAGACAGCCTACAAACAGCATTTGTGACAATAACTTTGGGGTTGCTCTTGGGATACAGATTAATTGTATTTGTTTTATGTTTATGACTTAAATCTTATTTCCACATTATCCAAACATTTTTCTTACATTGCCCCCCACTAATGTATCTTAGTTTCCTAGTTTAGAGAAGGACTTTGCACATTCTGTTGAACAAGTCCCACACTTTCCTGGATTCCAGCTTTGTTCTTGCTGACTGACCTCTACCTTGGCTCAGCAGCCCAGCCCAAACTGAACAGAAGTACTCACCTGTTCTCCTGGACTGTGATAAACACCTGAGGCTAGAAGGCAAGGAGGGGGAAGTAAATTTGGTGGGGGTGGGGGTTGTATACATCTATAAAATTCTCAGACTATAAATTTAAAAAAATGCACCACACCACCTGAAAACCCACACCTTCCTATTGGCAGTTGACCTCTGTTTCTCTTTATTGTTGAGTTTGGGATGGGTGTTTTGCATTATTGTTTTGCTTTGCTTGACATCTGCGGCCTTCCACTCACTAAGGGGAAAATGAAGATGCTTAACCAACAGGTGCCAGTTGAGAACTCCCAGATCACACAGCTGGAATCTGCACCTTGTAGAAACTCTGTGACTGATTTGCTGCCTACTTGCTTTATAGGGTTGACGAGGGGTCTGGAGAATCAAATGTCGAAGTGTCAGAGGAAGACTCATTAATATAAATGTAGAGACACCTCAGGACAGGCTAGGAGCTTAGTGGGGCACTATAGAAACTTGTCCAACAACTCCAGCATATTCATGAACAGCTTTACGAAAATTCCAATTAAATGAGCACAAATGATGGCAAAGTGTAGTCTTTACAAGGAAGCTAACACATTTGTTAAAAGGGATGAAGATGAAAACACTGAAAAGATAAAACTATGGTTTGTAGTACAGACTGCTATGAGGCAAGAGGAAAAAATAGTTGCAAGGTCCCTCTAGGGAAAGCCAGTAAATAAGAGGGAACAAGTGTCACATGAGGAGGTCTTTCAAAATGGAATATCATAAACCTGCTGAAAACTCCCATTTATGTAAAAGGCAGCAAATCCTTGGGGGCATGTGATCCATAATCGATGCCATACGCATTTCTGTTATTCTGTTTGGGCTTTAGGCGACTGAAACATGTGCACACTTCCAAGATAATCTCAGGAGACACTTCATTCTGTTAGGCAACACAGAGCAGTTCTGTATCCTCTATGGATAAAGTTGAATTTTGTTGCTAAACTTAGACAAGGAAAAGCCTGGACTGACGTCGTATCTTTGACTCCGAGTGTATGTTCATAGGTACACTTGCACACTCAGGTTGAGTCAGTCTCTCAAAACACGCAATGGATGCTCCAGGAGTATTTCCCACGCTCTGAAGCAGAGACTCTGCCTCCACTCTGGAGACAAATCCCAAGGAAGCATTCTTGTGCCTTCCACTGGATTCTGATAAGGAACAGCAATCCTTCCATTGAGACCCTCTGAATACCACACAAGTACTCCACCAACTTTGCCCACGCCTACCTGTAGCATGCTTCTAGAGCAAATTGTGTCTTAGAATGAAGAGAGCTGAGTAACAGGTCTTAGGCTTCAGCATCTGAGTGACCAGGCTTGATGTCATGGCCTTGTGATCTACTGGAAGTCATCCTAAACCAAAACGCTAAACACTAGTTATGTGGAGGGAAGTAAAGTGTGGATGTAATTCCTGCCCCACATGTTTGACAACACACTAAATGTCATAAATTTAACAGTTCCTGCACCACCCTGAAATTTTTATCTACACAGAGGAACAAACAGAATTAAAGTCAACACCATGATTGTACTATGTGACATTAGCCCCATGTCCACTCTGGACAGAAAGTCCCTGATCCTTAGAAGTCTTTCCACAATCTTGGCTGAGACCTCAGAAATAGCAAGTAGTCAAGGCTAGTTGATGACCTGTTCGATAAAGAATGTTGGTAGTGAGCTAGGGGTGTGGCTCAGTTGGTAGAGAGCTTGCCTAACATGCAAAAGTCTCGGGGTTCAACTGCAAGTACCAGATGTGGTGTGCAGGCCTGTGATCCCAGCACTTGGGAAATGGAGGTAGGAGACCAGAAGTTCAAGGTCATCTTTTGTTGTATAACAAGTGGAGTCCAGACTGCTAGGGTACAGGAGAGCCTATCTCAAAAAGAAATGAAAGGAAAACAAAACACCACAATATGGGTATTTAAATGGGGTCTGCATGCCAAGGAGCTAAGAGTTACCTAAGGGTGGAAGTTAGGAGCAGAGATGGGGTGCCACACAGTTTCTCCTCTTCCTGTTATTTAACTAACCCCTGACTTGCACCCATGCTCTAATTCACTGACCTTACACAAAATTCCACATATGCATGAACTAGTTGGAAATGAATATTTTTCTGCTAAGTAAAATCATGTCCTACTATCCTAGAGATAGATCATACTAAATAGGTAAGAAGAAACCCTTGGTAGCATTTAATGAATTGTAATATCACTGGACGTTTTTGAAAGAAGATTCCTAAGAAATTCTAAGGAACAGATTCATCATTTTTATGGGTACCAGAAAGACCTGTCAAAGCAACTGATGGAGCTATTTCTTTCAGGTGATAAAAATGAATAAGATAATAAAAGCAAACTTACAATAGATGTTGACTCACCCAACTTGGGACTTAGCCCCATTTTGTTCTCCAAATTCATAGTTAGTTTAGCCTAACAGTGTGATAACAAATGAAGACAAAGTCATATGAAAAAAAGTATTATTTGAGATGGGATATCACTAGGTAACCTTGAGCTGACCTGGAACTCTTGGTATACACCTGGCTGGCCTTGGACTCAAAGAGGTCTGCCTTCCTTTGCCTCCCAAGTGCTTGGACCAAAGACACCCATACCCAGTCAGAAATAATTTTTGTCTATGCATTATATATACTCTTCAAAATGCAGGTGATTATGAGACATTTACAAACAAACACATGCTTTACTTAAACACATTAGCTATTACCTATCTTTTTGGAAGAGTTCTACAAGCAATGTAAGAAGAGAACTTAGTAGGTGATGAGGAAGGAATGGAAAACAGATCAGGTAAAAAGTATGGCTCACTTGACTGAGTCATGGGGTGCCCAAACTGGACATTATTTCTAGTGGGTTTCAGTAAGGGAGTTTCCAGTGAGATTAGTGTTAAATCACTGAACTTGGGAAACTAAACTGTCCTCTTGGATGAGTACAGACATCATCCATTCTGCTGAGGACTTGGACTGGCCAAGGAAGCAGAGATGTGTTCCTTCTATCTACTGTTAGAGCTGGGACATCTCACCACATCTTTTCTCCTAAAATGTAGTTTATTATTTATTATTGATTCTCAAGGTTTCAGAGTCAGACTGAATGATGTCATTGATTCCTCTGTGTCAATGCTTTCAGATAGCAGATCATGGAACTTCTCAATCTCTGATGATCATGCAAGACAGTCTCACTAGGTGAGATAGTTTTATGTCAACTTGACACAGCTGTAGTCATCTGAGAGAAGGGGAACTCAGTTAAGAAAATGACTCCATAAGATCTAGCTATAAGTAAGCTTGTAGGGTATTTTTCTTAAGTAGTGATTGATGGAAGAGAGTCTAGCCCATTGTGGGTGGTACCATCATCCGTGGGCTGGGGTCCTAGGTTCTATAAAGAAGAAGGATGAGCAAGTCATAGGAAGCACGCCAGTATGCAGCACCCTCCTTGGCCTCTGAATCAGCTCCTACCTCCAGGTTCCTGCCCAGCTTGGGTTCCTGTCCTGACTGCCTTCAATGATAGACTATGATATACAGTGTAAGACAAATAACCCCTTTCTTTTGGTCATGGTGTTTCATCACAGCAATATTAACCTTAAGACAAATTCATAGCAAATATGTCATTTGAGTGAGTATAGGAAAAGATACCCAAGTCTTTGCCCTCAAAGTTTTTATAAGTTAATGGGAGGAATAATATGAGAACACAAATACACTATGACTAGAATGTTTATGAAATTATACTGTGAGAGAAGTGCCAAGGTCTACAGTAGAAGATGGCAGAAGGCTGTGACATTTGATTGAGGGTACAAGGAAATTTAAAGTCAAACAGCATTTTAGATAGACTATAGCAGTGATTTTCAACCTGTGTCTCATGACCCCTCTGGGGGTTGAATATCAGGTATCCAGCATATCAGATATTTACATTAAGATTTATAATAGACACAAAATTACAGCTATGAAGCAGCAATGAAAATAATTTTATGGTTGGGGGTCACTACAACATGAGGTTGAGAACCCATGGACAAGAGAAATGAACAAGAGAAGTGGGCTTTGCTTAGGATGCTCTGTCTCCTTTTCTGAAATGCCCTAGTCCAGTCCCTTCTCATTTAACCAGCTTACATTTTAAGACTTGCCCATTTGTCTCTTCTCTTCCATTCCATCTGAGATGAATCAACTCTGCTGGGTACAGTTGATAGTGTTGACTATGTGTTTTGTTTTGTTTTTTTTTTTTAAAAAAAAAGCAGTTTGACGCCATTTGACAGAGACGGGTTTTTATTGAGAAAAAGAGAACATAAAAAGGGAAAAGGGAGGGGAGAGACCAACCTCCAGGGACAGGAGTAGCTGGAGAAAGGGAAAAGAGGCAGAGAGAGAGAGAGAAGAGAGAAATGGACAGAGAAGGAAAGAGAGAGGGGATGCAAAGTGGGCAGGGCCCTTTGAAAGGGGAACATAATGAATAGACACAGGTGGTGCTCTTAGTAGAAGCAGCTGAGGGCTATCCTGTCAGAACCCCAAAGGCAGGCCAGTAAAATGCCATACTAACACTCTATGCTTCCCTACCACCATGTCTATATGCCAGTGATCATTTATTCAAGAATGCCTTACTAGACAACACTTCATTTCATTATTTAGTATTAGTCATCTGAGGGCATTGTGCAGCTGTGCATGTGTGTATATATACCAGCTATACCAGTGTGTGTGAATGAATGTGTGTAAAGATATACCACCCTGTGTGTATAACACCGTGTGTGTGTGTGTGTGTGTGTGTGTGTGTGTGTGTGTGTGTGTGTTTAGGTCAGGAGACAACTTTGAGCAGTCACCCCCTCTCTCTCTCTCTCTCTCTCTCTCTCTCTCTCTCTCTCTCTTTCTGCCTGGATGTGTCTTCCAGGCCTTCACAACAAGTATTTTTACCCACTGAGACATCTTGCAGTCCCTAGACAGCATATCTCAACATATTGTTACAAATGGATTATTTCTCAGATGCATCGCAAGCTTACTGCTACTAATCATTTGACAATAAACTTCTTTTTTTGTGGTTAGAGAATTGCAAGGTCTTCTACTCATCACTTACATTTACTTGACTGAAAGAAATGATGTGCCTGTCTGAGAAGTTGGGTTATTGTTCCAGCTTCAGTTCCCACTTTCACAAGGACATTTACATTATTTGTCTCATGATGCCATTTTTCTCAGTTTGGGTTCAGTGATACCATAGTAACTACCAGACATTTCTGAGTGAGTTAGAAAACAGGGGCACTTGTGTTAGAATATAAAGAGTGTTAACTCAGGATACTTAAGAGCCTACCAGGTCTTAACAGTGACCAGTCAAAATAAACTCTACTGGGGCAAATTCCCAGAGTATTGCTTTTTGTACCCTGTCATCATTGGGGATATTAAGTGCTGCTGTCCCCTAAGACCACAAAAGGCTACTTTAGGAGGTCGGATCCTACTGGAGGAAACCATTTACTAGAGCCAGGTCTTTGGGGTTATCTTGCCCTTGGCCCCTTATCTTTACACTACCACTTCCAGGCCACGGATGACTATGAACCTTCTGAAACCAAGAGCTAAATAAGTAATTCCAGCCCTTCTCTTGCTTTTCCTGGGTATTTGACCACAGGGACACAAAGTAACTAATTTGCATCTCTCAGCTGTGCAGTGAGAACCTTCATTTGCTACAAAGAGAAGCTTGGAATGGTTCAGGGAGAAGCCAGGCTCTCCAGGGCCCCCAGAAGATGCTTACCGGCTGAGAGAAGTTATTATTTGTCTTGTGGGACAGTAACATTTTGAGACGTTTTGCAACTAGACAAAGCATGCTGTTGCACACCCAGCAATATCAACATTGTCAGCTGGAAAGGAGAACCGGAGCAATTAGCACTGAGAAAAGGAAACATTCAGTTTCACATGCTCTGAATCCTGGAAAGGGTTCCTAACTGTGCTCCACACCAAGATACCGCCAGGAAAGTATTTCTAGCTGTCCCTGGTGGAAAAAGTCCCTTCTGTCGAGAATGACTGAAATGGATTGTACACATTGCATTCTTTTTGTATTCCTCCATGCATTAGCAGATTGTCAATCATAAAGGAAACTTTTGAGCTTTATGTAGCCACCCTGCTTCTACTGGACACCTTCCCCTGGGTATCTCTGTAGTTTTTAGATAGCACTCATATTCTTAGCAACAATTTGAGGAACACCATGAAAATTATCCTCCATGCTTAAACATGCCAGGTTTGTGAGATATGAGCATATCTCAGCATTGATACACACAGCAGGAGTATCTAGAAGGGTATAAGCTGCTAGACTTCCAGGTTCAGGAATATTAGGAACTTGCTTGATAGTAAGACCAAGAAAAGCCCTCAAATAACTTCTGGAAATTTCGAAAAGAAAAAAAAAATCCTTTTTTGGTTTTGTTTCTGTTTTTGCACTAGGGATTGAGTCCAGGGCTTAATGCATGGCAGGCAAGAATTCTACTACTGGCATACTCCCACTCCTAAGAAAGTAAACATCTTTGAGACACTGTCCTTATAATTTATCATCTTTGCCAATGTAGTATAGACATAGCCATATGTCTATGAATGGATGGATGTGGCTCTTTTTCAATAAAATGGTTTTTTTTACAGAAATGGGCAATGACAATATTATTCTTATGGGTTGTAGTTTGCCAAGCCTTGATCTAAGCAAAAAAAAAAAAAAATTAAAAACAAACAAACAAAACAAACCACCCCATGTCTTGTGGAAACAACCACCACCAAGAAAATCAATTAACCCCAGTAATCAATTAACTGGCATTTGTAAATTAATAGAAATAAATAAACAGGACCCTGTCACTATCCAAATCTATAAAAAGAAATGCAACTGGGGCAGCGAAGAAAAGAAAATTGCAAACAGCAATGGGAAAGTTGGAGCAGGAGTACAGGAGGAGGGACTTTCTGCTGAGTGCCCAAGACATTTAAAATTAGCCTTGCTCCAGCTACTGCCTCAAGACATCTGGGGACTAAAAGCCTAATGACAATTGTTTGGCTGAGAATCAAGTAGCTGTCACTTCGGTGACCCTGCTTCTCGCTACTATTTTTATTTGATAAGCAGAACCTTCTACTTGGGCCCAGATTTGAGGCAAGATCATCAATGATTCATGGTTTGGGGACCAGAGGCTCCCATCTCCACATTGGCTTGTGTTTGGGATTCCTTGGCTCGAGTACTATAGATGTTTTCAATTAGGTGAAAAGTGAAACCTCAAGAGAGTATGGCTTTAACCCAAATAAAACCTCCCTTGAAGACAGTTTCTCTCTCAGCCCCTCTGAATGTGAGTGTATTTGTGTGTGTAAATGGTTGAGACAGCTGCATTACACAGGTGGCATCCTAAGCAGTAAATAATACAGGTTTTATAGATGGCTTGAGACACACAGTCTCAAAACAATTAATTTTACCACTACACATTCAACCTAAGAGCACTTTTTATCACAGCAGGAATTCCTTATCAAATTCTCAGGTGCAGGTGCCCCATAAACACTTTGGAGTCATGGCTGAGATGGCTAGTAACTTGAGAAAGGGAAAGAAGTGGTTTGGAAGAAAGAGAAATATAAAACACTGACCCCAGATCCAAAAGACAAACCCAAATGCTCAACCCTGAAAAGAAAGATAAATATAAAACGTGGACCCTCACTCAAAAAGGCAAATCCAAATGCTCAGACCTCCCCTTATTGAGGTGATTGCATGTCAGTTAGCCATAGGAGGGGCTGGGAGACCAAAGGAACTCAGAAGTCATCAATCCAGATGAGGTGCTGTTTTGCAATAATGAAGCATGAATACTTGTAGAGTTACAAGAATATTATTGCATTTAGAAAGTATTAACAAAAATGGCCTAATGAAGGACAAGGAGTCACCCTGCTTACAAATGAGGGCTATGGAATACCACCCAGAGGTATCTGTCCAACAAGAATATTTCAGAGGAAAAACATACAGGAGGAGAAGAATATATATTCAAATGTACTTTAAATTTATATGCACATACACCTATATTAAGCAACATCTCCCTCTGATGCTAGAAACAATCAGTTTTATTCAAATCATAACTTATTTAGCTACTGAAAATTACTTGTCCAACTGTGTCCATTTGATTAAACAAAGATTTGTCCTACAGATTCACACAATGATCTCCAAATTAGAGGTTCTGCCAGGTTTTGCACTTCAGTTACCAAATTTCGCTTTGGTTGGTTGGTTGGTGTTGGTTGATTGGCATTCCATGTTTTCCCCACATAACATCTGCCAGGCCATCATGTCTTTGTTTAATATCAACAAGGAGTGAGGGAACTATTACAATTGTTTTTGAGGCCCTTCAGCATCCTGACTTTGCCTCAAGTTCAACACATATTTTTGGAGATTAGTAGCCTCGAGTGTCAGTTGGATACACAAATCACCATGGCTACAGTGAGCATGTGTTTGAAGAGCATTCATTTGCTTCCATCCACCAGGCTCCCCTGAGATGCACACCTCACACACCCCAGAACAGATCAGGGGTACTGGGAAAAGAGGAGATCAGTAAATAAAAGCCTAGCTCTCAGTGTGAGTTTTGTGTGGAACGGTAAACTTATAGACTTAAAATCCCTGTATTGCGGATGGAATGTTGCATTTTGCTTCTCAGCATCTCCTACTTAACTCATTTTTTATTGCATCTCTTATCCCCACTCCACTGTCAAAATAAAATTTCTCTGGTGTCTTCCTAGCCACAAGATTCCAATGCTTGATGACTGGGACCTAATCTCCTGGAAGCCCTGATTGACAAGGGACACACACAAACACATAACCAATTAGAAACTAATAAAATCCCCAAAGCACTCTGTGATCCAGGTCTTTCCAGGAAAAACACACTAATTTGTTTAAGCCTGAAATGTCTGCTTCAAGAACTATTTCATTATTTTCTGCAAATGTCTGAAATGTCTAACACCTTGTAAGTCTCAAGTGGCTCCCACTCTTTCAAAGGGAAAACTGTAGCACATTCTCTGTTAAGAAAAAAAGTGCTAGTAAGACAAGAATAACAGGATATTTGTTCTTTGGATTTAACTGTATTTGGATTTAACTGTGTGTGTGTATGTGTGTGTGTGTGTGTGTGTGTGTGTGTGTGTGTGTGTGTGTGTTCAATAGAATCATTAGTAAGAGAATCTTCTAATTTAATCAAAATCCAAAAATATTTGTCTGTCCACCATGAGAAGAGAGGTCATGGAAAACCCTGAAACATAAATTTACAGCTCAATTCTATAGAGGTTAGTTGGAGGGGAAAACCCACTCTCCCATTGAACTGTGAAGTCACAAGAGCAGCCTATAAATCTCTTTAATTTAAAAATTAGAGAATGGTAGGACCATAGCCCCAGGAGCACTAGGATGGTGGGATCACAGCCCTGTATACACTATGACAGTAGGAACATAGCCCTGGGTGCACTAGACTTGTAAAGATGGGAAACTGAAGACAATTGAAGAACCAGGCTGAAGAAGACATCTCCCTTCAACACAACTCCCTTCACAGACCCTGGGAAACATCAAAGTCTCTGACCCTGCCATCAGCTCTCTGTTTTCCTCATGTTCTTTTGTGTTTCAAGATTGGAAGGACTCTGGCAGGCCTTGCCCATCCTCCTTACCCTCTTCCTTGCTAAAATAAAACAAATAAAATGGTTAGATTACATTCCTAAAACTAGCCACAAAGTCTATTCCCTTATTTGGCCACTTTGTCCTCCTGATCCATTGGTCAGAAGCCTCCTTTGGATGACCTAATTAACATGTCTATGGGCCATGTGGATCTCTTCTCTATCCCAGGCAGTCTTCTGTCCTTCTGGGACAAACATCCCTTTCCCCTCTTCCCTTCTCCCTGGTCCTCTGTCTCCTGTCTTTGCCTCTTATCTCTGCCCTTTGTTCCTCTGAGGCAAATAAATCCCTTTGATGCTGAGAACTTGGTCTTGGACTGTCTTGTGCTGATACCAATCCTTTCAAGCATTCATCTTTGTCTCAAGATCTGTCTAGAATATAGACTCTAGATACTCTGAGGCACTTCACCGTGTGTTCTCAGGTGTGCTGGACCCAGATTTCAACTGCTCACGGAACTGGATTCTGTATTTTCTCACTTTCCCCTTCAGGGATAACATCAGTGCCTTGAAACTGTTGGTCATGATGGAAACTGGAAAGTGCTTCAGACCATTGTTCCTGGAGATCTCTCCAGTGATTCATCACAGTATGCCACCATCTTAGAAAACCCCCCTTCCTTGTGCTGTATCCAATCAGATACCCACACAACTGAGATCCTCCAGCAAAATACACTTATTTGTTGTCAGCAGCAGAAAGGAAAAGAGGGAAACTGGTGTTACCCATTCTATGATCAATAGCTTTTTATATTTTGAAAATACACTGTGTTTCATGAATCATACAGCTTACATGTAAGATGACAGTGGAAGAACAATTGGATATAGTCTTAAACAAAAGGATAAATTTCAAGTTACAAAACCCATCCCCCCAAAACAAATTTCTTCTGTTTAAAACTGTATCAAATCATCCTATCACCGTGTTTATTTAACAAGTAGTATATGCTACTATATAAAATAAAATATGGTTTTAAAAATATGAGAAAAAAGCTTTAAAAATAGTCAAGTGAAAAAAAGATCACATTCCTTTCATACTATATTGTCACCAAATTGCACTAAACTAAGATACTACTGATAGAAAGACGTACCATTATAACATGCTGTTATCTAACAGTTTCCTCCTAGATTAAAACATTTCATCCATCAGAAAGTTCCTTAAGCAGGAAGGTAAACAGCTCAAAATATCTTCAGGAAGTCCCTGAAACCGATCAGATTCACAAGGCCTCTTCCCATGAGTACACAAGTCAAGCTACTTGGTCACTCTCAGATAAGCCACCAGGTAAAGAAGACTGAGAACAGACCAGCTGCCTGGAAGAAGCAAGAACCAGTTAAGCTGCCTAGGAGAGGCTTAGACCAACTGAGTCACCTGGAAAGGTCACTCTCCAACCTGCTGAGCTGCCTGCATTCTGTACAATATGCTCCAGGTTCCCAGCTTTGTGAGCTGTCACCCATGCTGGGGTGGGTTTTGGTGATACAGCTATCTTTGAGTCATTTCTGCTCCTATAAGTAACCCTTCACCCATATTCCTTGTAAGAGTAACCCCACCCCCCACCACCACAAAAAAATAATGGTTTCACCAAGTTGAACTTTGGTGGTGTCTGTACTTGGTCTGTCATTGGTTCCCCTATGTGGGGTGAGAACAGACATGTGTTGTGTCTCCCCCGGGGAGAAGTCTTGTCATACAACACATGCCTGGGGGCCTGGATACTCAGATGGCAGAGGCAGGAGGGTCTCTTGAGACCAGGAGTTTCAAGCTGGCCTAGACAACATAGTGAGACCTTGTCCCTTAAAAGACAAAACAGGCTGGGAGTATAGCTCAGTGACTGAGTGCTTGTCTAGCACATATGAGGCTTGAAGTCAAATCTTCAGCATCACAGAAATGAAGTAAACAAATATATAAACATAAGCTATGTCATTATATTATACACTATTAGGGATACAGTGTTGACCATTAGATTATCATACTTAGCTTTCCTCCTAGACCAGTTTTCTATTTTTTGCAAGAGTTCCCTTTGATTCAGGTAGATGCCTGTTGCTTCTGTGCAGCACTGTGCATGATGAGCTCCTCCAAGCTGCTCTCTGATGGGGAATGTTGTTCTGTGTATATGTTTATCTTATTGGTTGATGAATAAAACGCTGTTGGCTAATAGGTCAGCAAGATAGGTGAACTAGGATATGAGGAGGATTCTGGGAAATGTAGGCAGAAAAGAATCGTAATGTGACCCCAGGAAGTGACACAGCTGTGCAGAATCAGTATATAAGCAGGGAAAAGCAGGAAATTGCTCTCTTCTCTTTTCACTGCCGAGATGCTGAGCAGTCAAGATGTAGGATGCCAGAGGAGTAAGAGATCCCTGGACCTTTCTCTGGCAAGAAAAGACCACTTGGAAATACTTTGATTAGTAGTTAAGGGTTAATCATTAAGTCAGAGCTAGCCAATAAGAAACCATAGCCAACGGCCAACAGCTTTATAATTAATATAGTGTCTTGTACATTATTTGGGGCTGAAGCAGCAGTGGGACTGAGCCAAGAAATATTCACGTTACAGCTATCTGCCTGAGCACAGATTCACCATGTCTTCATTCTAGAGAAGTGTAAATTCCCTAGAGATGAGAGGAAGCCAAGGAGTCCATCTTAAAATCTGTGAAATATGGCTCTGATCTCTCATGTTTCTAGACTTCAGCTCCAGGTTTCAGGTCTATAGTGGATGGCCCCTCTCTCATGTGTTTGCCTTGTCTCCATATGCAAGCAAAGATAAACTGCATAATAGAATTACATAAAAAACTTCACCCTCATCAAATTAGAATTTCTTTATTAAAAATAATCCTCCAAAGCTGTGCTGTGTTGGCCCATGCCTTTAATCTCAACACTCAGGAGGCAGAGGCTGTCTGATCTCTGTGAGTTCAAGGCCACCCTCTTTACGAAGTGAGTTCCAGGACACACAGGGCTACACAGAGAAATCTGTGTGAGTAATAATAGTCATCATCATCATCATCATCATCATCATCATCATCATCATCATCTTCCAGGAGAACATAAGGTGTAGGTATTATACTCCATCTTGTGAAGCATCACCTCTTCTATTGAATCTTTTTATAAGATATCATCTATCAAATGGTTCATGTTGCCCTCTCTTACTCCAAACTGAGGCATCTAGGGTTGGCCTGGCACTCTGTTATTAGTGTAGAAATAAATTGTATCTGTCTTTTCAACATTTCTTTAAAGTTCAGAATCTCATCCTATCTGTTATATACCTCGGGTTCACCTTGATAATTTTTGTGCTCACTACTGTAGACAGTAGTTAATATTTCTAAAATTAATAATTCTTCATCTTTTAAGTGCTGTCCAGTTCAAATGTCTGAAACACACTGGAACACCTTATTTTGATGAGAATTTGTAATTCACACATGGAATAATTTTGGATTTATAAGCTAATGCCATACAAATATCATAAAATCTCTCCATCCTGAGACCAAAAATTTTTTTATCTGAGACTAAATTTTATTCTAGTATTCTGACAATAACAAAGTTGATTGGCAACAGTGCCTTTAATTACAACTTTTTTCCCTCTAGCTGGGACATCCACTCATCATTCTGTCAGTACTTATTAGTCCATAAATACCCTAAATTTGATTTCCAAAATCAAATTTTCCCTTCATTTTTTTCTCCCTCCTTGAAAGAATCAAAGGGCCTCTATTTACTTCTAGCACCAGCTTCCAACACATGTGACTCTCTTTAGTGGAAGTAGAGGCCTGATTACAGCAAAGGAAGGGACCAAAGGATAACTTTGAAAGCAAAGTTTCTCTGCCTCCTTGCTCCAGGAGTGGCAAGGATGCATGCAGCCCTGACTATCTTTGACCAATCTGCAATCAGGAGGGAACAACTGGAACATAAATCAATACAGAGCTGAGCAGAGTTTATATCACCACGATATAAACCTGGGCCCTGAGGGCACCTTTGATTTCAGGTTACCAGAGTTTGTAAGTTTCCTTCTAAGCCAGTCTGTCTCTCTGATTTTTGGGGGCTAAAGCCACCAGGTTCTGCTTGCTTCTTCTCACGCTTCTGAGCTCTTTTTTGGGGTTAGGTGCTGGTGGACCGGGCTAGGGATAGGATGTAAAGTTTACTAATGTCTGACTTCTTGAATTTGAAAACAGTTAACGGCTTAGGTGGGAGAGAAAGTGGATGGGGGTACTTGAAACTGTAGAAAGCCCAGTTGGGCCCGATGACTTCTATTCACTGACTATGCCAATTAGTTATTTAGAACCCCCCATATCCTCAATTGAAGGACATGTTTATTATTATTACCTGGAAGCACTGAACCAGCTATCCACAAATTCCTTTTGCAAAGAGCCAGATAATGAATATTTTATACTTGGCAGACCACACTGTCTCTATCACAATTATAAAACTCAGCCATTATTGTACAAAGTAGTCATTGGCAATATGAGTACAGCTATTCCAGTAATGGCTTATTTACAAAAATAGACAGCAGACTGGATTTTGTTTGTGGTTTGAAACACCTGAATTAGATTATAGGGAGGCTGTAACCTGGCAGCAAGTGAATTCTGACTGACAGAGGGGCTACACAACACCACCATTCATGAGGTCTTTTGTTGCAGCTTTTGACAGTGAAGAGTCACACACACACACTAGGCAAGTACTGTATCACTGGGATGTGTTCCCAGAACTCTCTTTTAAAGAGTTTTTAAATTTTTATTTTATGTGTGTGGGTGTTTTGCCTGCATATCTCTCTATGTACCAGGTGTGTGCAGTTTCCAGAGGCTAGAAGAAGTCATCTGATCCCTTGGGACTGGAGATACAGGCAGCTGTAACTGAACCCAGGTCATCTGGAAGAGCAATCAATGCTCTGAAATGCTGAGCCATCTCTTCAACCCCCTCCCCCAAATCCTCTTTTTACTTTTTATTCTTTGAGACAGTTGCACAAAGTTTAGCTGACTCGGAACACCCTCTGTAGCCCAGGTGGATCTTAAACTTGTGATTTTTTTTCTCCTGTGCAGTAGCTGGAATTCCAGGACTGCACCTCCATGCCTGCATCTATAAAGCAGTTTTGTACTGATTCACCCACCAAAACCATTGAACTTCATGTAATTAAAACTAAAACTCACTGAGCAGTGGTGGAACACACCTTTAATCTCAGCCCTTGTGAGGCAGAGATAGGCACATCTCTGTGAATTCGAGGCCAGCCTGATCTACAAAACTACACAGAGAAACCCTGACTTAGAAAAAACAAAAATAAAAACAAAACAAAAAAACTAAAACTCAGTTAACAGGGAAAAAGAAAATATGTTAAATGGTACAATGAGAAAACACACAAGATGAATCCAAAAACTTGGACATTCATAGTGGGCAAGTACCTGCCCCAGATTAAAAGGAATAGTCAAATATGGTGCATGGGTTTTGTTTGAACCCTAAGAACTAACCTTTAAAACAGAATTATAACTGTGTGGGCACATCTTCACTGAAGCATCATAATAATGCAGTATTTGTGAAGCACCTATGAAATTTCAAAGGTTATAGAAAATTCTGGTGCTCAAGTCACTCAACTTGTGATGTAGATAAGAAAAAACAATGATCACATAGTCATTGTGGGAGAATTACACCAAGAAGAGAAGAGGGGACATGAGTGAGATTTGTCACAGAAGAAAAAAGCAAGGTAAGTGGTCTCACAGCAGTGGCTGTTTAACCAGGCAGAAAGAAAGAAGAGTGTTCCCAGACAGTAAAGTCAACAGGTGTCTTTCAGGGATGTCTGAGGAACCTCTTTGGTGGCAGGAGGAAACAAGAGTAGATTAATGCCATCTTACAGAAGGTTCTAGATTCTTTGATGAGTTTGGACTTTATACAGTAGGCAAGAGGTTTTAAAACAGGAATGACTGGAATAGGCAACTGTATCCAAGGACCAGGCCCATCTTTATTGTTAATTCCTGTAAGCAGGCTCTGCCCACCAGTAAATCTCATTTATTTAGCATTCCCAGAATACCCCTTTCACTTTCTTCCTGTTCCAGTTTTGTTTACTTTTTATTACCCCTACCTTAAATAAGTTCTCAATTTCCTGTTTAACTGAAGTCTACCTTTCTAAGCCTAAACCAAATCCTCTCCTGTCCAAAAGGTCTGCCCAACAACTCACATGATACCTTGAAAAGACTAGGCCCCAGACTGGGTGCAGCTGCTCTTTCACTGCCGGCTGTAGGTTAGCACACCTCCTCCCTATCCTGACTCAAAGGCTAACATCAGCAGAGACTGAGACGCAGGAGGTGGAAAAAGGGGGAAACAGTGAAACTCTAAAAATCTCTCCTTGCCACAAATTTATAGAATGCATTGAAGCTTTCATTTCTCTCTTAACCTGAGGTCCTGAAAACTTAGATATTGACAGTTCCTACATAAAGAAGACAATAATTATTGATTGGGTAATGAATGGAATTCTCTCTCAGGAAAATACTACATAGGTGAATTTGTTTCTCAATTCTAATTCTGCTGTCAATTTCTTTTTGAACTAGATGATTTACCTAAGAAGCAATTTCACAAGTTTTGAATAGCAATAGTTTATTTTACTAGTTGGGAGTCAAAAAGAAGCAGACACGATGGGTCAGGATGGAGGCCCTATGTGGTCCACCTGCTGGTAGGGTCTTCATCCTTCTGTGACTAAGCGGGCTTTCCTTCACTTTCTAGTTGGTCAAAGGCATATGCAGAACACAGGCAGCATGCAAACTGCCCCCTAATGGCCACACTATTGTTTTGTTTCATCTGTACACCTATCAGAACTTGCTATTGAGTGAGTCACTCGTGAACTTGTTTAATGGAGCAAGTGATAGCAACTCATGACTCTAGACTGGTATTGAAAATGTCTAAAACATTCAATTCTCATATCACTAGTGCCTTACTTATGGTTTCAATTGCTGCCACAAAACACCATGACCAAAAAGCAAGTTGGGAAGGAAAGGGTTTGTTTATACTTGCACATTGCTGTTCATCACTGAAGGAAGTCAGGACAAGAAATCAAACAGGGTAGGATCCCTGAGGAAAGAGGTCATGGAGGGGTGCTGCTTATCAGCTTGCATCCTATGGCTTGTTCCACATACTTTCTTATAGAACCCAGGACCAGCAGCCCAGGGATGGCCCCACCCACCATGAGCTGGGCCCTCCCCCACTGATCACTAATTGAGAAAATGCCCAATGGAGCTCATGAAGACATTTCCTCAGCTGAGGCTCCTTCTTCTCTGATGACTCCAGCTGGTGTCAAGTTGACACACAAAAACAGCCAGTAAAACTGACCCCTGTCAATTTGACACACAAGCATATCACTATTAAATCACAACCCTTCCTTTCTTATTCATCCCCAAGATCTCACATTAAAAACACAATTTTAAAAGTCCCATAGTCTTTACAAATTCAAACACATTAAAATTTCAGTCTCAAGCCTTTTGTTCCACGACCAACCCAGGAACTAGGTAAGTCTCTGCCCTTACCCAACTCCCGACCAAAACATCACTCACCCCAACCACCCCCCCACATTGAATTCCTGGCCCCCACACACCACTGGGTCACAAGAGGAGATAGAGAGACCCCACCTGCACCCACTAAAAGAAGATATGGGAAGAAGACAGAATAAGATTTCACTCAACAACAGAAAGACCAATATGACACCACCAGAATCTAGGGACTCCACTCCAGCAAGATCTGAAAAGCCCAACACAGAGCATGAAGATGAGATGGACCTCAAAAATTATCTCAACAAGATGATAGAGACCTTTAAAGAGGAAACAAGAAAATCCCTTAAAGAAATAGAAGAAAAAGCAAACAAAAAAATTAAACAATATGGAGGAAAAGACAAACCAAAAAATTCAAGAAATAAACAAATCTCTTAAAGAATCTAAACAAAGCCAAGAAAAAATATCCAAACAAGTGAAGGAAGCTCTTGAAACAGTTCAAAGCATGAAAGCTGAAATAGACACAATAAAGAAAACACAGAATGAGACCATGCTGGAAATGGAAAGGCTGGATAAACGATCAGGAACTAAAGATGTGAGTATAACCAATAGAATTCAAGAGATGGAAGAGAGAATCTCAGCTATTGAAGACTCTCTAGAGGATATACATTCATCAACCAAAGAAAACCTCAAGTCCAACAAATCCCTAACACAAAATATCCAGGAAATATGGGACACCGTAAAAAGACCAAACCTAAGAATAATAGGTGTAGAAGAAGGTGAAGAAACACTGCTCAAAGGTACAGAAAACATATTCAACAAAATCATAGAAGAAAACTTCCCCAACCTACAGAAGGATATGCCTATGAAAGTACAAGAAGCTTACAGGACACCAAACAGACTGGACCACAAAAAGAAGTCCCCCCGACACATAATAATCAAAACACCAAATCTACAGAATAAAGAGAAAATATTAAGAGCAGCAAAGGAAAAAGGCCATGTAACATATAAAGGCAAACCAATCAGAATCACACCCAACTTCTCAATGGAAACTCTGAAAGTCAGAAGGTCTACAAGCACTAAGGGAGCATGGATGTCAACCCAGACTACTGTACCCAGCAAAACTTTCAATCACTATAGATGAAGAAAACACAATATTCCATGACAAAAACAGATTTAAACAATACATATCCACAAATCCAGCACTACAGAAGGTTCTGGAAGGAAAACTCCAACCCAACGAACATAACGACACTCACAAAAACACTGGCAATAGATAATCTAAGTATACCAAACACAAAAAGAAAAAGGAGGGCGAAATCCACACGCAATGACACCACCAACAATAAATCCAAAACCAAGAAGAACCAATGAACAATGGACATTAATATCCCTAAATGTCAATGGTCTTAACTTACCCATAAAAAGATATAGGCTAACAGAATGGATACGAAGACAGAATCCATCCTTCTGCTGTTTACAAGAAACACACCTCAACTTCAAAGACAGGCAATACCTCAGAGTAAAAGGATGGGAAAAATTTTTCCAATCAAATGGGCTCAAGAAACAAGCTGGTGTAGCAATCCTAATATCTAACAAATTAGACTTTAAACTGAAAGCAATCAAAAGAGATGAAGAAGGGCATTTCATACTCATCACAGGAAAAGTCCATCAAGATGAAGTCTCAATCCTGAGCATCTATGCCCCTAATATGAAAGCACCACATTTGTAAAAGAAATATTACTAAAGCTCAAACCACACATAAAACCGCACACACTTATAATAGGAGACGTCAACACCCCCCTTACACCACTAGACAGGACCACCAGACAGAAACTTAACAAAGAAACAAAAGATCTGACAGAAGTTATGACCCAACTGGGCTTAACAGATATCTATAGAACATTCCATCCAAACACAAAAGAATATTCCTTCTTCTCGGCGCCACAAGGAACCTTCTCAAAAATTGACCACATAGTTGGCAGCAAAGCAAACCTCCACAGTTACAAAAGAATTGAAATAACTCCCTATATCTTATCAGACCACCATGCATTAAAGCTAGAATTCAACAGCAATACGAATTGCAGAAAACCTACATTCACGTGGAAAATGAATAACACCCAATTGCACCATTCCTGGGTTGAGGAAGAAATAAAAAAGAAATTAAAGACTTCCTAGAATTTAATGAGAATGTAGACACAACATACCCAAACTTATGGGACATTCTGAAAGCAGTGCTAAGAGGGAAGTTCATAGCACTAAGTGCCCACATGAAGAAACTGAGGAAAGTCACATTAGAGAATTGACAGAACAACTGAAAGCACTAGAGCAAAAAGAAGCAAACACACCAAGGAGGAGTAGACGCCAGGAAATAATCAACCTTAGAGCCGAAATCAACAAAGTAGAAACTAGGAAAACAGTACAAAGAATCAATGAAACAAAGAGTTGGTTCTTTGAGAAGATCAATAAGATAGACAAACCTCTAGCCAAACTAACCAAGAGGCAGAGAGAGAGCATGCTAATTAACAAAATCAGAAATAAAAAGGAGGATATAACGACGGACACTGAGGAAATCCAGAGAATCTTTAGGTCATACTTTGAAAACCTGTACTCCACAAAATTGGAAAATCTAAAGGTAATGGACAGCTTTCTGGATAAATATCACTTACCAAAATTAAATCAAGATCAGATAAACAGTTTAAATCGACCTATCACCCCTAATGAAATAGAAGCAGTCATCAAAAGCCTCCCAACCAAAAAAAAAAGCCCAGGGCCAGATGGCTTCACTGCAGAATTCTACCAGAAATTCAAACAAGAGCTAATACCAGTACTCCTCAAACTGTTCCGCACAATAGAAGCAGATGGGATATTGCCAAACTCTTTCTAGGAGGCTACAATCACTTTGATACCCAAGCCACACAAAGATATGACTAAGAAAGAGAACTACAGACCGATATTCCTCGTGAACATTGATGCTAAAATACTCAATAAAATATTGGCGAACCAAATCCAAGAACATATCAGAAAAATCATTCACCATGACCAAATAGGCTTAATCCCAGGGATGCAAGGATGGTTCAACATAAGAAAATCCATCAATGTAATTCACCATATAAAGAAACTGAAAAAGAAAAACCACATGATCATCTCACTAGATGCTGAAAAAGCCTTTGACAAAATCCAACATCCCTTCATGATAAAGATCTTGGAGAGAACAGGAATAACAGGAACATATCTAAACATGATAAACGCAATATACACCAAACCAATAGCCAACATCAAACTAAATGGAGAGAAACTCAAAGCATTTCCTCTAAAATCAGGAACAAGACAAGGCTGTCCACTCTCTCCATATCTCTTCAATATTGTACTTGAAGTTCTGGCTATAGCAATAAGACAAGAAAAGGGGATCAAAGGGATACAAATTGGAAAGGATGAAGTCACTTTCACTATTTGCAGACGACATGATAGTCTACATTAGTGACCCGAAAAACTCTACCAGGGAACTCCGACAACTGATAAACACCTTCAGCAAGGTAGCAGGATACAAAATTAACTAAAAAAAAAATCAGTAGCCCTACTATATACAGATAATAAATCCAATGAGAAAGAAATCTGGGAAACATCACCTTTCACAATATCCACAAGCAACATAAAATATCTTGGGGTAACACTAACCAAAAAAGTGAAAGATCTGTACAATAAGAACTTTGAGACTTTAAAGAAAGAAATTAAAGAAGATACCAGAAAATGGAAAGATCTCCCATGCTCTTGAATAGGCAGAATTAACATAGTAAAAATGGCAATCCTGCCAAAAGCAATCTACAGATTCAACGCAATCCCCATCAAAATCCCAACACAGTTTTTCACAGACATTGAAAGAACAATATTCAACTTTATATGGAAAAATAAAAAACCCAGATTAGCCCAAACAACTCTTTAAAATAAAGGATCTTCTGGAGGCATCATCATCCCTGACTTCAAGCTCTACTATAGAGCCATAGTTCTGAAAACAGCTTGGTATTGGCACAAAAATAGACATATAGACCAATGGAATTGAATTGAAAACCCTGATGTTGACCCATGCACCTACGAATGTAGGGGAAGCTGTAGCCATGCCTACTTAGGGGCTGGCTACAGGTGTGCCTGACCACGCTTGTGAGGGCTGGTCAGAATGATGTAGTGTGACTGCGTTTGCGCTTTGGGTTTCTCTTTTCGGCTTGCATACAGGCTGCTGCCACACCGGCTGGCTAGGTCGCTCTGTAAGTAAGGCTTTTCCCTATTACATATCCTTATATTTCTACCTGACTCCGTATTGGTAATTTCCCACTATACCCACTATATACGAATACCTTATTTTTGACAAAGATGCTAAATCTATACAATGGAAAAAAGATAGCATCTTCAACAAATGGTGCTGGTACAATTGGATTTGGACATGCAGAAAATTGCAGATAGATCCATACCTGTCACCATGCACAAAACTTAAGTGCAAATGGATCAAAGATCTCAGCATAAATCCAGCCACACTGAATCTTCTAGAAGAGAAAGTGGGAATTACCCTTGAACAAATTGGCACAGGAGACCACTTCCTGAACATTACGCCAGTAGCACAGACATTGAGGTCTGCAATTAATAAATGGGACCTCCTGAAACTGAGAAGCTTCTGCAAGGCAAAGGAAACAGTCAGTAGGACAAAACGACCACCCACAGAATGGGAAAAGATCTTCACCGATCCCACATCTGACAGAGAACTGATTTCCAAAATATATAAGGAGCTCAAGAAGCTAGCCACCAAAACACCAAACAATGAAATTAAAAAGTGAGGTGTAGAGCTAAATAGAGAATTCTCAACAAAGGAATCTGAAATGACTGAAAGACACTTAAGAAAGTACTCAGAATCATTGGTCATAATGCAACTCAAAACAACTCTGAGATACCACCTCACACCTCACACACAGAATGACTAAAATGAAAAATACCAATGACAATCTATGCTGGAGAGGATGTGGAGAAAAAGGAACACTCCTCCATTGCTGGTGGGAGTGCAAACTTGTAAGACCACTCTGGAAATCAGTATGGCGGTTGCTCAGAAAAATGGGAATCAGTCTACCTCAAGATCCAGCCATTCCTCTCTTGGGTATATACCCAAATAGTGCATATTCATTCAACAAGGACATATGTTCAACCATGTTCATAGCAGCATTGTTTGTAATAGCCAGAACCTGGAAGCAACCTAGATGCCCCTCAACTGAAGAATGGATTGAGAAAATGTGGTACATTTATACAATGGAGTACTACTCAGCAGAAAAAAAAAGCAATGGAATCTTGAAATTCTCAGGCAAATGGATGGAACTAGAAGAAACCATCCTGAGTGAGGTAACCCAGTCACAAAAAGACAAACATGGTATGTACTTACTCATATATGAATTTTAGACATAGAGCAAAGGATTACCAGCCTATAATCCTCTTCACCAAAGAAACTAGGAAACATGAAAGACTCTAAGGGATAAATGGTCCCCAGGAATGGAAGTGGCATGAACTCCTGAACTAATTGGGAGCATGAGGGTAGGGGGGAAGGAGCTGCTACAATAAGAGCAAGAGAAGAGGAGTAGAGGAGAGGAAATGGAAGGGCAGAAATATTGAGTTGGGGGAGAATAGAGGAAAGAGAGCAGAATGAGAGATACCATATCAGAGGGAACCACTATAGGTCTGAGAAGAGATCTGGAACCAGGGAGATCTCCAGAGACCTACAAGGATGACACGATCTGACAATCCAGGCAATGGTGGAGAGGATAACCTAAAAACCCTTCCCCTAAAATGAGATTAATGACTTCTCTTTATGCCATCCTAGAGCCCTCACCCAGTGGCTGACAGAAGCAGAGACAGACATCCACAGATATACACTGAGCTGAAATCGGGAATTTAGTTGCAGAGAGGGAGGAATGAAGAGCGAAGGGGTCTGTACCAGGTTGGAGAAACCCACAGGAACAGTTGGCCTGAACAAGGGAGAGCACATCGACCCCAGATGCTGTCGGGGAGGCCAGTACAAGACTGATCCAGACCCCTGAACATGGATGTCAATAAGGAGGCCTCTGCACTCCAGGGAGCCTCTGGTGGTGGATTAGTATTTTTCCCTGGTGCAAGAAGGGACTTTGAGAGCCCATCCCACATGAAGGGTTACACTCTGGCCCTGGACACATGGGGAAGGGCCCAGGACCAGCACAGGAAGATTTGGTGGACTTTGCAGAGCCCCCGTTGAGGGCCCTACCCTGCCTGGGGAGTGGTGGGTGGATGGAGTGGGGGTAGGCTTGGGGTGGGGGAGGAAGGGTGGGGGTGAGGGGAGGGAGAGGGAGAAGGGACGTACATTGAAACAAGCTTGTTCCCTAACTAGAACTAATAAATAAATTTTTTAAAAAATTTCAGTCTCAAAATATCCAATCTCTTTTAAAAGTTCAAATCTTTCATCTGTGGGCTCCTTTAAAAATCATAATTAAATTAAATGCCTTCAAAGGGCAGGAACTAAATCACTGCCACAATCTGAACCCAGCAAAACCAAATTCCACCAGTATAAATAACTCAATGTCAAATTATCTGGGATTCACTCACCACCTACTGGGCTCCTCCAAAGGGCTTAGGTCACTTCTCCAGCTCTGCCCTCTGCAGCGCACACAATTTGTCTTCTAGGTTCCGGCTGGCTCTACTCCACTGCTGCTACTGCTCTTGGTGGTCATCCCATGGTACTGACATCTCCAAAATGCTGGGATTCCTTTTGCAACTGGGCTGCACTTTCACCAGTACCCTCTTACAGGAATTGTTCATCTTCAACTTCTTTGCATGGCCCCTTCAGTCCTGGGCCTTCAACTGCCATGGAGGCTGCACCTTCAGGAGGCTTCTCCTGGCCTCTCAAGTGCCAAACGTCAGCTGCTCCCCATGAAACCTATGTGCCTTCAAAACCAGTACCACCTGGATAACTCTTACACATTACTAAGTCCAGTTGCCAGCATGAAATACAACCCTGGTGGACTCTGGAACACAGCTTTTCTGTGCTCTCAGGAAATACTTCCCAAAAGATTTCACCTCAGTGATACTGGTCTCTTCTTAATCACCGCTGATTTCTTAGCTCCAGCTAACCAGCATCAAGTATCCCAGCAAAGCAAAGTTTTGCTTTAATAGTTCTGGTATCTTATTAATCACAGCTGATTCTTAATGCCCAGCAAACCAGAACCAGATTCTTAATTCAAAATAACAAATGGCCCTGATAGAATCTTTTTTTTCAATTAGCTTACATAAATATATATAATATATATACATGTATATATATACATGTATATATATTATATATATGTATAATATATATTATACATATATATTATATATATGTATATATAGATTAATGTATATATATATATATATATAGAGAGAGAGAGAGAGAGAGAGAGAAAGAGAGAGAGAGCAATAATGGCAATATGTTATGCATCAATAGCAGCAACAGCTTCTCTGATAGAATCTTTAAACTTCCCTCTGAAACTTCACAAGCCAGGACTTCACCCTCTACACTGCTCTCAACATTCTTATCTTCCAAGTTCCCACAGAACATCCCACCAAGCTCTCAACACTCAATGGCTCTTCTAGCCCAAAGTTCCAAAGTCCTTCCACAATCCTAACATAAACATGGTCAGGTCTGTCACAGCAATACCCCACTATACTGGTACCAATTGTCTTAGTTAGGGTTTCTATTGCTGTAACAAAACACCATGATCAAAAAGCAAGTTGGGGAAGAAAGGGCTTATCTGACTTCCACATTGCCATTCATCACTGAAGGAAGTCAGGACAGGAACTCAAGCAGCTGATGCAGAGGCCATGGAGGGTGCTGCTTACCAGCCTTCTTCCCATAGCTTGCTCAACCTGCTTTCTTACAAAACCTAGGACTACCAGCCCAGGGATGACACAACCCACCATGGGCTGGGCCCTCCCCCATTGATAGCTAATTGATAAATTGCCTTATAGCTGGATCTCATAGAGGCATTTCGTCAGCTGAGTTTCCTTCCTCTCTCTGATGACTCTAGCTTGTGTCAAGTTGACACATAAAACCAGGCAGTACAACTAGTGTGCACTTAAAGAAAATCCAAATCAACACAAAGAACCATTAGTACATATCACTGATAGCCCACGCATTCTATTAATTTCAAAACAGGTATTTCCATTTGTGAGTTTCCACGATGTGATCCTATCCACTAGGGATCTGTATAACCATTGCTTTTATTATTTCACCTAATCGTTAGTCATTTCTCTAGTGATTTGCCACTAGGAAAGCTAAAGTGAGGTAAAGACTTTTCCAGACCTATGTTTCCAGAGCTGTCTGCCCTGAACATCTGCCATGTTTTCTTTTCAGGATGCTCACATTTAGCAAATGGGCTGAAGAGTCTGAAACTTGGACTCAGGCGTCTGAGAGTCCCTGTGACCTCTCAGCCTCATGGAAGTCCATCCAATTTCTTAGAGGAGTTGGGAATCAGTTATTTTTGATCTCCCTCTGCTTCGCCTTTCCTGGTGATGCCACCAACCATGTTCCTGGAAGACATTAAATTCCCAGCAGGGGATTTCTGTGACCCTGAACATCCATGTTATTTGTATATGGAAGGATACAGGATTTGGGAGTAAAGCCAGGGGCATCCGCGTCTGTTTCCATCTTGTGGTCCAGTTTCTCCAGCCTTTTCTGTGTCCCTGACCTAAAACATCCTAACAGCAGCACATGTATCCCTAGAATCATCGAAAATTCCTCCCTGAACTCCCTTAAAGGTGGTAAATTCCTCCTTTAGCAATCTAACTGAAATAAGATGAGAATGGGTATAAAAGAGTTTTACTACAGAGTGTGGAAACTACTGATGAGAAAGGAAGTCCCAAAGCCAAGAAGTGCATGAGTTCACAGGGCACAGGTTCTGATGCTGTTTGGAGTCTGTAAAGTCCCCCAAGGACCATGTCTTAAAGGCTTCATCACTAGCAAGTGAACAGTTGAAAGGTGATAGAGCCTTTAGGAGGTGGGGACCAGTGGACAGAAATTAGGTTATTGGGGCCCTGTCCTGGAAGGTGTTTTATATCTTCCTCCCTCTTGCTCGGTGCCATGAGGTTAGCAACTTTCTATGCCCTACCATACACTCCACGCATGATACTCTATCTCCTCATAGACTCAAAGCAATAGGACTGAAACAGCTGGAACTGTGAGGCAAACAAATCTCTCCTTTTAAAGCGTTTGTCATCTCTGCTCACAGCAATGGAAAGCTGACTCATACAGGCTCTTGTATTGATAAAAGCCTGGTGGAATTTCTAAGCCCAGATGTCTTGTCAAGCTCAGATTCTGATTCCTTCCTCCAACCTGATCAGAAATAGGTCTGGGATATGCTCTTCAGCCACGGTGATGTATATTTGGGACCAGTGCTAGGCAGGATCTTGGTGATCTTCAAACCATTCAGAAATCTGCTTTCTCTGGGTTGGCTCTGGAATCAGAAATGACGTTGGGAGGTGTGGCGGTTTGAATAGGAATGGCTCCCATAGACTCATGTGTTTGAATGCTTGGCCCATAGGGAGTGGCACTATCAGCTTTGTTGGAGTAGGTGTGGACATGTTGGAGGAAGTGTGTCACTGTGGGGATGGACTTTGAGGTCTCCTATGCTCAAGCTATACTCGGTGTCACAGTCTCTCCTACTGTCTGGGGATCAACATGTAGGACTCTCAGCTCCTTCTCCAGCACCATGTCTGCCTGCATCAGCTGTGTCTGTCCATGACGATAATGGATTAAAGCCTGAAACTGTAAGCCAGCCCCCAATTAAATGTTTTCTTTTATAAAAGTTGCTGCAGTCATGGTGTCTCTTCACAGCAATAGAAACCCACGCTAAGACAGGAGGATAAGGAGACAGGAAAATGCATTGTCCAAAGTGAAGCCTCTCCAGCATTTCCTTCTGCGGAAGCACATGGACATAGCTATTCTTAACTAAAGCTAAAAAACAGTCATTAGAGCCATAAAGTAAGACCTGACAGCAGAGGGAGTCAACAGATGGCGCCATTTTTTACTGCACATCTGTCAAGCCCGCAGGCCTGCTTTTCCTTTGGTTGGAACTCAGGACACCACGAGCTCCAGGCTTGGCTTCCACACATTTAATCCACTGACCTCTTGGCAGCTCTTCCTTTATCTCCTGGTTGAAAAGGGTGTGTTTTGATCTCACATACCATGGTTCTCTGGGATTGCCTTTGAAACCACCTTCTTTACCCTTATAGGGTAGACCTAAAACTGGTCTGCACTTCTCAAACACAAATCTCTTTCCCTTGGAAGCCAGTTGCCCTTGATGGCTGCTCTAGTTTCCAGAAAAGCCCATCTTTATCCAATCTAAGTGAGCAATGACTTCTACTCTATCCACGACCAATACTGGCTTTAGAGTAAAATTCCTGGATGCACCATATCCCGTGAGTGATAGAGGACCAGTCAATTGGTTCCGTAATGTTCCAGGAGAGACAAGATAATGGATGAACCATAAGAGCCAGTGCGGATATAAGATAAGAATCAATGTTGTGGAGGACCAACTGACCTTGGTCACTCCTCACATAATGAATGAAGACTGAGTGAAGTATTAAGACAATAGAATAGTGCCTGTTACAAAAGACATACACAGCAAACGTTATCTATTATTCTAATAACTCAGTAGAGTTTACCTCTGTGGTTGAATAATAGTCTTTATTATTGGCTGAGTTCCATTATTCAGTCAAGGAATGATGTCCCTAACTCTTAAAGAATCATAAAATACGAACCTTCTTAATGCTCTACATATCACAAATGATAAGATTGGTTCACAAAGAGAGACAGATTCAAGAGACAATCTGATGTAATCAAGTAGCATTTGGAAAACTACATCTGCTCAGCACACAGGGTGGGTCACATTGGTGATGACCTCCTTATCTGTGGTTTAAAGTCACACACCAATCCCTGTCACCTTTGGCCAGTCACTCAGCTCTTGCTATTTATTGTCACTATACTTCCAGGGATTTTTCTCCCCTCCATATTTTCATGAGATTTTGTCATTCGTTCAGGCAACTGACATTTTCTAAAGCAGTAAGAAAGAATTCTAGGTAGCTGATTGACTTCTAATAACCTTACATTATCACCGAGAAAAATGGAAACCTTGGCCTCTGTCCAGAATAGGGCAAGAATTTTTCTGCATGTCTGACTTCCCAAGTCTCTTGGTCTGTTTAGTCAATATTTACCTGCCAGCTCAGAGCATGCTGCTGTTAAGCTCAGAGGAATTAAATCGATCCATTTTTCTTCTGCTTTATTGGACCTTTTCTTAGCTGCAGTGTTTTGTGGACTGGGTATTTTTAAGTGACAGACATAGCAAAAACACTTCATAGCACAGGACAAAGAAATCAGAGGCACATGTAATTCAGAGGTTCAGCAACTATGACCACTACCCCGTTATTATTCAGAGCTTTGGAAACTCCAGAAACACAATTAGATCAAGGGGGTGAACCCACGTGATCAGTAGTCATGAGAGCAGTTCTCTGTAGCCCAGAAGGTACTTTAAAAGCATTTGGGCCTCCATAAGCCTATATAAACAGGTTTTATTGTTTTGGTTGTGTGGGTTTTCCTGTTATTTGTCTTTATTGGGGTGCCACATGTGCACCCACAATAAATCCCCAGGAAAGCATTCTATCATGGAGGCATTAACACAACTTTCTGAAGCAATCTGTCTATGCTAACTCCAGTGTGCTGGGACTGGGGCAGTCTGTCTATGCTAACTCCAGTGTGCTGGGGCTTTCACTTCATCCTTACTTCCTTACTTCGGGATCTATATGCTCCTTACTACACACATATGGTGGCTGCTTGGAGAACAGAACGGAGCCAAACATGTAGGCTTCTTCCAGCTCCTCCCCAATACATGTCTTGGTGAGGCTCAAAGGTAGTCCCATTCCACCATCTAGCAAAAGCATTATAAGACAGAATACACTGCCCTGTAATATCTCAGCAGGAAGCCAGAGACATGACCACAGTGAGACAGAACCGTTTCTAATAAACACAGTTCAAAAACAATACATAGAGTTTTCAAGTGGAAGAATCTACCAAGTACACCAAGGGCAGTAAACAGCCTTACCATTTATTTTCCTTTTGTTGAGATAATCATCAAAAAACATTTTGCAGTGAGCTCCTCCAGATGGTCTTGCCTGGGTTTTGATTGGTTAGCCAGGCCTGACTTGGGGCACAGACAGTGAACCTCAATTTTTATAACAGTACAAGCATTATGGGAAACAGTATGCAGAGTTCTCAAAAATATAACTACCATATAATCCATCAATCTCATTAATAGGAACAGAGCAGTGGAAATGCAATCAATACGCTCAAGCCTCACTCCCATGTTTATTGCAGCATAGCCAGGAAACAAACCACATGTCCACCAAAATGATGCTTAATAGGTAAAATGGTTCACATATACAATTAAATATTAGTCAACCAAAAATAAGAATAAAAGAATAAGAGAAAACAAAATCCTGTCATTTGTGACACTGTGGATGGAATTAGAAATCACTGTGTTCAGTGAAATAGGACAGCCATAGACAGGTGCTGCTTGATCGCATCTACATGGAAAACCTAAAAAGATTTCATGTTTTCATTAGCTTCATAGAATATGAGACAAGGATGCTGGTTCTAAAGGCTTCAGAGAGAAGAAGAGGGGGGAGGGCTGGAGAAGTGTTGACCAGTGAGCACTAAGTTCAACATGAACCAGAAGTTCTACTCTGCATCTACACTCTGCCTGACAATGTGTATTCCAGAAAGCTACAAGAAAAGAATTTAAATGTTTCACCACAAAGAAATGATAACATTTGAGGGGATAGGCAAGTTTAATCTGACTTAATAATTATACAACATACATATGTATAGAAACATAACATAAATACACACAAGTTTTATAATTTTTTTTTCGAGACAGGGTTTCTCTGTGTAGCTTTGGAACCTATCCTGGCACTCGCTCTGGAGACCAGGCTGGCCTCGAACTCAGAAAGATCCTCCTGCTTCTGACTCCCAAATGCTGTGATTAAAGGCGTGTGCCACCAATGCACGGCCAAGTTTTATATTCTTATGCTTACATTTTATAAATAAATTTAGTTTAAATGTGAAAATAAGAAAAGAAAGTATTCACTTCACAGACCACAATCAGAGCTCAAAGTTTCCTGGCACAGGTTTGAAGCACTCAATTTGCCATGTTTGTGAAATCAGTTTCAAGTTGTCATCTCCCCAAAGGAAGGTCAGAGAAAGGCCATGTGTCTGGGCCACACTAGAAGGCTAAGAGAGGGTCCCCACAGCCCTCCAGAGTCACTTGCTCACTGTGATTACGCCACAATTCTTAAAGTCTCATCTGATCAACTGAACAAAGGAAATAGTTTTCCAATGAAAATTAATCAAGCTGTTATTGCAGTTTGTGGCTTCACCTGCTTCCATGTAAATAATAGGTTTTTTCACCTTTATGTTGAAGGTCTGTGTTCCCAAAACTTACCCACTTGGGAAAGTTCTAGACCATGGTGCTTGGTTACAAACACAGCTGTGCCGCAACTTAGACTATTTTGCACACTCAGTTGGCTCTGGGTGGTAGAAAGCTGTTTCCACTTTGCTTCTTGAGTAGATTAAGTCTGGAAGAATGTGATGCAAGCCAGGGGGTCCCTTCCCTCCACACAGCTAGATTTTATTCCTGAAATGCAGCAGTTTGGCAGCGTTTACACCCTCAACAAGTGCTTCTTAATCGCTTGTGGGGACCACAGGTGTTTCTCCCTGAGCAGTCTTCCAGGCAGCTAAGACTTGGCGGTTCTGAACCTGGGAGTGACCCATCTGGTGAAATGGATCTTCACTTTGGAATCTGGCAGCCGCAGTGGTCGCTAGACTGCACATTGAATATGTGATCCATAGTCGAAAGTTACAAGTGGAATATGTAACACAGCTATAAATTGGTTTGTTTTTGTTGGGCAAGAGCCTGTCTCTGACTGAAGTAATGATCTTTCACAGAGCTTCAGAGACATCAAATCTGGCATCTGGCCTGGGTTTAATATTTGCTGAGCATAATCCTTTGGTTCCTCCAAGACACTGCAATGGGACTTCTGAAAGTCTTCGTTTCCACAGCTGAAAAGTGTCCTCTTGTGCTTCGATGGCACCTGCGGCACGACCTTGAAGGGACACTGATATCACAAGAAGTGGGCTATGCTGCTGGACCACAGAGAAGTTAAACCACAATCCACAGTTGGTGGGGTTAAGCCAATGCCCATTCCTCACAGCTGTGGGAAAGATCAGTTTCCTGAATATCTGTCATCTCAATTTGGAAAATTGAGAGAGGTTCAAACTGTAACTGTGGTAACACCATCACCAATAACAAAGGCCCAAACATAAAATTCTCCTACTTTTGTCAAGGATGCAGAATTTGCAGACAGTTCTTTAAGTTGAAGTCACTGTACCCATACTGTCACCTGTCCTGGCTGAAAACTCCTTGGATGGAGACACCAGATTCCAATTGCTCTCATAGCAGGCTTGAAATAAAAAGGACATAGCCTTTGGAGTCAAATTGGCCTGTTTTGAATGCCAGACTTTCTTGGCCTTGTAAGGTTACTTAGGTCCTCAAGCCTCAGTTTACACATCTGTAAAATGCCATAACAGGTTTGGCACCAGCTTCTCTGTCCTTCACTTGACAATGAAAGTGCCAACTGTAGTGAGTGGTTTGCATGCACATGGGGGATATTTGAACAAATGTTCTAAAAATAAGCCGCTAGTGTTTCCAAAAAAATGGAAAAAATATATTGTGCAACAATCTTGCAGTATGAGCAAGAAAAAGCATTAAGGGAACCCTGCTGGCTGTCCATTGTCCATCATCAAAAAGCACATTGGTGGTAGTTCCCCCAAAATCAAGCCTTCTCAGGCTGGAGAGATTGCTCAGTGGTTACAAGCATTTGTTTCTCTTACTGAGGACCCAAGTTCAAGTCCCAGCTCTCACAAAATGGCTCACAATCATCCACTCCAGTTCCAGGGGGCTCTGATGCCCTTTCTGACCTCCGTGGACACCAAGCATGCATGTGGTGCATGTCCACATGCAGACAGAATATACAGAATAAAATAAATAAATCTGACTTTAAAAGGAACCTTAAAAGAAACATCAAGACCCCTGAATTTTAGATGAATTCTTTTATTTTATTTGAATTAGAAACAAGATTGTTTTACATGTCAATTCCAGTTCCCTCTCCTCCCCTCCTTCTATGTCCCCCCAACTAACACCCTACCTATCCCATACCCTTTCTGCTCCCAAGGGGGGGTGAGGCCTTCCATAGGGGGTCTTCAGAGTCTGTTGTATCCTTTGGGATAGGGCCTAGGCCCACCCCTGTGTGTCTAGGCTCAGGGAGTTTCCCTCTATGGGCTCCTAAA
Source organism: Cricetulus griseus (assembly GCF_003668045.3). NCBI lineage: Eukaryota > Metazoa > Chordata > Mammalia > Rodentia > Cricetidae > Cricetulus > Cricetulus griseus. Next base: position 161,346,756 of record NW_023276807.1, read on the forward strand.
GTCCATTCCTATGCTAGGGATAAGTACTGATCTACTACAAGGGGCTCCATAGATTTCCAAGGTCTCCTCATTGACACCCACATTCATGGGGTCTGGATCAGTCCCATGCTGGTTTCCCAGCTATCAGTCTGGGAGCAAAGAGCTCCCCTTTGTTTAGGTCAACTGTTTCTGTGGGTTTCACCAGCCTGGTCTGGACCCCTTTGCTCATCACTCGTCCTTCTTTGCAACTGGATTCCACTTCAGTTAAATTCAGTGGTAAGTTGTGGGTGTCTGCTTCTATTTCCACCAGCAGCTGGATGAAGGCTATAGAGTGGCATGTAAGTCAGTTATCAATCTCATTATCAGGGTAGGGCATTTAAGATAGCCTCTCCTCTGTTACTTAGATCGTTAGTTGGTGTCACCTTTGTAGATCTCCAGACATTTCCCTAGGGCCTGAATTCTCTTTAAACCTAAAATGTCTCCCTCTATTATGGTATCTCCATTCTTGCTCTCTTCTATTCTTCCCCCAACTCAACCTTCCTGCTCCCTCCTGTCCTCTTCACCCCCCCTTCTCCCCTTCTCATTGTCCTAGCTCCCTCTCCCCTCCCCTGCCATGCTCCCAATTTGCTCAGGAGATCTTGTCCCTTTCCCCTTCTCCGGGGGACCACGTATGTCTCTGTTAGGGTCCTCCTTGTTTACTAGCTTCTCTGGCAGTGTGGATTGTAGACTGGTAATCCTTTACTCTATGTCTAAAATCCATATATGAGAGAGTACATACCATGTTTTTTTGTGACTGGGTTACCTTACGCAGAATGGTTTCTTCTAGTTCCATCCATTTGTCTTCAAATTTCAAGATTCCATTGTTTGTTTTTTCTGCTGAGTAGAATTCCATTGTGAAATTGTACCACATTTTCTCTATCCATTCTTCAGCTGAGGCATATCTAGGTTGCTTCCAGGTTCTGCCTGTTAGAAATAATGCTGCTATGAACATTGTTGAACAGATGTCCAGAATTCATAAAGGTGACCCTAGGGTCTGAAAATGTCTAGTTTCCCAGTCCACAGTGGTCCATCAAGAACCAGAACAGAGCAGGTAGATAGCCTGGAGGTGGGGATGCCATCTGAGCTAATGTAATTCCTACATACGCCTCATACCAGCTTTGTAGCCTCAACCAAAGGCATTAAAACACAGTCAGGCTCAAGAGTATCTGAGAGGTTTGTTTTCTTGGCTAGGGAGATAACATGCATGGTGTGTTCTCAAATAAGGGAAGGCTTAAAATGAGCCAGAAGAAACCATAATATCTCCACTCCTCTCAGTTCCTCCCGACATTCCCTCCTATCTGGATCCACCCACTCTCTGTCCCTAATTAGAAGACAACCTGGATTCTAAGGGATAATAATAAAGTATAATATAATGTAATAAGATGAAACAAAAACTAACACATTGGGATAGGACAAAACAAACAAAAGGGGGAAAGCCCAAGAAAAGGCACAAGAAACTTATATAGATGCAAGACACACATTTGCACACTCAGAAATCCCGTGAATACTCAAGCCTAGAAGCCATAATATATATGCTAAGGACCTGTAGAGTTATAAGGGGGGATCAACTAAATAAATAAATTAGTAATCAAATATAAAATAAATATATTGTTTATTATATAAATAAAAAGTAATATAAAGAATACATAAATAACATATATAAATAAAATACAAATTTAAAAAGATGAATGGGGGAAAAAAGCCCTGACATGACATTATGAGACAAGAAACCTCCAAAGATGCCACGGATTTTGTTTTCTGTTGGCCATTTACTGCTGGACAAATAAACTAACTTCAAGAATAGTTTGTTTCCACAGTGAGACTCCCTTGGAGAAAACTAAGTTTTCATTTGCAAGTGTCTATCAGTTGGAGATAGTCTCAGTGGACATAGTTCACTTCAGCTCTAGGGCCCCATCTGGTGGAGACCCTGCCACAGTTTTGGTGAGTTCGTTTGTGCCATCAATCCTGCTGAACAAAAAGGCCTTTTTCCTTGGTGCCCTCCATCCCCTCTGCCCTTACACTGTGTCTCCCTCCTCTTCCACTTTGTTCCCTCAGCCCTGAGTGGACCGATTTTATGGAGACAGCCCATTTAGAACTGAGTGCTCCAAGGTCACTCACTCTATATATTGTCTGGTGGAGGGTCTCTATATTTGTTCCCATTTGCTGCAGGAGGAAGCTTCTCTGATAGTGGCTGAGAAAGGCACTGATCTGTGAGTATAGCAGAATGGTGTTAGGAATCATTTTATTGCTGTAGGTTTTTTGTTTGTTTGTTTGTTTCCTGACAGGGTTTCTGTTTCACTCTGTAGACCAGACCGGCCTAGAACTAAGAGATCTACCTGCCTCTGCCTCCCAAAAGCTGGATGTACGCCAACATTGTTCAGCAAAGTTGTTCTTTGTTTTGTTTGTTGGTTTTGTTTTGTTTTTTTTTTTTTGAGACAGGGTTTCTCTGTGTAGCCTTGGCCATCCTGGAACTTGATCTATAAACCACATCAGTTTCAAACTCTCAGAGATCCTCCTCCCCAGTGCTGGGATTAAAGGTACTTTGTTCTTTTAGTAAAATTGTAGTAATTGGTTACACCAGAGGGCTCTGAACTATCTAGACTCAGGCTCTTAGTCACGCAAGCAGTGGGTTTCATCACCAGCAAGCCTTAAATCCAATCAGATACACATTGGTGTCACCAACTGTGGCTTTGTGCCACCACTGCACTAGTGTGTCTTACTAGTGCACCATTGTAGATCAAAGTTTGTAGCTGGGTTGATGTTTATCTTTCTCCTTTGGTAGAGTGCAGTCTCAGTTAGGGTTTCTATTGCTGTGATGACTGGAAAGTAAGTTGGGGAGCAAAGGTTCATTTGGCTTACACTTTCACAGTTAGTCCATCAGGACAGGAACCCAAACTCTAGGAACCTGGAAGTAGGAGCTGATGCAGAGGCAATGGAGTGGTGCTGCTTACTGGCTTGTTTATCATGGCTTGCTCAGCCTGCTTTCTTATAAAATCCAGGACCACCAGCCCAGGAACAGTGTCAGGGCCATGAGAAATTACAAACAGAAGCAACTGGTTTCCACAGCCAGTAACTCCATGCCCTTTCCAGGTGGGGCTCCCTGTCAGAGAATCACTCATTTGGTAGGTCTGCCTATTTCACCTGCTGTATCTCTCATGGCCACCCACAATGAGCTGGGCACCACCCATCAATCACTAATTAAGAAATTCCCTAAAGCTAGATTTTATGGAGGCATTTTCTCAATTGGGGTATCCTCCTTTCAAATGTCTCTAGATTGTGCCAAGTTGACAAAAAAAAAAAAACTAACCAGGGATGGTCGCTGCTCAGAGTCATCTGGCATCAGCAACCTGCATGCTGGATCGTGTTCGGTGACAGTGGGTTCCCAACATCGAACACCGAACACCCAGAGGCAGCCTGGCCTCCATCAGCCGGCCCAGGTAGGCCAGGAACTGTTTCCGGTTCCGGTTTGTCATCGTCGCTGCTCAGAGTCATCTGAGGCAAGCGACCTGCATGCCAGACGGAGTTCGACATCGGGATCCGACACCCTGAGGCCGGTGACAGCTCTGCCTCCAAGTGCCAGCCCGGCAGGATCCGGCACAACCGAACACTGCCGACACCTGGGTAACAGTGACACCTCCATCCACGAGAAGAGGACTGATATCAGAGTATTGGATCTGTTTACATCTACCAGAAGGGAACCTTGGTCCCACACCCACCAGGAGAACAAGAAACACTTGCTACACCCACCAGAAGAAAGGATGAGAAGAGGACAAGGTAAAAGCACATCCAACAACAGAAAACCCAATATGACACCACCGGAGACTAGGAACCATACACCACTAAGACCTGAGCATCACGATGCAGATGAACCAGAAGAGAATGACCTTAAAAACATCTTCATGAAAATGATAGAGGAACTCAAAGAGGACCTCAAAGAGGACATGAGAAATTCCCTTAAAGAAATTGAAGACAAAACAAACAAAAAATACAAGATATCAACAAATCTCTCAAGGAAACAGTTCAAGACCTAAAAACTGAAGTAGAGACAATAAAGAAAGCACAATCTGAGGGAATGCTGGAAATAGAAAAGCTGGGTAAACAATCAGGAACTACAGATGTAAGCATAACCAACAGAATACAAGAGATGGAAGAGAGAATCTCAGGAGTTGAAGAAACACTAGAGAAATAGATTCCTCAACCAAAAAAAACTTAAGTCCAACAAATCCCTATCACAAAATATCCAGGAAATATGGAATACCGTGAAAAGACCAAACCTAAGAATAATAGGTATAGAAGAAGGTGAAGAAATCCAACTCAAAGGCACAGAAAACATATTCAACAAAATCATAGAAGAAAACTTTCCCAACCTAAAGAAAGACATACCAATGAAAATACAAGAAGCCTACAGAACACCAAATAGACTGAACCAAAAAAAAGGTCACCTCGCCACATAATAATCAAAACACCAAACATACACAACAAAGAGAAAATATTAAGATCAGCAAAGGAAAAAGGTCAAGTAAACTATAAAAGCAAACCTATCAGAATCACACCTGACTTTTCCTTGGAAACTCTGAAAGCCAGAAGGTCCTGGATCGATATTTTTACCTACACTAAAAGAGACCATGAATGCCAGCCCAGACTACTATACCCAGCAAAGCTTTCAATCATTATAGATGGAGAAAACAAGATATTCCATGACAAAACCCGATTCAAACAATACATATCCACCAATCTAGCCCTACAGAAAGTACTGGAAGGAAAACTGCAACCCAGGGAAGTTAACTACAACCAGAAAAACACAGGCAATAGGTAATCCCAACTTACCAACAGTCAAAAGAAAAAAGGAATAGAATCCCACACACACATAATCTCTCCACCATCACCAAATCAAAAACAAACAAGAATGAAAATAATCAATGGTCATTAATATCCATCAGCATTAATGGTCTTAACTCCCCCATAAAAAGACACAGATTAGCAGAATGGATAAGACAGAATCCTTCCTTCTGCTGCATACAAGAAACTCACCTCAACCTCAAAGACAGACAGTACCTAAGAATTAAAGGTTGGGGAAAGATCTTCCAATCAAATGTACCCAAGAAACAAGCAGGGTTAGCAATCCTAATATCCAATAAATTGGACTTTAAACTAAAATCAGTTAAAAGAGATGAAAAATATCATTTCCTACTCATCACAGGAGAAATCCATCAGGATGAAGTCTCACTTCTGAACGTTTATGCCCCAAATACAAAGGCATCCACATTTGTAAAAGAAACATTACTAAAACTCAAATCACACATAAAACCACACACACTTATAGTGGGAGATTTCAACACCCCACTCTCACCACTGAACAGGAACACCAGACAGAAACTTAACAAAGAAACAAAAGAACTAATAGAAGTTATGCCACAATTGGACTTAACAGATATCTATAGAACATTCCACCCAAATACAAAACAATTTACCTTCTTCTCAGCACCACATGGAACCTTCTCTAAAATCAACCACATACTTGGCAACATAGCAAACCTCAACAAGTACAAAAACATTGAAATAATCCCCTGTGTCTTATCAGACCACCATGCTTTAAAATTAGAATTCAACAACAACACGATTTACAGAAAACCTACAAAATCATGGAAATTACATAACACCATATTTGTTTTTCTGGGTCTGGTATACCGCATTCAGGATGATTTTTCTCTAGTTTCATCCATTAACCTGCAAATTTCCTGATTTTTTTTAGCCTCCCGGTAATACTCCATTGTGTAAATGCTGTGACAGTACAATTTTGCACTCAACCAGCAATGGAGGAGTGTCTGCCTTACTCCACATCTTCTGTAGCTTGGACTGTCATTTTTTTTATTGACTTTAGCCATTCTGACCAGTGTAAGATGAACTCTCAGAGTAGTTTTGATTTGTACATCCCTAATGGATAATGATGTTGAACACATTTCTTTAAGTAGTTCTCAGACGTTTGAGATTCCTCTATTGAGAATTCTGGTTAGATCCGTACCCCATTTTATTGGGTTATTTGTTTTCTTGATATCCAGTTTTTAAGTTTGTTATATATTTTTCATATTAGCCCTCTATCTGATGTGTAGTTGGTAAACATCTTTTGCTATTATAGGCTTCCACTTTCTTGGATGATGGTTTCCTTTGACACACAGAAGCTTTTCAGTTTCATGAGGTCCCATTTATTAATTGTTGATACAATGCCTGCATTAAAAGTGTTTGGTTCAGAAATTTTTTCCCATACCAATGAGTTCAAGGCTATTCCCCACCTTCTTTTCTGCCAGGTTCATTGCATACGGTTTTACATTGAGGTCTTTGATCTATTTAGAGTTGAGTTTTGTGGAGGGTGGTAAGTATGGAGCTATTTGTACTCTTCTGCATGCAGTGCTCCAGTTTGGCTAGCACCATTTGTTGAAGATGCTGTCTTCTTTACAGTGTATATTTCTGGCTTCTTTATCAAAAATCATGTGTCCATGGGTTATGTGTCCAGATAATATATCTGTGTTTGATCCAATATCATGCTGTTTTTTATGACTATAGTTCTATGGTATAATTTGAGATCAGGTGACATCTTCAGAAGCTCTTTGATTATTCAGGATCATTTTACCTATTCTTGGTTTTTACTGTTTCCATATGAAACTGAGAATTGTCCCTTTAAGATCTGTGAAGAATTTTGTTGGGATTTTGATAAGGATTGCATTGGATCTGTAGATTGCTTTTGGTTGGATGGGCATTTTAACTATGTTGATCCCACCGATCCATGAACATTGAAAATCTTCCCATCTTCTGATATCTTCTTCAGTTTTCTCTTCAAAGACTTGAAAGTTCTTGTCATACAGGCCTTTTACTTGCTTGATTAGTTTTACCCCAAGATAGTTTATATTGTTTGAGGCTATTGTTTCCCAGATTATTTTCTCAGTTTGTTTATCATGGAAGAGCTACTAATTTTTGTGAGTGTATTTTGTATCCAGCTATTTTGCTGACAGTGTTTATCACCTGTAGATGTTTCCCGGTAGAATTTTAGGGTCACTCATATATCCAATCATATCATTTACAAATAAAGATTTTTTACTTCTTCCTTTCCAATGTGTATCCACTTGATCTCCTTCAGGTGCCTTATTGTTCTAGCTAAGACTTCAAGTGCTATATTGAATAGATATGGAGTGAGTGGACAACTTTGTCTTGCTCCTGATCTTAATGGAATTGCTTTGAGTTTCTCTCCATTTAAGTTGATGTTGCCTATGCCTTGCTGTAAACTGCCTTTTATATGTCTAGATATGTCCTTTGTATCCCTGATCTCTCCAGGGCTTTTATCATGAAGGGGTGTTTATTTTGTCGAAGGCCTTTTCTGCATCTAATGAGATGATCATGTGGTTTTTGTCTTTCAGTTTGCTTATATGATGGATTATGTTTATCAATTTACATATATTGAATAATTCCTGCATCTCTGGGGTGATCTTATTGATGTGTTCTTGGATTTGGTTTGCCAGGATTTTATAGAAATTTTTTGCATCTATGTCCATAAGGAAAACTGGTCTATAATTCTCTTTCTTTGTTGAGTCTTTATGTAGTTTGGGTACCAGGATAATTGTAGCCTCAAAGAGCAAATTGGACAATATCCCTTCTATTTCTATTTTATGTGATAATTTGAGAAGTGTTGACACTAACTCTTCTTTGAAAGTCTGATAGAATTCTGTGCTAAAATCATTGGACACTGGGTTTGTTGTTGTTGTTGTAATTTCTTTTAATTTCTCTAGGGCTTATAGTTCTATTTAGGTTGATTATCTGATCTTGATTTAACTTTGGTAACTGGTCTATATTGAGAAAATTATCCATTTCTTTTAGATTATCCAATTTGGTAGAGTATGTTTTTAAGGTTCTCTGGGTTTTCTTGCTGTCTGTTGTTTTATTCCACATTTTCAGCTCCATTTTTTTTATTTGATACTTCTGTCTCCACCTCCTACTTAATTTGGAGAAGGGTTTGTCAATCTCATTGATTTTCTCAAAGAACTAACCTTTGCTTCATTGATTCTTTATAATTTGGGTTTGTTTCTATCTTATTGATTTCAGCCCTGAGTTTATTTCTTACCATGTACTCCTTTTTGGTGTGATTTCTACTTTTTGTTCTAGAGCTTTCAGGTGTGCTATTAAGTTATTATTCTGGGATTCAGAACCACCTTTACTGTGTCCCATAAGTTTGGGTATGTCGTGTTTTCATTTTCATTCAATTCTAGAAAGTCTTTAATTTCCATCTTGCTTCTGTCTTGGCCCATTTTTCATTCATCAGTGATTTGTTCAGTTTCTGTGAGTTCATAAGCTTTCTCTTGTTTCTGTTGTTGCTCATATCCAGCTCAAACCTGTTGTGGTCACATAGGACGCAGGGTGTTATTTCAGTTTTACTGTATCTGTTGAGACTTACTTTGTGTTGGAGTATGTGGTCAATTTCAGAGAAAGCTTCATGTGGCCCTTATAAAAGGCTACATTCTTGTGTATTTTGTTGAAATTTCTGTAAGGTGCATTTGGTTTGTAAGGTCAGTTAACTTCAGCATTCCTCTGTTTAGTTTTTGCCTGGATGACCTGTCCATTGGTGAGAGTTGGGTGTTGCAATCTCTCACTAGGAGTGTGTGATGATCAATACATGTTTAATCTGTACGTGTGTGTGTGTGTGTGTGTGTGTGTGTGTGTGTGTGTGTGTGTGTGTGTTATGTTGATTTATTTTGCTGATGTGGATGAAGCTGAAAATTTTATGCATTCATACAGAAGTGGCCAGACTAAAATTCAATAATCACATATTCCCTTTCTCTACAAAAGGAAGATACCAGTGTTCAGTGGTTTATTGGACTGGAGTCACAGTTTTGCCTAAGGATGAATTTTGACTTAAAGGGTCTTGGCATCTCACAAAGCTCAGTGTATGCCTGGAAATGCCACAGTTCTCACAATTCCCACAAGATGGCAGTGTTTCACCAAAGATGTCCCTCTCATGGACTATAAGAGAGAGAAGCAGAAATCAGGTAGCCCATTGGTTGAGAATTCACAAAAAAAATAGAGCTCAAAAGAGTTCCAACCCCTGACTGTCTCCAACTAAATGAAGATCTTTAACCTGAGTTATGACTTTCAAATATAACAATGGCTTCCAGCCTCCTATAACATAGAACAAGTCTTATTTGATTCCTTCTGTGATGTCCTGTGTTCACCACATGAGGGAAGTAAAGGCCCCTTTACATCGAGTCATTTTGGGTTTAGAAAGTTGATGGTTCTGAATCCATCCTGTCCAAGATGTTTTGAGTTTTTTGTCAAAAAGGATGTACAGTCATCTCTTGGAGCTGTTACACACCCCCTGAGCTGTCATTGTCACCATAGGAGCAAGGGTGGGGTCACAGGTGGACTCACACTTGCTCCATGATCAGCCAAATTTGCAATCTGCCTTCCATCCCCACAGCTCCACAGTTGTCTAACTTCTTGAACTCTTCTTCCAGCATCTCCTGAGCTCCCAGTTCACCCCTATTTGATTCTATTTTCTCTCCTATTAAGAGGGACTATGTTCAGTATCTGCAGTGAGCATACCACATACCCTGGGGATCCATGAAGATGCCAACAAGATGGGTGATTCCGAGTTACACGGGAGACAGTGAGAATGTGAGGAGAGTCATAAAGAACCATACAGAGCCATCTTCATTCACTCTCTCGGATCCTATGCCCCCAGCATCAACAGTAGCTTTAAGTACAACATCCAGGCTGCTGTGCATCCCTCTCACCCTGCCCGACCCCATGCAGCATGTGTTAGTTAGCTTACACACTTACACAGGAACATGTTCTTGCTTTGGCTCTGGCCATCACTACTTAGACAAACATTGCTGGAAAGAAACAACAACAGAGAGAATTCAGGAAGGCCATTCAGAGAGAAGGGGAGAAAAGAGGCTTTTGTGAGGAGCTTAAAGTTTTTTGGGAAAAAGGAATAAACAGTTGGGTGGGTGGGTGGACAGATTGGCATATGTCTTCAGAAAGGAAGTAGACTTTGTGAAATCACTTCAGTCTCTATTCCTCCGCCCCTGGAATTCAGGATGCCCCATCTGCATCTCTGTCTGCCTTGCTACTGCTCAGATTGTATCTGCGATGAGTGAGGCAATGCCTTGTTGGCACTCCCATCATACACGCTTAGTGTTTGTAGACAGTTATCATATCATTAGTCACTGCCTAGCAAGTTCTGCTTTCATGTTTCCACATAGATGAGTTCCTCCCACCCCCTCAGCCATGTCTGCCTCACTCTCTGATCTCCTTCCAGCACGTCCCTCTTCCTCAGGCCCCAGAACTCCTCACTGACAACTGATTGTCTCAGGTAAAAGATCAAAGTTATCAGGGGAAGATGGGGGATGCTGTGTAGTTTGGGGGAGAATTAACACTTTTCATACCGTTCTAACTCCAGAACCAGAGTCAGAAAAAAAAAAAAAAAACTTCATTATTGGATACCTCATTTGGACAAAATGTCTAAACTATATTTAAAGTACTTGACTATTGCAAATCAGACTCAGACATTTTGAAAGCATACCTCTAAAATGTATTGAGTGCACTGACTGCTTTTCTTTCTCATTATTAGAGAAAATCCACTACAGAAACCATAAACTTTTGTAGAGCAAAGAATAAGACCCAAGGTGAGAGTGATGGGGACCACAGGGAAAGGCCTCAGCCTTGAGCCAGGAGAGTCTGTACCCTCTAAAGCCTGGGCCAGCAGTCATGCCGGGTGCAGGCATGAGCCACTTAGAAACAAAGATGAGGAGGAGGTGCAGAAGACGGATGTTGAGTTGATTTATGTCTGCTGGCCTGATTATCTTGATGAATCAGGAGGTGAGAGTGAAGGGTGATGAAGTAGTTCTGAAGAAAATCAGACCATCACAGCCTGAAAAAAAGAGGAGCCTGTAAGCCTCTGCAGAAAGTGGACACCCCCACCCTGCTGGGTTTTTAATCGGAAAGTTCAGTGCCCCCCCCACCCCAACATGCCAGTAATATCATCAATACTTGCCCATTTTGACTGTCCCTGTTCTTGGTTTGCTACTCTCTTCCTCATCCTGATAGCCATTCTCTCAATATAGGTCTGTTCATCATCTGCAGTGTCACACAGTCAATCTTTCTCCTCTGTACCCCCACCCCGACCCCACAGGCCTCTACCAAACTTCATCATATGGCTCAATGGCTATAAAGTCTTAGTGACTTTCTTGACTATGAGGCAGAAGTCAACTTCCTTTCTTTGATATTTAAGACTTGATAAATGGAAGAATGGCGACAAAATTTCTCAGTTACACAAATGCATTTTTGCATAGTGTGATGGTTTGAATAAGAATGCCCCTTCCCTGGGGTTCATCAATTCAATGCTTGGTCATTAGGGAGTGGCACTGCTTGACCAGTGTCCCTTTCTCTCTTCCTGCTGCCTGCAGATCTGGATACAGAACTCTCCATTACCTCTGCAGCATCATGTCTGCCTGAGTGCCACCATGATCACTTACCATGACAACAATGAACTAAATTTCTGAAATGTAATTAAAGTACAGTTTTCCTTGTTCAAGTTGCTTTGGTCATGGTGTCTCTTCATAGCAACAGAACAAGACATCTGGTAATTTTGTATCTCTTCTTTTGGAGAGATGGGACCCACCCTGACTTGGTCTTAAAGATGTGACTTAAAGACAGCTAAAAATGTCACACACACACACACACACACACACACACACACACACACACACACACAGGAAAGTGGGGGGAGAAGTTTGAGAGTGTGTCCTTTCTGATATTCTTTGGCATCTGGAGAAGACATTCATGTGAAGAAGCTTATCTCAGTGAGTTAGAGAGGACACCATACAAAGAGACTGAACAGCATCCATATTGCAGTCAAGACCATCATCACCCAGAAAACTCCACCTGACCACAAAAGAATGGCCCAGGTGAACTCATCCCAAAGTATCGACCCACTAGTTAGTAAAGTAAACTACTAAGGATTGAGAAGGCTGGAGGCCAGGCCTTCGGTGAAGTAACTGGAACACCTGGGGTACAAAGACAGTCCTCTCACATGGTCATGGAAAATGGATACAGGGATTTTCTTCATAAGGTTCCTGGTAAGTTTATCCCAGCCAGTCAGCACCTGGACCATAGCCATTTCTCTCCCTCATCCTCATTGCATCTGGTGCCATATTACTCTGCACTCCTCAGGGTAGACATTGTAGTCAGGCACCTGCCTCAGACTTTCCAGCAAGTTAAGAAACATGTATTTGGGATGCAGAATCCCTGTGAGCACATATGCTGAGTTACAGGTCAGCCAGTGCTACATTACGTAGTGAAATGAGACAGACAGACAGACAGACAGACAGACAGACAGATAGACACACACACACACACACACACACACACACAGAGAGAGAGAGAGAGAGAGAGAGAGAGAGAGAGAGAGAGAGAGAGAACCAGCCAGATTCTTGACCTTGAAATTTAAACAAGGAAAAGTAAAGAAGATCTACCAGTAGCAACCCATTATGTCCTGCCTGCGAAATGCCCAGATCACCAGGATTCCTAATCGCATTCTAGAACCTGCCTCTTGAAAGCATCATAGTACTGTCTTATCCCCACCAAAATTTCCAAGAAAGTGCTCCCTTTATCTGGCTTGCTAGGGGATTTTGTCTTCTACCAGTTAGCTCTTGGCCTTCTTCCTGCTTCTGTTCTGTTCATCATTTGTGTTCCTGTGAATTGTGTCTGTCCCATTAAGTATGTGTTCTCTCTGTACCTTTGTTTGGTTAGTTGTTTTGATGGAAGACTCCCTTTTGTATCTATTATGAAAGATGTTGCTGACATTCCTACTTGAAGACACCATGTTCTTCTAAGTCAGGTACCCAACTTCCAAGCCAATGGCTCATGCTATATACATATAATCTCCAGAGAATTTCAACACCTGAAATGCTAGAAGTTTTCCATCTTCAGCCTCCCTCAATCAAGGTAAGATCATAACCAACTAATGGGGGGTCCAGGTACAAAAGCCAAGCAAATTCTGGGGTGTACCACATATTCCAGAGTTCCCTTGGGAATCCAGCTGCATCTGGAGCTTTACTTAAAATACCTCCTTGCTTGGCTTCTTCACATTTTTATATGATGCTCTTGGTTCATTTCTGGTTCCTTTTAGAAGCAATTTTGTAGCATTTATTCCCTAGAGACACTCTTACTATGTTTTAAATTATACTTAATTATCCTTTCTATCAAGTGCCCCTGACCACCTTGAAAAAAAAATTAATCAGCCTTTCCTCTAGGCCACTACTGATGTCCTTTCATAGCAATGCCAATGATTACAATTAAGCAAATCAACATCTATAATTGAACAAATCCCCCCATAGGTCAATGACTATTAGAGGAGAAAGGTGTGGTTGTTGCTATCTACTGGTATGCATGCTGTAACCACTAGGAAACTTTTAGTATTGACTTGAAAATTGCCCCTTTCTAATTTTCTTACTGCTACCAGTCTTTGCCTTTTCACACAGCAGAGTTAATTTCCCATCAATTTGTGAGTCTCAACAGCTCTGCATCTAGAGAGCCGCTCACATGCTTTTGAGTCACATGAATTGCCATCTTCTTGCTACACCAAAGTCTGACAGTCTCCTCTCAGAGCCTAATAATCAAAACTGAAACAAGAGGCCAATGTTATGTAGGTAGGTGTCAACTGACTTCTTCCTCAAGCCAAATCAGGTTTTGTTTGTTTGTTTTCTTTACTGGGACTAAGGTGTTAGCTGAAAATACTGGTGTGGCGTTGTCACCCTAAGAGGTCCATATAAAGAGGACAATCCCTTAAAACCACCAGGCTCCCTTACATGAAGATTTGGAGCCTGGTTTTTCTCCTCTTGAATTAATGACACTGGGTTTTGAACCTAAACTGAAGGTTTCACTTCAATCTATCAGGCTTAAGCTCTTAATCTTGTTTTATTCATTATTGTCACAAAAGGAAACGTTTTTTCCGATATTGATCTATGAGTTTGTGACCTGTCTAATAATTTTCCTGATTAATAAGAGAGAGAAAGAAATAAATGAGAGCAAGACAAGGGCAGAGCCAGAGCCTGTCACCTCATTATACATCTGTATATAAGTGGACACTGACTCATTAGTCTCTACCCTGTGGGGACCATTGCCCAGCAAGCTTACAATTCTCCCAACTGCTATAATGCCATCGTAATTTATTTGTTCACAAAGTGATGTAAATACTTATTTTTAAAATTGCCAAAATCAATTTTTAATGTGCACTTGAAATATTCTAATGGAGAGAAAATTATATAGCAAGCAAGATCATGATTTCAAGGGTCAGGATCAGATAAATCTGAGATCTGCCACTTACCAATTTTGTGACCTTAAGCAAATATTAATATAGCTAAGCCATAGTTTCTTTACTTCTTAAGTAAGAATAATTATGGTTTCCATTTCATAGGAAAGCTGAAGTAAGTGAAATTAATCAGGAATTTAAGAGCTATGGAACCAATCTAGATATCCACCCATAAATCAAAGGACAAAGAAAGAATGGTATATACATAATGAAATTTTTCTGTAATGAAAAATGAAATTTTAGGAAAATAGAACTAGAAATCATTATGTTAAAATAAGCCAGACTTAGAAAAAAACAATATTTTTTTCTTTCAATAAAGAATCTGTATTTAAATCTGTACAGATGTAGACATGTAAATGCATACTGTATAGACTTATACGTGACATGAAAACAGAAAATATGGTTATGAGATCTAGTGGGGAGGGGAGTGAGAGAGAAGGGAGAGATGTAATGGGGAGGAAAGGAAGAGAGGAGAGAGAGCTAATGGGGAAAGGAGGGAGAGAGAAAGGCAAGATCTAATGGCCAGGGGAGAGAGAAAACAGAAACAATACTGATGCTTTGTCACGAAGAGGAGAAGCAGGACTATTTAGGACGGAGAAAATGTTTTGACTTCAAAATTCAAGTCTAAGGACAGGCCACTTGGGAAAAGAGTTCTTGCTTATGTTTTCACAGAAAATGAAAAGCTGTGGATTCCTTCCAGACTAATATGGTTTGATCAAGCAAGACCCTCTGAAGCAGTGGCCCAACTGATCCTACATCCAAAACAGCTAAGACAATGCAGCCTTGAAGACTACAAAAACAAGGATCTGGCCAGATTTCTGTGTTTTATCATGTTCCCCATGGTATGGACATTGCCCCCAATCAGCAGGAAGCAGTTTGGAATGAATGACCCCCAAATTCCCAAATAATTGTTTATAAATGTTTGTTTTCATTTAAATGGGGTTGGTTATAAATGGTAATGAAAACCCTTCTTTTTATTTAGACAGAAAAGAGGAGATGATGGGGGAGGTCCTTCTGTGTATATGTTTGTCTTATTGGTTGATAAATAAAGCATTGTTGGCCAATAGGGGAGCAAGATAGGTGGGTCTAGGAGTCGAGGAGAATTCTGGGAAATGTAGGAAAGAGAAGTCTGGTGATCCAGGCAGCAAGTGACATAGCAGGCAGATTCAGAATATAAGCAAAAACAAGAAGGAAGTCGCTCTCTTGCTCTTCCTCTTCCTCCTGCTCTCTGCTATGGAGTCACCATGTGACCTCCAGAAAGACAGGATGCATTCTGCCAGCATCCACCATAAGATAAGTCTTATGATTATGGTTAATAATTAAGACTGAGCTAGCAGATGAGAAATCCTAGTCATTGGCCAAGCAGCATTTGTACCTAATACAAGTCTCTCTGTGTTACTTGGGACCTTAATGTAGTGGCGGGCAGAACTTGAGCGGCCTGGCAGAAAGTGCCCATGTGGTGGCAGGGCTCAGGTGGCTTTGGTGGAAACACTTATCGTTACAGAGAAGGGTTCCAGAAAGAGGACAAGATGGGGCAAAGAGGGACAGCACTTGAGAGGCTAATAATCACAAAGTATAATTATACATGTGTATGCAAATGTCACAAGGAAGCACATTTCTTTGCAATTTAACCCTTGCTTCATTAAAAGGAATGTAGTAGAGAACTTAGTCATGCAGTAGTAATGGTTTGTCTTCTTACTCTAAAACAACACAGATGCTGAGGAGAGATTAGATGATGGAGAAGGGATCAGAAAGCTGCATGGAGGAGACTTTCAGGCAGAGAGCTGATGGCAAAAGGAAGACAAGGCACGATTTTGTCTGGGGAGTAATGTCCTAAGTGTAGGAAGTGGAGAGCTCAGCCCAAGTGACAGGATCTGGGATTTGAATGATCATGAGGGGCCACCACAAGGGAAGAGATGAGGGTGGAGAGGCAACAAATGTAGATCTCATTTGACCTTGTAGTTCACTCTGGAGGATAACAAATAATCATCAGAATATGAGCAGTGGTACCAGCAATGTAATTGAACCCTGCTCTGATGAGCACCCTTACTGTTTTTTGGTCAATAGATCACAAGATGTCAAAGTCTGGGTGACTATTGTGAGCATCCAACAGAAGATGGTGGTGTTTTGATCTGGTAAGAGTTGTGGATGTGGTGACCAGTGGTCATTTTCTAGACAGAGTTGAAGATGCATTCTTTAGGACTGGTGATGAGAGATGAATAAAGGATAACTTTGTGATTTGGCAGAGCAACTCAGACCTGAGTTTGATTCCCAGCAACCATATGGTGGCTCAAAAACATTTGTAATGAGATCTGGTGCCCTCTTCTGGCCTGCAGGAATACATGCAGGCAGAACACTGATAATAGGCTTCAGTACTGGTCCTTTCACAGATTTGCTAGGTCACATGCACATAAACTCTCTGGACCTCAGTATGCCTGTCTCCGAATCAAAGAAGGTACCATTTGCTTTGCATCATCTGTAGTTCATCCTGAGGTGAGTTGGTCCTCAAGATTAGATCATATTTCTAAGAAGAGTAATTAACCGTATTCATTGGTTTAAGAGTATACTTCAAATGTCCACTCACTTTACCTTAAGATGATACAACCAAAGGTGATAAGTAAATCAGCTTTTAAAAAAGAGATGTTTGGCAGTTGTGTTGGTTGTCAACTTGACACAAACTAGAGTTGTCTGGGAAGAAGGAACTTCAATTAGGTTAGTCTGTGGGCATGCCAGTGGGTATTGTCTTGGCTGTTAATTGATGTGGGAGGGCTCTTCCCACTGTGGGCAGCACCATCCCTAGGCAAGTGGTCCTGGGATTTATGAGAAACTTTACTTGGGAAAAAGCCACTAAGTAGCACTCCTCCATGGCCTCTGCTTCAGTTCCTGCCTCCCGGTTTCTACCATGAGTTCCTGCCTTGGTTTCTCTCAATGGTGGAGTGTAACCTATAAGCCAAGTAAACCCTTTCCTTCCCAAGTTGTTTTTGGACATGGTGTTTTATCACAGCAATAGAAAGCAAAGTAAAACACAAATCTACTTTACACAAAGTAGAGGCCTTATGTGGGAATAGCATGGGACTGCAATGCAGGATGCTCAGGCTATAGTGGACCATTTATATGGGTTGGAGCAAAGGGGAAGACAAAAAGAAAAAGGTGCAATGGGATATAAGTCTTGTTTCTCTGTGGCCACAGGCCTTTGGTAGGAAATGTTCTGTTCTTCACTAAAGGAATTTGATTTTAACTTTTAATCTTGCTATGGTGTCCCTACAGCTAGTTATTATACTTCAGTGAGTCTTTTTATAATTTCATTTTCCTACAGGTAACAATAAATCAGGTTTAGAACATTGACAGTATTGTCTGAAAAAAAAAACGAGAAAATTAAAGAACTTTATGCATGTGATGAACTCTCTAAATATGGGTATTCTGTGAGGACGAATAGTTTGGTGACAGACCTACACACTTCATTATAAAACTTATGGGCAGAGCTAAAATATCACATTTATTCCACTCTATAGCTGGCCATCACAGCAGGACTGGATTAATCTGTGTGAGTAATTGTGTAGGAATACCCTAGCCAGTGTCCAGCCGGTTGACAGTGCAACATGAGGTCATTGTCATCTATTAAGTTTACTTTTGAAAACTGCAGAAGCAAATTTCAAAAAAGTAGAAAAACATTAGGCTGAGGTGATGGATCAGTCAGAAATTTGTTTGTCCTGTAAGCACAGGGACCTATGTGTGACCTTTAGAAGCCATGTTTTAAAAGTAGGCATGTTGCCCCACAATTATAATCCCAGTGCTAGGGAGGTGGAGAAGGAAAATCTCTGGGTGTTTCTTGAAAGCTGAGGAGCTCCAGTCCAGTGACAGACCTTGTTTCAAAATCAATATAATATGGGTATGCCTAAGGAACAGCAGCCAAGGTTGTCCTCTGGCCTTTATAAGTACACACCACCACTGCCGCCACCACCGCTGACACCACCACAACCAGTGAATCTGCACAAATCATCTCATAAGGCTTATAATAAGGTTCCAAGTTTGTATCAGGCCACATTCATAGCTATGTGTAGTCACTTCCAGCTTGTCAGCTGCATGTTGGACATGCTGGGAGGAGAGAAAACATTTTCTAGTCTGGAACTTACAGTGGCATTAAAAGCATAAGGGAGACACGCAGCCTCCCAGCCTGAAGGATGGGATTTACCTCTAGACAAGACATGCCATTGTCTTCCTCCCTTGAGGGTTAATCAGTTGTGCTGACCATCATCTAGCCAAGGGACCACCTTTCAGGAAGGTGAATTTACCATACACCATGCTAAAGAGACCAAAGAAGTAATGAGCCCTTTATGAGGTAATGTACTGTTCCTCCCCAGAACCCCTGCCCATGAGCACAGTCCCCAGGAGCCTCCCTGAGGTCTGTTAGGACTGTCCCATTTCTGAGTCTGGAAAGGTCTAACCTTCCCTCGTGTTCCCTTCTGTCTCTTTCAGGTACTGACAAGAGCCAAAATACCTTTGCTTATTCTCTGAAGCTCCCATTCCCATCAAATGGCTGCTGATCCACCATGTGGCTCAAGGCCATCCTAAAACATCATAGTGGTTCTTTCTCCCTCTTAGGCTCCCATCTACAAATCCATAAGAAACGTTTCTCTACAACTCACCTTCTGTGGTCTGTGGATTTCAACCTTTGTTTGAGTCCATGAGACAAGAACCAGAAAGTCGCCAGCTTGGATGGCCAGTTTCCAGGACCTTAGCTCCCCAGAAAGGTGTTCTCAAAGACATCCCCACATTCCATATAAATGGGGGAGGCTGAGAATTGCCTGGGTTTTTCTGTTCCCAGCTCTCCTTTGCCCTTCACAATGGCCTTGTTAGTTTTTTGGATGGGTAGAGAACAGCTGCTGTTCTATTTTCTAGTATTTTACAGCATCCAAGGGGTCAGTTCAGTAAGTTACTAAAACTGAAAATATGCCTCTTCATCATCTAGTTCTAGTCACTTACCTAATACCTGATTTAATAACAAATAGTTTGTGAGTTCCCAGGAGAACCGGTTTCTTGGCTTCATTGTTTTCTCATTAGGTTTTAAATGAGTTTGACTATTTCAGATGCTCAGATATACTTTAATGCCTTGCCTCCTCCCAAGCGCTCTCATTCACCCAAAGCTATTTACATATCCCTTGCCATCACTGGCCCATCTGGGGGACTGTGTCTGTCTTTTCCCACCTTTGATCTATTCTCTGTTACTGAGCCCTAGGTAGCTTACAATTTGCTGAGTACTTACCCACAAGGACAGGTCATCATCCAGGGATGATGTATTCCCCCTCTGCCTTACTTAGGTCATAAGACTTTGTCTAGCACACATGTCATATTCAACCATCCACCACTACCTGGACAGCCTTCATAGAAGGACATTTTGTGTCCCCTAAAGGATGGTGACAATTGCAGGACAGGACTGGGATCACCACTTCTCTAGCTCTTGGCAATGACTAGGTGTGAACAGGCCTTGTATGATTTTTACCTATGTATCTATATTATGGAGCACAGTTCTAACAGCTGCTGTGACAAAGATGCATTCCATACAACAGAGTCACTTGTGTAGTCCTTGTGCTTTCTCAGTCTAGCACCTTGAAATTATAGGATGGGTCTTGCATAAGCCTGTTTTCAATTTCTGAGCTGGGTAACAACCGCTCTTTTCTATGAAGAGCTCTGTCTTGTTTCATGGCATGCAGCTGGAGGGGTGAACAGAGCTTTTGCCATGCCTTTGTCTGCTGCCCAGTAGCAGCAATTAGCCTCTCACCCTTTCCCTCTACAAACACAATTAAACAAAACACAAAGGAGTCAGCAGAAGTGAAGGTGGAAGTATACAAACAGGATGCTGCATTTACTTGCTAATTCACCTTTGAATCCAGCAAATGGTAAAGAGCTTTAGACCCTCAACAGTCCATTCTGCTTCAGTTAGTCCTGGCCCATTACTCACAAAGATCTTGAGGTTCAGAGGAGGGAAACCGTCCCCATAGTCCCTGGAAACCGCCTGGAGTGAGGTTCACTAACTACTACTCAGTCCTGCCCCAGTGTTTTCCTAGAAGGTATTTCACATTTACCCACGTCCCTAAACCATGTCAATCACTCTGTTGAGTTTTTCCAGTATTGTTAAGGCTTGACTTAAAGTCATGTACTAATAACTACAGTGGAGTATTAACAATTTAACCATGTACACACACACACACACACACACACACACACACACACACACACACACACGCTTGAATTTTCTTTGCTAGTCTCTGTAGGGGTAGTGCCACCCATGATATTTTAGAATCACTTAGATTTAATTTCCCAACACTAGATATGTTAATTATTTAACTAAAGCAAATGAAATCTGTGACTCTCCAATGGTAACCAGACTAATCATTGTCTTGCCCATGTGGCTGTTTACCAAGCACACATTATCCCCATATCACCACCCATCTGCATTGAGGGTTCGTAATCACTTGAGAAAAAAACAAAACACAATGCCTGTCCTCCAACCACCTTGTCTCAACAGAATTGACAACACCTTCTGCTAAACTTACTTTCCCACAGTGATTCATCAGGAGACAAATGACTACACACTTTCTTTTCCCCAAGCAGTGTAGGTGGAAAGGGAAAGGAAGCAAACTGTTTAGGGAGAAGGCAAGGAAGGAAGGAGTAAACAATCTTCTAAAATGCCTTGGTTCTTAAGTGCAGAACTGGAGTGTTGCTCTATTTCACATAGAACCAGTCTGCAGTTTTGAATGACAGTTCCTAAAGAATGAGGCTTGGAGACATAAAAATCTTCAACCCAAACATTTCTGTCAGCACTGAGTACAGTGAAGCAGAGAGCTGAAGCAATCTTCAGTCATCTAATCACACACACACACACACACACACACACACACACACACACACACACCAGTAACAACAATAACAACACCATCAAACAACAAACAAAAATCCCTTTGGCTTGAAGTATCCAGAAAGGGCTCACTTTTCCACTCACCTCTGGAAGCCAAAGTCTGGCCAAAGCTTTGTCTTTCTAATTTCTGAAGGGTAGATAAAAGCCCAAGGACTCACCATAGTCATGTCTTTGAGTTTTATGTTTAGTTAGTTTCCAGGTCAGTGACCACATTCCTATTCAGGAAATACATTCAGGAATTCCTTTGAAAATTGGCCTAAACTGCTTTATTCTCAGTCTGGCATTCTCTTTCCCTCAAGAGAGCGAAGGTGCTTTGGAACACAGGCAAGTGTTGCTTTGTATGGAGAGCCACAGGGGAAACAAAAGGCACTGTGAATGGTAGAGGCCACTCATAGCTTGATATATAGTTGAGCAGCTGAATTTCTAATGATGGAGACCTCACACAAAGAGTAGGGGGACAGCAGTGAGAACAGGAATGTGCCCAACGAGAAGAGTGTGAGGAGAGAGGTGGACTTGGAAACAGCAGAGCTTCCAGCTCCATAAAAGGGAAGGTGAACTTGCAAAACCTTCCAAGACAAAAGTGCAAACAGGTTATTAATTGTGATGTCTTTGTTAGATATGGAAAACAGGCCATCCCCTAGTGAACTGGGCTGTGTCCTCAAAAGCAAGGGTTCATACACTTTCCTGTTATCTACCTACCTCCATTTTCCACCAGACCCCAGCCGGGTCCCAGCTCAAAGCCCTGTAGGTTTGGAATGTGTAGCGGGCATGCCTCAACAGAACCACCAACACTGCCTGGCACTGTCTACGCTTGCCTTTTCGCAGGCTTCCAGCCAACCATACAACTTGTAAATGTATCTGCTAAACTGCTATGAAGGCCACATACTCAAGGGGCACAAAAGGGAGAAATACTCAGTAGATTCCATAAAAGTTCCCACATGGTTTGAACTTCTAGCTCACCTGGATAGTAAAACAACGGAAAGGCTTCTCTTTAAACCGCCTTAGAATTACATTTCTAGACCTAAGACCACTTTAGAAAAAAAATCATTGACCATATTTAGGTATCTAATGTCACAAGAGTAGCAGTTTTAAAAATTTTAACAAAAAAAACTACTAAGATCAGGTAAGTTTGCCACAGATGGACAAAGTGTAATTACGTGGCTTTGGGGTATATGGTCTCTGCCACCA
The DNA here is from genome assembly GCF_003668045.3 of Cricetulus griseus. Classification (NCBI taxonomy): domain Eukaryota; kingdom Metazoa; phylum Chordata; class Mammalia; order Rodentia; family Cricetidae; genus Cricetulus; species Cricetulus griseus. The sequence goes on from NW_023276807.1 coordinate 161,369,234, forward strand.
CTTTAACACTGTGGCTGTAGCAGAAAACGGCCACTAGAGAAACATAAATGGCTAGCATGCCACAGTCCCTTAAATCTTTATTTATGGTCACTGAAATTTGAAGTTAACATCATTTCCATATGGTGGAAAATATAATTCCCCTTTTGAGTTTTTCAACCTATTACCTGTAGGTCATAGAAAACAAGTAACTGGCTAGATCTGACCACCCCTGACAATAAACCGATGAAAGAAATATAAGAACTGCTGCCATCAATTACAGTTATGGAGGGCAGGGGTAGACAGCTCAAAAAGAATGGGACAGTTTTGTAGAGCTGTATTTATCACATTTTAAATTTTTCTGTGAAGGGGACACCCTTCATAAGCCACCAACCAATCCCTAGTCTGTCCCACTGATCTTCTCCATCATCTAACTCCCACATAGCATGTCTCCTGTCTTAATCATCCCAGGGCACCTAAGGACCACCCCCAGGCCTCAGGAATTAGTGATTGACATTTTCCTTGCTTTGTTTTCCCTAAAGAAGCCTCCCTATGGGGCAGGGCCTCTGTTTCTCTTCCACTTCTGCCTCCTGTACTTAGTGATTCCCAACTGGTCCTCATGGGTGTGTTCTGTCCCCTTCTCTCAAAAAATGTAAGATCTCTTTCAATGGTGTTGGCTCTTCTATGCCATTACTCAGTCATTACACCAACATAAATCTGCAGGTACACATGAGACAAGGAAGCCTGGAGTCTAAGCTGGATCCAGAACCTTGGCATCTCAGGGGTCCCACTCCAGTCTTGCAGGTTGAAAATCTTCAGGGAAACAAGGTTCCCCAAGCTATCTGCAAGAGTACAAAGCTTGGGATGCCCTGGTAGTTTAAAGCCTGGGCTCTGGGTTAAAAGGCCTAGTTTAGCCCTGTGCTTCTCATTAGTTCTGTGGTCTTTGACAAATTATCAGACTATAACCATTTCCTTTGTGTACCTAAGGCTGGGAATGACAATGGCAGAATCTGTGCTTAAACATCTTACAAAGTGTCTGAAAAATGCTTGCTAGGATTTCTTTTTAGAACACAAATGCCCATCCATGCCCTTAGTCCTAGGACCACCCCTTCAGGAGTACACACATTTTGAACCAGTCAAAAGCCCGCCCACCCAAGTTCCATCTAAAAAGCAAAGAAAGACACCACAACTCTTGGCTGCAGAGTGTAAAATGTATTGACGTTGTAAAGGGACGACTTGGAGACAGTTGAGGCCTGTTGAGACAATGCACACTAAAGACATGCTGCTTTTCAAGGCGGCATCAGAGTCAGAAAGGTTAATGGGCATGGCTAGGGTTGGAACTTGGCATTGTGCATTTTCATCAGCTGGGATAACTACTCTAAAGTTTCTCCTAGAGTACATAGAATGGCTGCTTGCAGAGCAATTACAGCCTGTTAGATGTTAACAAGGCAAACTAGTTCACAATCAGATTGATCATAGAGTTAACAACAACCTGCTTTTCATTTGTTTTGTTCACTGCTATGGGGCAGGAGGCAACTTTTCCAATTTGCTCCTTGTTTACATGTTTAGTCACCAACAGACTCCAGAAAATAATAAAAAATAAGTTAGTTAAAAAACAATTGTGGTTATGTTATGGATTTTTTCCCCAAGACCCTTAACATCAGATCGTTTACATTTATGGGGGTGGGGGTGACAGCATGGCTTTTGCCATGGGACATTATGGAAAATTAAGTAACAACAAAAACTACTGAAAAATACATCTATAGAACACAGTGGTCAATTGTAAACAGCTCAGAAGGGCAAACAAAACACCGTCCTTCCAGCAGGATGGGCAGTCCAACAGTGCCAAACTCTGCTTTGTTTTTTTTGTTTTTTGTTTTTTTCCCTAGTGGCTATTTTCCTACCACAGTGTTTCGCTTCATTATTATATTAAATAACTTATATGGGCAAGGAGGAGTGTGCCAACCAGCAGCCAACTCAAATCCTCAGAGGAGGAGGAAGAAGAGATGTTCTCAGTGCTGCACACGCTAAGGGAACAGCATCTGCAGCAGACATCCACCCAGTCTTGGCCCGGAATACTGCTCAAGCAGAGCGCTGGGATCCAAACTGGCCGGGGGGGGGGGGGGGGGGTCGACAGTGTCCCTCCCTCCTCTCCCTTTTTCATTTAAATTAACAAAGAAACATGGACTTCCACAGAGCCAGCATTCAGCTGGGCAAGTTCCATTAGCAGCAAATGTTCAAGCAAAGGAAAAAAAAAAAAAAAAAAACCACACACACAGACAAAAGAAAACTCCATCCAGGTGCACAGCTGTGATTCACGTGGAAATTCCAGGAGATGAATCATGTGCAGAGCCGGGACTTTCAGAGGCTTCTTTCTCAAGTGTCTTCAGTGAACATTTCAGTCTCAAAAATCTGAGTCCATCTGTCAGCTGTAGGAAATGGGTTTTCCATCTGCTCTGCAGTTGGGCTTGCTTGAAGGGTCTACCTGATTGTTCCTAGTACTAGATGCCAGAAAACAAGGGCCACGCCCTCCAGGGGCTGTTTGATGCAGCAGCAGCAGCAGCTTCTATAGGTTAAACTCTTCCCAACAAGCTGGACCTGCAAGGCAGAAGGCAGAGGACCACTTGCATTGGCTAGATTGTCTTGGTTTGTGTTCATCTCTCCTCTATATTTAATGTATTTTTACATAGTTGAAATGATAGTGTGGGGATCAAGGACTGGAGTCTTGATAGTCCTTCAGGTAGATTGCTAGCTCCTTAGAGAGTTGTTAACGGAGACAGCCAAAGCACTGCTTATAGTAAATCTCTATCTTGAGTGGTTGGTTTCATGTTAAAACCAAAAACTGAACACCATTAATGGCAACAAGCATTTATATGTGTGCCACACATTCATGATACACAGGTTTATGTCTTAGGTAGGGCTTCGGTTGCTGTGATAAAACACAATGATCATAATCAGTTTGGGTGAAAGGGTTTATCAATGGCTGACACTTCCACATCACAGGTCATCATGAAAGGAAGTCAGGGCAAGCATCTGGAGGTCAGACTTTGCTCCAAAGGAAAAAGAAGAGGGCTGCTTACTGGCTTACTCCTCAGGGCTTGCCCAGCCTACTTTCTTAAAGCACTCAGGACCATCTGCCCAGGGTTGACCCCACCCACAATGGGCTGCGCCCTGTCACACCAATCATCAATCAAGCAAACTCATCACAGGCCAATCAGGGGGGGATTTTCTCGATTAGGTTTCCATTTCCAAAATTATTCTAGTTTGTGTCAAGCTGACTTAAAACTTGCCATTACAGTTGACTTAGTAGATAAAGGCAACTTTCACAATATGTTCTATGACACCTGAAGGTAAACAATAGGTGATAAGGAAGGTGTCTGTCCTTGGACATGGACTCAATATCTGCACTGATTTGTCTGAATCTGGGAACAGTAGGAAAATCGTCCATGGACAAGCAGCTCGGTGCTTCAGATCAAAAGCGCAGATGAGTTTTCAGGCAGGAACTGTCATTCTAGAGAGCTTACTGACATGGTTTGGAAAGTTTTATAGGAGCTCAATTTCTTGTTTTTATCCTTTCTGAGGTTATGAGGCCGTGGCCAGCACCTACAATGTCCTAAGATCATTCAATCATAACATAGGAGGAACAAGGGCTGAGGAGCAATGAAGTTCAAGTGTCTAGGGCAGGAGCAGCCATGGGAGCATGCCCTTGACTCACTCTCAGATAGACTACACAGTAGCTGTGAAAGAAGCACACACACACACACACACATACACACACACACACACACACACACACACACACACACACACACACCACACCACACCAACACCACAACAACAAAAACAACATATGGCTGGTGACAAGAGAGCTAAGAGTGTTTGAGGAGTGTGTGCTCGAGAGCAATTTCTGTCTAGGGAGGAGAGTGAAGTCATGGTGGTATTTCGGAGAAAGGCAGAGGCCTTGGCTTAGATATGAAGAGGAAACTGTTTCTTGAGCTTCCTCAGAAGATAGTTTTAACACAGAAACCAGTCTTAAACCAAAGAACGCCTCCCACTGTGTGCACAGGATGTTTCCTCATTAAATGACTGCCATAGCAGCAACAACTAGTATTATTCTGGTGGCGGGGCTATGCCTTATAGCCCAGGCTGGCCCCAAACTCACTCTATAGGTCAGGCTAACCTCAACCTTGTAATTCTATTACCTCAGCCTCCCAAGAGCTAAGATTCTAGGGGTATGCCAACACATCTGGCTTGCAATCCTCAAACATACCTTGATCAGACAAACACTATTATTGAACATTTTTGAGTTTACAGGACTGTGAACAGATTCCTGCAGCCATGTCTGAATTGAGTTAGCACATGGCCTCCTTCACATCACATTTCTAATTCTACCATTAAAATCTTTGGCTATGTTAAATCATACATACCAATTTACTGTGTGTACAGTATACAGAGCCATGGGGAGAAAGTGTGCAATTCAGTCTTTCTTGTCAAGCCTTCAATTTATAACCCAACTACTGATTGCAACACAACAGGATAACAATAAAATAATTATGGGGAGGCTTTGATTTTTTTAAATATATCTGGATTCCATGTGTAATTCAGATACTGAATATCTTGCAGAACTGAAATGATCTCTCTACTTCTTTAAATTTACAAAAAAAACCAAGTTATCACAGCAAGGTTTTAGACATTAGGAGTCTTACCAAAGGCCATGTTTGCTCAAAAATTAAATAATAAGTGATTACAAAGAAGAAACATGGAAGGCAAAGTTCCCCCTCACATATAAATTAAAGGAGTAATTCCCAACTTTTTCTTTGTTCTTCTGAGATATCATGTAGCCCTTGCTGGCCCTGGACTCTCGGTTCCCCTTGCTTCAGCCTCCTGAGGGCTGAGAATGTAAGTCTGGGCTATTCTATCCAATTCCACAGATTTGTATCTACTTCCCGGGGTTCCCTGAACACTTTTTTGTCATCCTGGATGGAATTATGTCCTGGCTGCTTTTACCTATTAAAATACCTTACATGCTGAAAATAACAGGCACTTGTAAATGTATTTGAAAGTAGAATGGCAAAAGTTTTATTTTGTGTTGTGTCTTTAAAAACAGATAACTTGACTGACTATATTTTAAATCCAGATTCTCTCTCTTAAGCCGGGGGCAGTTGTGGGGGGTTGATATCTGGCTGTTACGTGATACCCCATCTTTAACTGACCTTAGTTTTACCAAGTATTTTTGTTGTTGCCACACCCAAATAGAGTTTTAAGATTAGAACTATTCAACAATAAAGTCTGAACTTTTAAACCAAGAAAAATAAGTTTTTTAAACTGTGTTTAGCTGTACCATGGGGGTAATCTCAATTCCATATTCTATTACATAATAAGTGAAGAACTGCAGGCATGGCATTATCTGCCTGCGTAAAAAAAATAAAAAGCAATAAAACTAGATGATGGCAGTGAGAACCTTAAGCCACAAACCTGAAGATAAGACTCTGCCAACTTGGGCAGTAGTCAGGGCCCACCCACAGAAGGCACCTATATGGCTTCCTTGAGCTGAAACTGACGCTTCCAACTCACCTTAAAGACTTCCATCTGTCCTTCTCTATGTTATTTTCAGGACCTTCACTCTCATATGAAGCCAAGTAGAGAGCTGCAATCAACCAAAGGAAAGAATGCGTTACCATTGAAGCCTTCTCCTGATACCTTAACCCCCACGGTTAGGAAGACCAGCTCTACTTGCGCCTAACCTCCAGCACACCTTTCAGATACACTGGGTTAGGAGTCATGAAAAACACAAAACAGCGCTTTGCTTCTGATTAGCCATCTCAACAAAACCCCAGGACTCTGGGCTGAGAAGGCACTCAATTAATCAAGAATCAGGAGGCAAAAAGCTTTCAATGAGATCCATACAGTGCTGTCGAAGCATTCAGATTTATATTCTTTACAAAAGAAAGGGTCATGGCTCTTCCTTGGCACCCTCTGCACTCTAATAAAAATCATGTGTGGGTTGTTTAAATCAGAAAGAAAACCATCTCGAAATTGTAAAAGTTGTTGGTAATCTTATTCATAGAGATGAAAACAATCAAGTCCCCTCACCCCCCACCCCAACAGGCAATATGAATTCAAAATGGCGGCTGGGCAGGCACCACCAACACACTATGAGGATATAACAATCCAGTAGAGTAAGTTTCCAGATCTTCTACAAACTCTACTGGTGAATCTTCCTGTGTAGAAACAATTATTTTTCCTGCCTCCATTGCCCGGTGCTCTAACAAGTCAAGACTTTCCACAACTTTCTGAAATACTCTTCAACAGCCTTCCACTTATGCTCATCACTTTGCACAATAGGCATTAGGAAGGATGCCCAAATGTACTATGTTTGGCTGATTAAAACATTTCAGGGGTAAATCATGAGACTTTCCATGCAACAGGAGAGAAAAGGGTGGATCAGCTCAGAGGTCTGGCTTCAGACTTGAGAGGCAACCAAGTGCAGGCATTTATACACAGGATTTGGGGGGATTCGGGGCAGGTTCCAGCTAAAGGCCTTACCATCTTCACTGAACACGGGCACTGAGAGCAGGTATTGCATGACCTTCCGGTCTCGTTCAAATGGACACTCCACCTGTTTCCACGTCATAAACTCACTCACTTGTTTGGCCAGTTCCCAAAATTTCTGAAAGAGAATTAAAGAATTTTAGGGCAATTTTCAAGAATTGGCTTGCAAGATAACAATTCCATTTGAAATGCACCCAGTTTTGGAACTCCAGAACCATGGTCTCTTCTTAATAAACACTATATTTGCTAGCTAGGGAGGTTCAGATTTACTCACATTCACTCACATGACAGTGCTGATAGGGCTGCCATGGCTTCTATGCCACTCGGTGGTGTTCATTTCTTACAGGCAGTAGGGTAATAACAAATTTGTTCTGAGCTGTGAACCTGCCATGCTCTGGCTGGAGCACTGAGGAACAATCTACTCCCACTCCTCTGCTCTGGCTTTTGTTTCAGTTTTTTAGTTTTTGAGACAGGCTTTCACTGTTTAACACTGGCTGCCCTGAAATTCACTATGAAGATCAAACTCACCTCAAACTTGTGGTAATCCTCCTGCCTCTGCCTCATAAGTGTTTAGATTATGGGCCTGTGCCACCATCCCTGATTGTTCCTCTAGATATTTGAAGCCTACTTTATTCCACTCACCTCAAAGTTGACGTGGCCATTTGGAAGGCGGTTGGCACAGCCCTCATTGAGAAAATAAATATCTTTGATTAAGAGACTGAAGAATGGTATCACAATCTAGAAAGAAAAAGATTCAGGGTTGGCTGAGTAAATAAAACATTTAATCTCTTGTTCCAGATAGAAGCAATTAATGAAAAATATTAACTTGGATTACGTGGAAGGCCCCAGTGAATGAGGGTACACTGTTCTGTACACGCCACACTACAACACTCACTACCTTACACATCTTAGCCCATGATGCAAATGTCATCAATACCTAAGCAGAGTAGAGACTAGCACTATTGACACGTGGATGGGTAAATGAATACTTTCCATACAGTTTTTTCCTATTTTCTTCAATATTTAACTTGATAAAATTTAAAGGTTCTTGCCAAAATGAAAGTATACAAAAGAACTCTATTCATTTTGTGGCCTCCAAATTATAGCAAAGTTTTAAAGGCACGGACCCATTCCCTTGCTGGCTCCCTTTGTCATCACTGAGGCATCTATATTTTAGTTGAAGTTTGCTGTTTTCTTTCTTCTTCTTTTTTTTTTTTTTGTAGTTGTTCTTGTTTTGTATTTTATCCTTGAAGCCATTGTTCAAGATAACTTGACAGCTGAAGGTTTTAAGCAACAGTTGCTACAATTTCCTGTTGAAGAAACCTGGCTGTGTGAGAGAACAAGTCAGTACCTGCTGTCCTGGAAAAGCCCCTTGAAAGGACTTGGCACCACTGTCTGTTGCCAAGACAGATGCGCCACAGGTGAGGGAGGGGTAGAAATGTGTGAATTAAAATTAAAGGCTGTTCAAAACATAGTACTCTTCTCTAATGATACCTTCTTGGCCTTGATTCCTTGGTTTAAGGGGGTGGTACTTAGCGGTTAACCTAAAGGAGCAATCTTTAAAAGTATCCTATGTCTGACCACGCCCATCGAATACTGAGATCAAAGTTCAGACACAGTAATTTTTTTTTCTCAAATGCAACACATTTGAATCAAAAAGTTCTGCAAGGTAAATAATGCATCAAACAGATTATTTGGGAAATTCTGAAAACCCCAAGATCAGGTCTTTGAAGTCTCCTAAGCCCATGACTTCTGAAGGTGAAAACAAACGTTTTGGCTCCCACACAAACAGTAGGCATTAACTCTCTTCTAGAGAGAAAATCTAATTTTCTGCTTGAAGGTGTCTTCAAAAAGCCAAAACACCTTTCAAATGTTTGTTCCATTGATCTCTGAGAATAATCAAATTTATCTTCAGCTTCATTAGCACCCCCAACTATCTTTTATTTGCTCTTGTCTGTGAAGGCCCTACAGCAGGATTAGTAGTGTGTGTGTGTGTGTGTGTGTGTGTGTGTGTGTGTGTGTGTGTGTGTGTGTGTGTGTACACTTCTTCCCCCTCTGATGTTATGCACTATCATTGTACAGTGCTAGAACTAAGAGCAAGACAGATTTGAACACTGCCTTTGCCAAGGAAGCCTTATGGCTGGGAAGTGCTGGGCTATAGACTCCTCAGACATCAGTTGAAAAACTGAATCTACAACTGGCTAGTAATAAAAGCTAGGGGTTGGCTGAAGGTAAGGATTTTGTTTGCAGGTTTTGTTTTGTCTTAAATGTATGTGCTGTTATTTTTGGTATGGCCTAGGAGACACATATCTTACATTTTTAAGTGGCTGGGAGAGGGCATCAAAATAGTGGCTTCAGGGTACATAAAAAAATCCTATGAAATTTAAATGATGGTGACAACAGTGTTTCACTGGAGAATGGCCATGCTCATGCATCTAGACAATGGCTGGGTCTGTTTTCTGCCACTACCCAAGTTGAGTGTGCACTTAGAAGGCAATAAACACACATCACCCTGTGACAGCCCCGGGGAAATAGAGACACAGTGAAAATCAAGAAGTAGCAGTTTACAGTGCAGCAGCTTTTAAGCAACAAGTTTCTGTGCTGCTCCAGTCCTTGGGGCTGGGCTATGAGCCTCATTTACCGTCTTGGATTAGTACTTAGACTAACTTCTCAGTTCTTGTCACTGTCTATAAACCATGGGAGGCAGAATGGTTCCTTCTGTGAAGTTTGCACTCAGTGTGCCTACAAGATGCTCTGCTTCCAGGAACATGGCAACACAGTCAGCCCCTTTCGGGGCACTTGGCTGCTCTGTTTCTCATGCCAATGAGCTTTGAATTGAACAGTAAAGAGGAGAAGAAAATAGAAACTCCAGATTGTTGAGGTAAATAAAGAGAATAAGTCTTGATTCTGTTAGGTCTTGACAATATCATTAGAGGGAGAACTTCTCTCTCTCTCTCTCTCTCTCTCTCTCTCTATATATATATATATATATATATATATATATATATATCATATATTTCTGGCTGGTCCTCAAGCTAACTATGTAGTCAAGCATAACCTCAAACTTCTCTAATTCTCCTGAGTGCTGGGATTTCAAGCATGCACCACTTTGTGTGGTTTTATGTATTGCTAAGGACTAAGCTCCAAGGACTCTACCAAATCTACATCATAAATTCCCCCTTTAAAAATATTCTGAATTCTGGAGCTGGAGAGATGGCTCAGCAGTTAAGAGCACTGGCTGCTCTTCTAGAGGTCCTGAGTTCAATTCCCAGCACCCACATGTTGGCTCACAACCATCTATAATGGGATTTGATGCACTCATCTGTCATGTAGGCATACATACAGAGCACTCATGTACGCATAGAGGACACATATATATTCTGTATATATATATATATATATATATATATATATATATATATATATATTCTGAATTCATTTGGATCTGGTAATCTCAGCTACTAGGGAGGCTAAGGCTGGGGGATTACAAGCTGAAGGCCTGCTTGGGCTACTTGGTGAGATTCTCAAAAACAAAACAAAACAGATAAATGACATCTGGGGGTATATTATAGGTTGAATGGCAAAGTGCTTTCCCAGTAGGCATAAAACCCAGATCCATCCCCCGGTCCCATAAAAGTGTTTACTCATGATTCAGAGTCAGCCTTTGTACTTTAAGACATTATCAGTTCTACATCTAGATAGATGCTAAGGAGGAGGACTAAGTTTACAGAAACAAATAGGATAGCAAGGTGAGGGAAAACCATGTAACCACATGAGGCATGGTTAAAACCCGAGAGACACAAGTCCTCACAGGGAAAGAAACTATTCAGAGAACACGTAAGAACGCCTGTGTGGAAGAAAGATTTGATTTTCTCCACAATAGGTACCTGGAAATGTGCCATGCTGACTACACAAACTTGAGATTTGCAAAAAGGTCAAAGGCCATTACTCAAGATGTGCTGCCTAGGAGGCTGCAAAGGGGGACATTACTTTGGAGTAAAGTACTCTCTCAGCTCAAAATAAGGAAGATAATCTCACTTTTTTTCATACAGGATAGTTTTGACCAGATGTGTTTTTTTTCTTATCTTTTGAGCCCAATTATGAGAAAACAAAACAGTATACTTCTTTCAACGGTTGTGATAGTGCTTGTTTTATCACCTACAGGGTACAGTCTATACATTTACCTACAACTGGCTTTTTAAAGGTAAAGCAGGAAGAATTTACAGGGTGATATAACGTGTAAATAACTAGGTTTGTTTTCTTTTCTGAGAACAGCTGGTGAAGTTGCACAAGTGACATCTCTTGGTGGCTGATGCCAGAGCAGCAGCCCTCTAACAGACAGGACTCTCTATACCCGCCCTCCTCACTGAGGGCCATGTGGTGAGCTTGGTGGCCACCACAGGGAGATGTGACTTGGCCTTACAGCCTCCCTGCATCCTTCACTTCAGGGTGTCAGAGTCCTCCCTCACATCTGCTCATTTCCAGAAACTTAACCCACTTCAGATTAGCTCTTTCCAGCAAAATATAAAACCTAACAAACTCTCAGGCAACTGGAAATTTCCTCATTTAAAAAATCAAAGTTAATTCATGGGCAATGTTTTTCTCATCAAAAGCCAGTATTTCAGTTGTGGTGGAAGAAGTGTTTAGAAGGCGTTTTCCCCTTAGTTCTTTAAGCCTGGTGATTCTGTGGGGGTGGGACTTAGAAGCTGGGGAATATTTTAATTCTGGTTTAATTTAAATTTAATATTTAAATCAACCAGTTCAATCCCAAACTGGTTGATAACATTATTTAACATGGGGACATAATTCAAATGGAAGATAGCTATCACTAAGAAATCAGCATTAGCTGTTTAGCATAACCAAACATTTAATTCTCAAACATCAAGATGAGCAATGTGTCCTTCCTCAGTGAGAAATTGAGAGGGAAACGAGCCAATGGGGCCCCCAGAGTCCAGAATTCTGTAGATCCAGGGTGGTGCTAATGAGTAGGAGACAGGACAGGATCATTCATTTTTTTAGAAATTGTCCCTGTATTTTTCATGCCACCTACATATCCAATTAGTAACAGCAGGCCTAATGTTATAGCAACTAACCTACTTTCTGAGAATAAATGACTTAACTGTGGGAGGTAAGCTAATTCATTTGAAAGAAAAGGTTACATTAAGCCACTTTATGCAGAACTTAAATGCCTTTTCCCCATTAAACCAAATTAGTCTCTAATGCTATTAGTCACCTTATCATGTGACTTAATTTTATTGCCTAAAATACAACTAAGACACACTATGGAACACATCAAAAACATAACAATGCAAGTAATATATAATCACAAAATTTGCATCCCAAGTCACTTTTCTTTGTCCACAGCTCAACATTGCTCTATGTTCCCCTTCCTCACGTGCCAAGGGATAGAATGTTTAGAAACACCTCTCTTAGATCTGAGCTGGTAAAAACAGCCCCAGGGAGCAGTTCACATCATGTCAGTGTAAAACATGGCAAGTCTATAACAAGTGATATACACTTTTCACAGCCTACCTTCTCTCTGCTACTGTGTGCAGTTAGAGACCTTTGTGCTGCCCCTCGGAGAGCTGTTCTGTAGTTGTAGAAATTGCTTGAAGGGTCCATCTGATGCTGTACAAAGAAAATACTATTAACCACTCACTTCTTTACTGTAGACATTTACAAGATCCTGCCTTTAGTTCAACGTACAAATTCAAAGTAAGTTAGGAAATTCATTACAAATATAATTTATCCCCCCCACCACACACACACCCTAGAGTTATATGGGAAGGGCTGTTCAAGTTAACCAAATTTTCTCAAAGAGTGATGAATGAATATTCTAAGGCAATGAGGCTACTGTACAGAAGTACACAAGGCCAACTGGGATGTAGACCTCTCTACTGTTCAGAACTCTGGGTCTATTACAAAATTACGTGAGTGTGAAGTCAGCATCTTCCATCAATCACTCCCAAACGTCTGCCTCTGTTCATAAAAGGACCAGAGTTAAGCCCAGTTTGTGCAGCTCTACTCCAGTTAGAATCCCTCTCTTGCCTCTGGATCTGAAAACCTTTTCCTTTTATGGTACTATCTGATCACGAGGCAGCATCACATAGAGGAATCCCATCCAAGGGCCTTTCAGGCCCAGGCTGCCCTGAAACTCAGAATCCTCCTGCCTCAGCCTCCTGAATACTGAGAATCACAGGCAAGCTCTCTCTATTCAACTCTAAAACATCACTTTCACATACCTCAAGAATGTCAAACTTCGCAGTCTTCACTTTGGCCCAAGTTTTTTTTAGTCTCGAGACCGGGCTCATATTCATACCAGCTTCCCAATTAAAATGGACATGAAGAGAAGGAAATGGAAATAGAGAGGTAAGAAGTCATTCTAGCCTAGACTTCTAAAAAAACATGTGTTACTAAGCATCAATAATTGGGTTCTGCAACTAGGGGTAACAGCCTCAGTTTTACATTTCCTTGCAAGCTTTTCTCAGCTCAGAAACAGTAGAGCCGTGAACAGGGCTGAGCACATTTCTTGGGGAAGACAGCAAACATTTTACGGTATGCAGGCCATATGTGGGGACACCACACTGCACCACATGAGCAGTCATAGTAAGTACATAAACAAATGGCCATGGCTGCAATCCATCAACACTTTACGTAGAGATGCTGGGTTTTATGCTTCGTTTGTTTGGTTTTAGTTTGCTGAGGCAAGGCCTCCTGGGGTTCTGACCGGCTTCACTTGGCTCTGGAGTCAAGACTCAAATTGCAGAACCTCCTCCTTCATCTCCTACACTTTAGCATGAAAGGCAGTGGGAAAGGGGTCCACATGGACCTAAATGAGTACACATATTCACTTCATGGCACCAGTATTTCTATGTTTAATAGCAAGAAGAGGTTTCTAATTGAGGAAAGACACAGACATGTACACAGATCTTAAATGTACAATCAGATGAGTTTTATATGTGTACAAGGTTCCACTCCAATCAAGTTATGACAGAATAGTCTATCATCCATAAAGCTCCACTGGACCCATTTCTGGTCAGTTTCCACCCACCACCCCTTGTCCAGAGAATTCTCAACAGTGGACAAGGGTCACCTATTGTCAGACATTCACTGGCTTTGTCTTGGCATGAGTGGACTCATATTGCAATACTCTTCTCCTGCTTGGTCTGGTGAAGGCTCCACACAAGGATTGTGAAATTTATCCAGGTTATATATGTTTCAGTGATTCACTGTTATTGCTCAAGAGCATTTATTGCATGAGCACACCACAGTCTCTTCAGTCATTTACTTGCAAATAGGCATTTGGACTCTTTCCAAGCTGGGGCTATTAGGATTAAAGCCTCACTTAGTACAAATCTTCCTGTAGATGTACTCACTTTGGATGGGGCAGAAATATCAGTGTTGGGACTTCTGGATTACAGGGTAGGTTTATGATTAGCTTTATAAGAAATTGCCAGTTACTAAAGCAATAGAACTATCTAAAAGTCCCTCTGTCCCTGTATATGCAAGTGACCCTTACCTTGGACAATATTTGGAGCGACTAGTTTTGATTATTTTAAGTTATTTTCGTGTATAAGATGGCCCTTCACTATGACTTCATTTAATTTTTGATGATTGTTTTATACACTTAATATCCACAGCTATTTATCTTGTGGGGTTGCATGGTTCTGTTTGGATTGTGGATACACATTCCTTTTCTGCTATGTAATTAGTATTTTCTCCTATATTATGGCTTGCTGTGGCAATTTCTGATTAATGGGTGAAGAAAACTAAGCAACCCTCTACCACTGAGGCTGTCAGCTTTCAGGGCCCTTTTCTTTCTTTCTTTTTTTCTTTCTTTCTTTCTTTCTTTCATGGTCACTCTGCCCACTATTTCCTTGCCTTCCTTCCTTCCTTCCTTCCTTCCTTCCTTCCTTCCTTCCTTCCTTCCTTCCTCTATGTTTTTTTTTTTTTTATGTACATTGGGTTTTGCCTGAATGTATGTCTATGTGAGGATGACCAACCAATCCTGTGGAACTTGAGTTACAGACAGTGTGATCTGCCATATAGGTGCTGGGAATTGAACCCTGGTCCTTTGGAAGAGCAGCCAGTGCTCTTAACTGCCGAGCCATCTCTCCAGCCTTTCTGTCCACTGTTTTGATGGAGTCAAACATAGAGTATTTATAGGGGAAAAAAAAAGGTGGGTGATATACAGACAAAATGGAATAAGGGGTTAGTGAAGAGATTTATCAGGAGAAATATTAAATTAGCTAAATTAGGAAGAGTCTCTAGCTTCAAAATGATCAACTCTTCCTTTTCTTTTAAGCAAATGTTTGCTGAGCACCTAAAGTGTAGCAGATAGCCATCAAGTATTAAGATGGAGCCACAAAAATTTGCCATTGTTTATGTTAATAAAACGAGTAGAAAGAACCCGCTGTCAGTCATTACAATCCCTAAGATCCACTGGAGAGACCGGGTAGACTTCAGTTGTGAGAGCAGCAGCTGTCACAGAAGCATGGGCTGTTGGAAACATTTGGTTTCTTAGGCCATCCCTCAGGCTAATGCTGACAAAATGGTAGCATTTAATCTCAGATCCTACATTCCCATAATGCTTGGTATGCAAACTGTAAAAATACCTCTAGAAATCCTTTATTTAGACAAGTATGTCACTCATCAGTTTTGTTTTGTTTTTTCCTGTGTAGCCCTGCCTGTCCTGGAACTCCCACTGTAGACCAGGCTGGCCTAGAACTTGCAGAGATCTGCCTGCCTCTGCCTCCTAAGTGCTGGGATTAAAGGTGTGTGCCACCACAGCCCAGCTTCATCATTAGCTTTTACAGATGGATGTTTAAGGGAGGATAAATGACATGAGGTATTCAATGATCAGGCTTACTAAGGAAAGGGGATACACACTTGCACCAGTTCAGCTCCTTAAAGCATTCTGAATGCTCTGAATTAGCTCTGGATTAAAAAGAGTAGTTTTCATGAAAGATTTTCCACGGATACATTTTACAAGTCCCATAGTGTTCTCACAAAAACACTCACAGATTATTGCCATCAAGGAATTGAAGTTCCCAATGTTGAAACACTCTCGAGCCACATCGATAAAATATTCAATCATCCTTGCTCTGTGTTTCTTCTTCACAGGCTGCAAGGAAAAGGAAAATGAGCAGGCAGGCAGCAGCCCAGCACATGAGTCTAACAGATAGACAGTAAGCAGGAAAAATCAATTTTCAAAATCATGTATTGTCTCACCATGCAGATTTCTGTAGCAACCAAGTAGCTTAGGCGATTGAACCATTCTACGTAGGCTTCTAGATTTCTCGTTTTCTTCCGTTCACTGTAGCAAGTCTACAGAGAAAGCAACATGGACAGATGAGGTCTGTGAATACACACTGATGCACTCACCAAAGTACCCTCCCTCCCTCCCAAGAAACTACATTACTCTTGGGTGGCATGTGCCCTCAGATCCTCAATTCCAAAGAAGGATTTGCTGGTGAGTTTTAACTGTCACTTGCACAAGCTAGAATCACATGGGAAGACAGTCTTAGTGGGGAATTATCTAAACTGGGTTGGTCTGTGAGCAAGTTTGTGGGAGACTGTCTTGATTGTTAATGGATATAGGAGAGCCCTGCCCACTGAGGGTGGCACTCGTTTCCCTAGGCAGGGTGCTAATCAATATGAGGAGTGAAAGCTGACTGGCAGCATAGCAAAGGAAGGGAGCAATTAAACAGGCCTGGCTGCACTTAACTTCACTCTACTCCATCTTTTTCTTTTTCCTTTAGAGATAAAAAAGTTTTATTTTTGAGGAACATGTTGCTGTACTTGTTTTTTTTTAGAGACAGCAACATAAGAAAGCCTTTATCCTAGGAATAAATAAGGGCATAAAACCTCTCCTTAAATGATGGTGTGTTTCTCTCTGCTCTTGAGTGTGTGGTGTGACTAGATGCTTGGATTCCAACTTTGACTTGCCCTCAATGGTGTTCTGGAATCTGGAAGTGTGAGCCAAATAAGCCCCTTCTCCCTAAGTTACTTATGCCTGGATGTTATAACACAGCAACAGAAATGTAACTAGAACAGGGGCCACATGCTCAAAAAGGATGCAAATACCAATTGCTACCAACGAGGCAAGGAGAGGCTGAGAGCACGGGGCTAGAAACACCACTCTAAGATGGAAGGCAAAATGTTGGAGCACCATTTATCCAAAGACAAATGGAAATCTTACTCTCTTGAGTAGGGTGACTGACACACTGTTCAAAAGCAGAAATGAATCTTATCCTGCAGTTCAAGGCCATGCTTGAAGAGGTTCATTAACTCTTCTTTCCTTCCTTTCAGAAGACACAAACAAAGAAGCCCACTAGCTTCCTACTGAAAAACAGACTCTTCACTTCCCATACTGAGCTCAACTAGTCTAAGGCCGGAAACAGCTGTTGCCTCGTCTCCCCGAGGGAATTCCTCAGTAGGTGAAGCAGCCACAGATAGCTTAACAATTCAAAAATGCTTCTAGAGGTCACTCTAGAAGGAAGAAAAAATTGTGCATGTGTTCATGAAATGTATAATGTAGGTCCAGTACCATGTTCTTTATGTGTGCTTTGCCATGATACTGTCATAAGGGACTAACTTATGGCAAGGGACCAAGCCAACCCGAGCTCTGCTGGGCAAGCTGGAAGTACATCCTGTTTCCCCTGCCCCTGCTGTTGCTGCTCAACCACAGGCAAGCCATTCTCTTTGATTTTTCTTTCTGTCTTAACCTGCTAAAACCATTATGCTTTTATCATCTACCTTCATCACCACAAACACTTATATTTTGCCAGGAAGGGCTTATTAAATTCCCCAATAAGGAGGAAGTGATGGGGTAAGACTATTGTACAGGCACTTAGAGACCCAGCCCAAGAAATCTACAATGAATCACACACAGCTAATGAATGAAAAACACAAAACAAACAACTTGATCCCTATTACCTTATCATTGTCCAAAGGGTCCTTCTGCACGAACGCCTGAACAAATTCTTCTGGACCAATGTAATTGAGTCTCTCCTGAAATAAAAGCCAACAATATTAAAGAAAATGAGAAAAAACAGATGGTCACTTCCTCCCATCAATTTTGGCAGCATTCCCAAGCATTTAGCCCTAAATACTTTCCTCATCTTCAAAATGTGAAAGGAAGCAATGTTTC
This sequence comes from Cricetulus griseus, assembly GCF_003668045.3. Taxonomy (NCBI): domain Eukaryota; kingdom Metazoa; phylum Chordata; class Mammalia; order Rodentia; family Cricetidae; genus Cricetulus; species Cricetulus griseus. The sequence goes on from NW_023276807.1 coordinate 161,386,914, forward strand.
GTAAGACAGTTGAAGAAGGAACAGTTATAGAAAAATAATTAGAGGCAAAAGATAAAGAAGGTTAACAAACTCTTCTTTTCGGTTTTGTTTAAGTATGTGCTTATGAATAAATTCCCAGGATATCAGAAACACCCATATTCAAATGCCCAAACAAAACATGCTTCAGCTGTTTTATGGATTGTTTCCCTTTTGAGTTATTCTGACCTCTATCAGCAAACACAGTGGCGTTGCCAAAGCAAACTAATCTGTGGCCGCCCAAGGGCAAAGGCGATAGGGCCTTACCAGCTCAATGTGAGTCAGCTGCTGGGCCAACGTGTAAGGGTCGCTGCAGACTGTCATGATGTCCCGCTGTATGGACTGTGGCTTAGTCTTCAGAACTGTGAGCCTGTCTGTGGCTGTGGAGCTGAGTTTTGCCAGGACTTCCTCATACTGGCTGAGGGCGGCCAGTTTTCGGATCAGACACTGCATCATCTGCTGGACATTCTTTCGGTATGTCTGCTAGGAAGTAAATGAAGGATGACACTCCTGTCCTGAATATTGTTTTCCAGCATCGTGCGACCTCAGAGGCACTGCCTTCAAAAGCCTTGAGCTCTATGGGCTTCAAGGAGACCCATACACAGCAAGTGTTTAAAAACCTACGTTTATTGGATTAGTCTCTTAGGATGCTTTTGAAAATATAATTCAGGATGGGCCTTGAAAACACCTCAGAAACGTCAGATTAGCTATGGAGGGTGATCCAGTGTAATGGACGCTACACACAATGAAGTGTTCTCTAGTGAGACTAACCCTGTTTACTTCTGTTAGGCTAAACCACATGGATCCCAGAGCAGATCCTCCTCCTCCGGTGTTTTTCTAGCCACCTGCATGGCTTCTCCAGTCCTATCGTTTCCAGCCTCATGCTGCTAAGTGCATGAAGGTGCATGACAAGAATGTGCCATTACTTTCCACTCCCCTGCCCACTCACCTTCTGACTTTCACATCTAAAGTGGAACTGGGCATTCATTTTTGTTTTTCTGAACTACTCATGATTCGTGCCCATCCCCCCCCACCCCCATTTCATGAGTGGATATCAATGCTCACAGCCACTCTGTCACATGGCAGTTTTCACCACAATGCTACAATAGATGCCACCTTGTACATGATTTCATCATGCTATGCTTGTGACACTTACAAAAAGTTGATTTCAAAAGTATTTCTTGGATCATAGATAAGAATCAACTCCTTGCCTTTTAAAACACTTGTTAAGGCAAGAAATGGCTTCCTAGTCAATCCATCCATCCATCATCCATCCATCCCCTCCCCCTTCCTCTATCCCTCCTTTGGGTACACCTATTTGATATGGTGTTGTTGCTCTTGTCTTCCTTTTCTGGCCCCAAACTGCTAACAGCAACTGTCCTTCTAGGTAAATTACGATGCTCCTATTAGCAGGAGGAATGCAGACTGAATCAATGCCAGCTGGGCACTTAGGCTGGCAGTCCCAGGGAGTCTACTGATGCAGCAGGTCTGTGCTTATGCCTCATCGGCTTTTTTAAAGGTGCCAATACCATCTGCCAAGACTAGCAATTCAAAAATTATAAATCTAAAAAGTATAAAAAATAACTTTTTTCTAATTTGGCTTAGAGTATGTTTAACACACACACAAACACACACACACACACACACACACACACACACACACACACACACACAAACTATTGACAATAAGAAAATTACAGATCTGAAAATGGCTAATTCTCAAGTCGGCAACCATCTTTTTTCTCCATCTTTCTTCCTTTCTACCTGGCAATGACAGTCAAACAAGCTCTTAAATATGCCCATTATATAACCTTTGTTTTTCTCTACCCTCACAGAGTAAGTAGAGCATGAGGACTGGGAGTTCAAAGTTATCCTCTGCTCTGTAATGTGTTTGGGACTAGCCTGAGATACATAAGAACCAGTCCCCACCCCACCCAATCCCCACAAAAATCACCTTTAAACAGCCTATCTCCCATCTAGGACTAACGTTAGTGTTGGTAACCTACTTATCACTCAAAGAAAATGTGTCTTCCTTTGGTATCCAAACCAGTCATGGCTAAGCAATGTGCTACTTCATCTCCACCCCAACCTCACCTTCCTTAGGAACACTGAGATACAGTAAAACTAACTTGTGTTTACTTCAGTCTTCTGTACCAAATGCCCACATGAGTGCTCCCACGACTTCTTAAAACTATGCAAATAGTTTCCAACATATTACTCTTCTGGAGAAACTTCAGCTACATCATGTACTGAATAGAAAACATGTTACAAGGTTGCATTTTTACAACATTAAAGTCTTTTTGCAAGAGTAACCCACCACTAAAATATGAAACACAGTATGGTGTGGGTAAGGGACATAATGGTCAATTTTTTTTTCTAAGAAGAATCCTAAAATTTCTAAACAAAACTTAATTTTCTAAGCCCACCGTTTCTATGGGTGTGTGTACATAGATACATACATGCCCAGATGCATTCTGGGAGGATATACACAAAACTGACAACACTTGGTGATGTTCAGAGAAGTAGGATTGGTATTTTTACTTTGATTGCTACACTACTCGATTTATTGCAAATAAAGTGAAAGCCCATCCAGTGGTATTTCTTGGATACCATATGTATGAGGCATGTGTAGGAAAATTCTCTTTCACTTGGAAAAGCAAAAAGTCATCTTTAAAATGTCCACTATTTTACGTCCGGCATGAGTTATTTCTACATCTCACACCTCACCTCTTCCTTCTCAGGGTCTCTAACACAGGAGACTTTGCTAGAAATGGCCACTTTTCTTCAGTTCACCACCTGAAGGCCCCTGAAGAGTAGCAGTGAGCAAAAGAAAGGGCTGAGTAGGGACAGCCTGCAGTCTTGGTCTCCCATGGAGGATGCAGAGTGAGCAGGAGTGAGGACAATCCAGGCAGCACGCTGAGAGTGCACCTCAGATGATTCTGACAGGCAGCAATGGGTAGGAAGCAGAGCTCACCTTCAAGTCTATCAGGTTTGTGTTCTCCACTACAAAATATTCTTTTCAGGAAGGGGTGGAGGAATTGTCACTAGTCACTAGCGAGCAAAAGTAATAGCAAGACACAATGCAAGAAAGTACACCATGGGGCATATTGATATTGGTGTGTGGAGAGAGAAAGATGGGGGGAGGGGGTATTGTGACCCTTTTCAAAGTCTCCTGCTTTCATCTGATTCTATTTGAGAAACCAGGTTCTGTGTAGTTAAGCATGCTTCCTCACTGAGTCATGCATTGCTAAATATGTACTTATTCTTTTTTATAACTTCAGTTGCCAGAGACAGTAATTACCTGGCAAATAAAGACAGAAGTTCTTATTATAGAGACCAGCCCCTTAAGGAAGAGAAAATTGCATTCTATCCACTCCAGTCATTTGTCATGTAATTCAATCATTAGTTTCATTTCATGTTTCTTCCAGGCGAGTCCTAATAAACCATTTTATTTGGGGCAAATCCCCCAGGGGAGAAGCATATTAAGCCAAATTATGTGGAACTGTCCTAGCAGATTCTGAAGAACTGGACTAAATCATATACAGGGCACACCTGGGTTCACCTGGTGCCAAAAACACTTTCCTAAAATCAGAGGCAAGAAGCAACAGGCTCCAGTTCAAACCCAGGCTTCTTCCACTGGGAGGAATAATGCTTCCCCATTCTCGTAATTGACTTCTTTGTTCATTCGTTCACGTCTTCTTTCATTCATTCATCCGTTCAAATGCTATGAGAACCAACCACATGCCAAGCATTCAGATGGGAGCTAAAGATGCCAGGGTGAACAAAGTGGGCATAACCTAAAGTCCAGTGGAGCAACCAACAGTTAAGTACAGATCCCAGAGTCCTACAAAACAAAAGGCACAAAAGTCAAGAATGGGAGGAGCTGTGACTAGAGTTATGGAAGTTCTCTTTGAGAAGGAAAGGAAACTGCCAAGACAATGAATGTAGCAGGAACCTCTTCCACATTAACACAAGGCGGTTAGTGTCATGATTTACAGTGATGGGAAGGGAGCTAGGAATTGCATGGATGAGCCAGAGCACATTCACCTCAAGCAACTGTTATGTGTGGACCCAATTCCTAAATTCTGGATAAAAAGCAGCTTCCTGTGAAACACTGGCCAGTCAGGGCAGACACAGCCTCCACATACCCGACCGAGTTCAGTCTATTCCTAGGTAAATCTTGTTTTCCTAGTAACACTTTCTCATGCTCAATTATCCTCAAGCCAGCTGACCTTCCCATGGTGTGCAAGGAATAGTTTATTAACCCAGGGGTTTCTGACTCTTTCACCCAATTCCTGAAGGCTTGATCTTGTTTATAAAGAGCAGATCTCAACTGGCAAACAAACAGAATGGATCACCATCGTTGATTTGCCTGATAAGAAAGACCAAAAGCCATCAATACAGCATTTTCAAATCACTGAATTTTATCTTAAGAAAGAAAAAACCCAAAAACTCAAGTGTTCCTTTTGGGAAGAAACAAGTTATGGTTTCTAATTTCTACCTCTATAAAAGCAACAGAGAACAATTAGCCGGCAGTATCAACAGTTCTGTATAATTGAACTGAAATGTAAAATGGATTGTGACTCAGGTCCTCACCTTTAGACAAGAAACAGCCCCAGGATGGCACTCCTCCTTTGATCAGTTTGTCACAAACCAAAGCCAACAGGTCAACACTGACCTGCCAAGCAGCCAGTAGCAGTCATCCACAATAGAATAAGTACAGCAAGGCTGTAGTGGTGGACTTTCGCCTTCCTGGGTGCTCCTTCCCAGTGGAAGAAGCTGAGACAGGCAAATGGACAAGAAGACTGTACACTCACAACCAGCAGGGAGTTCACATGATGTCATAAAGCCACGGCGAAAGCATTAACTCCCAAGCTGAAAGCCACCCAAGACAGCTAAAGTGCAGAGCTCTTACGAGCCAGGTGTTCCTAATTTCACTGATCTCAGCTTAGGAAGATGACAGCGTGAGTATTCTCATGAATCAGGACAGGTCTCTTGAGCTCTCACCCCTGCAGCACAGAGCTGAGAGAACCCTTCTTCAGGAGCTGTCATGGAGGGAGGGGACAGTGTGACAATGGGAAGGACATCCCTGCACTGCCAGGTACTTGGGCTACCTTTCACTAGGTGACAGTGTTACACGGTGCCAAATTTGTTCCCAAACACTTATTTGCCACACGGAAACTACAAACATGCCCTTCTCCAGCAAGCAAGCCTCAACACAAATTTAGCCCTCTAGGCCTGCTTCAGATAACCTCGGATCTGTTGAAGCCGGTTAGCGACTGCTATCAAAGGCTCAGTTGACAGAAGTGATATTTATGGAGGATGACCTAAGAGACCTGCTTTAAATCTCCGCTTACTCTAGGTGCTAGCCTTGAATCAATTTCCAGCACCACTTAGATTGTTTCCTTCCTACAAGCCACCCCCAAGCCAGACACCCCAGCCCCAAGAATTACCTTCCGTTCACTGTAAACACTATAAAAAAAGCAAGCTAAGCTTCTTATATGAAATCCCTCCTAAGAAGGTTTTGTCTTCTGTTGTTTTTATTGTATTTGTCATCACGCTGCCTTATGTATACCAGGCAAATGTTCTACCAGCCCCAAGTGTCTAAGTTTTTCATTTAATGCCTAGAATCACTCTAGTATGTTTTTCCTTCCCCTTAAAATTATGTAACCAACTGCATCTCCCTTTTATCTGGAATGGACCAATCACAGCAGTCCTTTCCTGCTGCTCTTGCTCTCAACACTGGCATATGTTTCCCCTCCACCGTCTGGAATGTCTATTTCTACTTATGAGTTTTTAATATACAATGTATTTAGTTATATCTACTGCAAGTGTAGGCAGACACACAGAGAGAAGAATTGGTATGTGAGCTGGGTCAAGCCTTTGTAGAAGACAGACTGAAGTGAAATAAAATCGAGATGCACCTGGCATCGTGAATTAACATGAACACAGCCGGAAAGAACAACATAAAACTCCAGATCACACTCATTTGAAATGGGAGGGAATAATCCTTCCCCACATGACACACAAATATTAATATATGCTATATAGAGGTTTGTCCAAAGGTAAAACAAGAAGGCAGCTCTGAGTTCTGGGGCAATTCAGCCCTGATTCCCACCCAAGCTCCATCCGGAAACTCCACTGGCTTTACAAAATTCCCATGACCAACCTCCTCGCCACTGGCCATCCTGTGTGCCAGGTCTTTCAGGTTTCTCATCATTCTCTCATCCCGGAAGTCATAAGGAAATGTTTCTGTCCATTCTGTCAGGAGTTGAAGAATTTTAGGTGTAATTTTTCTCATCTGGTTCTAGGGAGAAAAAAAAAGTCTAAATCAGATATCCACCACTATGGTCTGCATTAAATAAATAACCAAATAACTGTGCCATGAACTAACTTTCTCTGCATACAAGCAACAGCTACAGCCACCTCCATATCAACACCAAGTGCAGTTAACAATGGCAGGACAGAGGGGTCTTCTGTGACTGCTCTACTGCTCTTTGGTTTATTTTATTTTGCAGTGCCGGGGATCTAACCGAAGGCCTTACACATAGGAGGCAAGCATTCCATCATTGAACACTCCTGTAGCCCTATACCACAGTCTTTACACTGTTCCCAATGCCATATGCATGGCCACATCAGCCTGGGGCTAAGCTAGGCTCCATTAAGGAAACCATCATCACAAAATCTAGGCCAGAGCTAGCAGATCTAATAAAGAACAACCTTAAACTCAAATGTTGCATTACCTTGTCACTATCCCCTTCACTCAGCCGCTGGTGCTCAACACACAAGTGGCAGACTTTGGCCATTAGCTCGTAAGGATGCATGAATAACCGAGAACTGAGCAGAAAGGTGAATATATATGTTCTCTGCAGCAAAAGAAAGAAAGTCGACATGGTTACACTCTCTGAATCTGTACAATCCCTGCATGCCATAATCTTCCAATACATCCAAGTTAAGAGGCTGCAGGTTCGGGTAAATGCCTGCTAGTGAAACAGCATAAGATAATTCTCCTTTATCGTCACCTTATCTTTCCCCTTAAAACATACTAAAAATAACAGGATAAATTCCACTCCTGAAATGATCCAAAGGACATTTTCTTATCTGTCTGTCATCAGGGAGCCAGGACATATTCATTTTCCAGTGTAATCAAGAATGAATTCAGGTCTGAGAAGCAAGACTGGCTTAAATATGTTGCCCAAATTGAATAATGTTATATGTCCACACATACTATTGTAACTGATTAAAAAAAAAACAACTAAGGAACAAAGACCCACCCACCTACCCTACCTTCCCCACATCCAGTCAAGAATTATCTAGTGTGCTCCTGCTCCATGTAGCATACCCAGGGTTTATGTCACAACATTTGAAGGCTGACTTTTAGTTAACCTACTCCTTACTCAAGACTAAGCAATTTGACAAAGCACAATATAACACTATATGCTTTTCTGTAACCACATTGTCTCCCAAGAAGCCAGTAATGAAGCAGTGCTTATTTGTTCTAACAGTTTCAGGGCTCTCAGTGAAAAGAGGAATTCCACGGATTGTTTGCTTCCCCCAGCCCTCCTTAGGCACCTTTAGTGGTTCATAAACACTTACAGTACTGAACAAGGGGTTCCTTTTACTTGTGATATCGAGTTTTCCCTGTGTGGGAACATATTTGAAAATGCTATGTACTGAATCACACAGAGATAACTCAGTAAGGAGCATGATGGTGAATTACTGTTGGCAAGCACGTGCTCTCCTTTGCACAACAAGGTTATTATTGTATTTATAAAAGCTAATAAATGTGGTCTCTAGGTATTTCCATGAACTTGCCATTAATAAACAGCTGCCCACTAAATTCAACCTTCTTGTTCTAAATTCAGCTCAACAGACCCAAGACGGGAGGGGAACTCACTTGACCCAGAAAGGAAACCTGGTTTCGCTGCTGAAACTAAGAGGAAACAACGAGTAAATATGTAGTGTGGAGTTTCCATTGTCTCCTCTCTCGCCTCTGGGAACAACGAAGACTGAGATAATATACAGCACCTTTCCCAGGTTTGAAAGTGCCATTTGTACAAATGTGTGCTATCAAGGGAAAACAAAAGTGAAGCCAACACCACCCAATGTCCAATCTACAAATAACTGCATCTGTGTGTAACTTATCTTTCTCGTGTACTTTCCCTGGCTATATTAATGTCATACGATAGGAACACCCAATGTTCTCTCTTACTGCATTTTCATTTATGGAACAAGTGTACAGATACTTCTTCATTCAGGCTGCCTAAAATGTGGAGGACAACCCAAAAGGAATCAGATGTGGTGACTTGGCCACAGTGTGACCCATCCCCAGGCTCAGTTTTGGTCTCAGAACTTTCAATCATGATTATATATTTTCTCCTTGGAAAAAAATTCTTAGCAACCAAGTAATTCTACAGCAAGCACAGTATCCCTGCATAGCATACTACAATTATTAATCCATACCAAAAATGGGTTTCAGAGGGACACCTGATACCTACATCTGGATAGTATTCCACGTTGGGTACTAAGTGCTGGATAAGTGCCTCCAGAGATCCAGAAAGGAGGTTGTTGTCATGGTAACACAAGCCTCCACAGCTGTCCTCTGAAGACTGGTAGAGATTTCGGTTGTAACCACTGCTGTCAAACATTGCTGAAAAAGGAGGTGTCTGAGGCATACTTTCCTAAAAGGAAATAAACAAGAAAACACAGTCATCAGTGACATGTGACATACAAAGTAGGATGTCATCAGTAATTCTTAACAAAATTGGAAGACAGGCAACTTAAGAAAATAGCCATGACACACTATCAGAACCAGGAAGAGCCAAACAGCTCTGAGTTCACATGCACACATGCATCCAGTCAAATACTACAAAATGCTTAGATCCAGTCTGGACTGTAATCCACATGGTGTCATTTTCACAGGCACTCTTTTACAGTCACTTGTGAACAGGTGTAGAGGAACCTGCTTCCAGTTGCTTAACTTCATCGAGTCAAGGATTTTCAAGTCAAGACGTTCACTGGGATGAATTAGATAAGACTTAAGGAAACTCTGACAGGCCCTGGACATGCAGAAGAGCACCAAAGCTGAAAGTTTAAAAGATCCTAATTTAAACTATGCACTGAAATTAAAGTGCATAGTTTGTGTCTTTGCTTGTGTGTGTCTGGCATGTATGTTGGAGCATAGCAAGAGACAGAATGCTGGCTTCCCAGCATATTATTTGACCTTTGCTCCTCTCATCAAATCTTAGGTTTGGGATGCTGTGTGTGTACTGTGTGCAAAGCCTCTGGCACAGCGTACAGGCAAGCTGAGAAGGCACTTGATATTTAGGAACAAGGAGTACTGCCTCAGCCTAGATAAGTTGCTCTTGTCCATCTGTGTGTTCTGCCACTCAAACAGCCCCTGTCAGATGGTTTTCAGTGCAGGCCAGAGGCCATTGGGTTATTACTTGAACTCCTGGGGACCTAGTGCAGGGTCCAGAGAGTGGACTCAGATTTCTGACTGGGTGTCTGGACATTCGAGGCAGCGAGGACTTATGGAGTTTGGGGGTTCTGAGCTGAGGGAAAGGCAAACGCAATGCCCAGGGCTGACAACGAGAGAAACACTATACACTATGCCCAGGACTGACAGGGAGCAGCTGTGGAGGTTGCAGGAGGTCACAACCTGGGCTAATCCTTCTTTTCAAGATGCTGAAAGGTATTTGCCTCTAAATGAGGGGTTTGATCTCAGCCCTTCAGCAGCATCTGTTCCACCTATAGAGATGGGGTGGGGTGGGGCTAAGAACCTCATAACAAGGTGGTGAGCATGGCTCTGGTAGGAGGTATCCAGGGATAAGGTGTTAGAACAAAGACTCTATAATGCCAACATGACAAACGAAAACAGCATTCAGGAAGAAAGTATCAAGAAAGATATAGAGACATGGAAGTGCTGGAAAATGGTGGTGCACACCTTTAATCTCAGCACTCTGGAGGCAGAGGCAGGCAGATTTCTGTGAGTTCAATGCTAACCTGGTGTACATAGTGAGTTCCAGGACATCCGGGGCTATGTAGAGAGACCATGTCTCAAAAAGAAAGAAAGGTATAGAGAAAAACAGCTTCATGTTGTGATCTCTTTCCAACCAAAAGCCAGTGCAGAGAGAATTTCCAAAAGTTCCATAAAAGAACAAAACTGCTAGAAATGGGAAGAAAGTTTCCCTTGGGAACCGCTTCACTGGGATTTTCAGCGTCTGTATCCCACGGTTATCAGCATTGTGTCTCAGTTACATGGGGCATGTAACACACAAAGGTCACAGACTAGACCATCAAGTCATTAGATGGATGGTTAAATAATCAGGACAACCACTCAGATGACCTGACATGCAGAAACAGTAGATAAACTAAAAGCAAAACAAAAACAAAAAACTACTTGTGCTATTATCTTTTATGGTGTATGTAGAAGTGAATTTTTTTCAAATTCCCACTTTTCATGAATATAATTCAAGTATGATTCACTTGTTACAAATTGTTGGTCTCTGATGAGACAAATGGAGGAGCAACCCTTGTTCTCAGAAGACAGGACCAACCTAACACTCAGGCCAGGACCTGAGATGCTAGGCTCTCACCTGAGCTACTTCTCACAGCCTTGTCTGGATTTGGTGGTTGGGATTTTAGAACAGCTTCTAATGGTGGTGGCCACATAGCATCCTTCACAACTGGAATGAAGAATAAGACAACTCCTGGAGATGGGAAGATTCTCTATCCAGAACCATGAATTTTCCTTGACATCACTACTCACTTGTCACTGAACTCAATCTACTCAAGTGTCTTTGGGAGATGGTTGGCCAGGACTTGAGAACTCAAAAAATAAATAAATAAATAAATAAATAAATAAATAAATAAACAAACATCTAAAAAGGCCACAGAAACTGTTTCAAGAGGTAGAAACTAGATTTCACTACAAACTACAATCAATTAGAAGTAACAGGTCAAGAGGACCAAGGATGGCCCGGAGGATTGTGAGGGAAGGGCTGGTACTCAGTGGTGAAGTTTGTCCTGAGTGATTAGGACTGACTGTAAGAGACCATAGAACACAGGCCATTTGCCTTCATGGTCAGATCCAAACTACTCTTTCTATAAATGTGGGACCTGGGGCTCAGGCAGGTAACAGGGGTGACCAGATTAACATAGCGCAGCCATGTGATTTGACTGCAGTACAAAGTGGGTCTCTGAGGAATCTTATACCCCAGTGCCTGGGGCCTGTTGGCAGTAAACAGCTTACTGGATAATCACAGATCACCCCAGTTCCCTTGCAAGGGCTCATCCCCAAAGCTACAAGTATTTGTCACTCTAGTTTACTCTCCTGTAAAGTGGATAAGGACTTGGACTCCGCCCTCAATCCCTATCCCCCAAATTCAGATTCGGTGCTGGAGAGATGGCTCAGCAAAGAACTCGCTGTTCTTGCACAGGACCTGGGTTCAGTTCATAGCACCCACATGGAGGCTCACAACAGCCTCTAACTCCAGTCAGAGGGAACCCCCAAACCCACTTCTGGCCTCTGTAGACTCCTGCATGCATGTGCTGCACTCATGCAGGCATGTGCGCACACACACACACACACACACACACACACACACACACACACTAAAAAAATAAGTCAAATTTATTGAAGTAGCGCTTGACAGCTGCAGAGAGTCTTTAGAAAGCTATTTGTCCCATATCCCAGGTATATTTCACACCTGTCACTTTCAGTTTTGCTCACCTCAACCCAAACCCTAAATGACATACACATACATTTTGTCTGCATTTATATCCTGTTTGCCGGACAATGTTCTTAGAACATTATTTGTAGAATGTGGAAAAAGTGTTTGGGGATCGTATCAACTCTCTCTGATCACAATAGCAGCACTCAGAAAATGCCGCCCCCAGGCTCCTCAAGAAAAATTTGTAAGTAGAGATGACAACCTAACTGAGGTATGTAAATCGGTACTGTAGCTTATTACACCTAAAACATCAATTGTAGGAAAGACTGTGGCACTGGCGGTTATTTGCCTTCAAACTGATCCAAAGAACTGTTGCTAACACAGCAACAGTCAATTTCTGAGACCCAATCATGACAAGAGACCTGCAGGCAATGGGCACATGTCTTTCTCGCCTTGTGCTCAGAACCGTACCTCTGCCATCTACAAGCCCTTGTGCTCCTCATGAGTTGCCCTTCTTCTCACTGTGGTCTCTCAGATGCTGCCAAAGTCTATGTTCCACAGGCTTCATTTCCCAAATTCCCCATTAAGTGAGCTCTGAGAACCCTGCTGGCTTCTCTTGCTCTAGTTTCCTGACTACAGATGCCTTTCTGGATTACCATCCAGTAATTCATGTAATTCTTTTTTATCCATTTGTGGTAGATACACTCTTTTGTTTTGTGCCCCCCCATTACAGATAAAGTGACAGGTAGAGGAGGACTTCAAAATTAGGTATCCAGATACCAGGTACAAATTTTATATTACTTATATTACATTGAAAATGCTCTCTGAACTTCTAATATTTAATCATAAGATGAAAATCCTGACATTTTATACAGTCCTCATGACTATAATAGATAGGTTCTGGCATTAGGGTCCATGTGCTTTTAATTTACTCCTTCCCAAACTTTCCAAAGTAAAGCCAGCCCCTCCACTGTTGACTCCTTTTCTCTTATGCAAAATCTGTCCTGTCCAGTATACCTACAAGTGGAGACCTGCTAACCAAACACCTTGTTTAGGAAACAGAGACTGTTTCAGAATTAGAGGATATGACAGCAGTCAGTTAAATCCTGGCTTGATCTATACCTAATAAACATAAAAAGAGTTAATTCCCTTGAAAAAGAGATTTGTATGAGATACATGAAAAACCTGTTGACTATTCAAATCACTACTTAACACATATTGCAGACTGGAAAATAATTCTCACCTTGAAGAGTTTCATTTCTAAGTTAGTTGCTTGAAATTCAAGGTACATTTGAGTCAGCACAGATGTTTTTAAAGAAATTTCACACCTCTGCCACTGTGCCCACTGAAATACACTGAAATGTCTGCATATACATTACTGGAGCTCCAGTCCAGTATAGGCTGCTGGCCTACCACAGAGCCTAAATGTCTTGTGTCTACTCCAAAGCAGAGAGCCTTCCTCCAAGATATTCAGGACTAGCTCCTTACAAAGTGTGTGTGTGTGTGTGTGTGTGTGTGTGTGTGTGTGTGTGTGTGTGTGTAGTACCAATTCAACTGAGTTAAAGAGAACACAAGAATGACACATCTTTTTTGTTTGTTTTGTTTTTCAAGACAGAGTTTCTCTGTGTAACAGCCCTGGCAGTCCTGGAACTCCCTCTGTAGACCAGGCTGGCCTCAAACTCATAGAGACCTCTGCCTCCCAAGCACTGGGATTAAAGGTGTGCACCACCACCCTGGACAAGAATGGCAGGTCTTAAAGTTCCTGAAACAGGCTCCCCGCCCCCAGTGGGGCATCACTATGGGTAGAAGGCATAGTAAGACAACAGGAAATAGATTTTTATTTTATAAAACAACAAACTAGGGTAAAGGTAAAATACCTTTTCAAACACCAAAATTACCCACAGGTTATAAATTATGCTAGAAAATTTTCAGATAGGAGCAAGACACACCCAGCCCAAGCAGAGAGGATGAATATTCCCTCTTAAAAATGACTTGGGAAAACGAAGTCAGTTGACAGATATCTTACAGGGGCTGCTAATTTGGGCACAAACATAGATCATGTTCTTCCAAAGACCCTGAAGAAGTTCAGCCTGACATTGATCCCAAGGCAAGGGAGCAGGCTGATGTTGATTTACAGGATGAATGGCTCTGAAAGGCATGCCTAATAGCTTCAGACCGACCAAAGCTCCAGATGAGAAGCCGACTTTCCCTCGACAGCAGATTGTGTCTGAATTAGTGGCTGCTTCTGCAGGGTTATTTATGATGAAGCAGGTGCACTGGGGAGGACGTGGTTTCAGGTGATAACTCAAACTGGGAAAGAGGTTGGGGTATGGATGGGTGAGGAACCGCATCAAAAGCCAGCCCTTCCTTCTGGGGCAGATGCTCTGTCAACCTTTACTTGAACAGAGAGCGGGACAGAGTCTCCTTCAGTCTCAAAAGAAGGCAGAAGTGTGCAGGTCAGAGATAAACACTTCCCACTCTATGTCACAACACAGCACAGTGTTTATAAACACAATGGCTCTACACTGATTACAGTGTCTTAGCATCACTTTAAATACCAGACAAGTGTACTGATTTAATAAAAAATAATAATGAGAAGGCAAAGATCTCCCTATCTCAGCTGAACCTTGAAAAGGTATTGGTTGAGGGGGATGAGCTTTTGCTTAGAACCTGGAATTTGACCTTTCTCAGATCCTGTCAAGACTCCGAAGGAACTTCGCCCTTCAGGATATGCACAACAGACAATTCTTCCCTTTCTCAGTTGACACTGCAGACACTGGGTAAAAGTTCCCAAACATCCATCGAGCTGATACCCTCGACTGACCGCTGCCTTTATGTGACACCAGACTTTCAAACCCAGAGTCACTGAAGGCCCAGGTGACAGGGGGTCTGAGCCCAAGTGAAATGGCAAAGGTGAGCATCTACCGCTATCTGAAGCACGGCTGATTTTGAGCTCAGCAATGCCAAGATGATTATCTTCTCATCTCTTCCTCAGACTGAGAAGCCCTTTTAAGAGCATCTGTGAAACCTGGGACGCTGCACCTCCACTAGAGAAGGTACACAGCTGAAAGAAAGATGAGAGAAAGTTAAGATGGTACCCAGACGGGAGTAGACAGCCAGAATACATATAAGCAATTCCACAATGTGCAGCTTTTAGAATTGAATCCAAATGCTCAGTAGGTTTCCTAGTTAAGGGAGAAAAAGGATCACTAATTTAATTTTTTTTTATTAATGTGTATATGGGGGTAGAACCTGAAGAGGCCAGAAGAGGGCATCAAATCCCCTGGAACTGGAGTTATAGGTACCTGTGAGCCAATATGGGTGCTGGGAACTGAACCTATATTCCCTCTGCAAAGGAACAGTATGTTTTCCTGATTTGAATTGTTATGTGGCCTCCCATACACAAATCAATTTACATTTTGCCATATCAGCTCTTATACTAAGTAGAAATTTGTGTTACTAATCCCTAATTGGTGAAGGAAAAGAATTCTGACTCAACTAGTTACATTTTCTGTTGGAATAACAACAAAGATTAGATTTGTGATCTTTTGTCTTGGGCGGTGGCAGCAGCTTAGTAAAGCACAAAATGAAATTTTAGGACATGGTAACATTGAATAGGCCTGGAGTGTCACTGAAAAGCGCATGTGTGTGTGAGTGTGTGTGTGCGTGAGTGCGCGCGCGTGCGTGAGTGTGTGTGTGTGTGTGTGTGTGTGTGTGTGTGTGTGTGTGTGTGTGTGTAGGAAGGGAAGCCAGGCCCTGCTGACATTCTTCATTTAAAAGCCTTTATCATCTACAGCATCCTTGCAGTTCTCAACCTTAGCAGTAGGTGGCGCCTGGTTCCCTTTCTTTGAGAGAGCGAATGCTTTCCAGCAGTAAAAGCTGGTGCTGGTTTGAAAAACAAGAGAAGGGCAGCTACAGTACTGGGGGAAAAAATGAAGATCTTAGCGTATTATTGGACTCGGGGATGGGGCACTGCTAGTGCTGTACAAGTTAAGATATAAACTGGCTGACAGTGCCCAACAGGTCTATTTCCTGATGTCTCAGATACCCATCCATGATGAGAATCAGTTATTTCATAGTCCTAGAAAAATAAAACTCATCCCCGAATCATCAATACCTAATCAAGTGTTCCCGCAAGGGCTGGACCCTGGAAGATTCACCTCCTCTTCACTGCCTGATTGTCACCACCGGCCCAGTAACTGAAAGACACTGCTCCCTGGCTAGTGGGCTGGAGAGTGGCTGGGTGACACAGCTCCTGCACAGCATGCACAAGGCCCAGGATCTCATCCCCAGCCCAAGACAGACAGACAGACAGAAACAGAGGGAAAAAAGACAGACAACTGAAATCCATCATTTTGTTCAACTTTAACATATTTATGTTTAAATATCGACATGTGGCTAGAAGCTGTCCTATTAAACAGCATAGACATACTGAGATTATAAAAGATATATGATAGATCTGAAGCTATACCATGAAATATCACAGGGGGATAACTTTTATTAAAATATTTTACTTTTCTGTGTCCAGCTCATTTCAATAGGGAAATGGCTTGATATTTAGTAGAGGCATTTGTAAAAAGCCAAGATTATTTTTCTTTGTATTATTTTATCACATACGGTATAATATACCATAAGTGGGCTCATTTAAATTTTTGGCTGTAAGCTTTTGGAAAACTCTGGTTTTCTCCCTTCAATTCTTGTCTTTTAGATAAATCAGAAAAGGCTAATGTTTTATAAAGTATTTTTCTTTTTACAGGGTTCTCTAACACAATTTAAGTCAATTGGATCATTTCTGGGTATATATTTACCTTAAGAGAAAAAATAAATACATAAACCTATGAAAACTGATCAGTAAAAGAGAAATTGACATTTAGGTGACAAGAACAATGACTTAGTAAGCCAATAAAATTTTCCTGGCCCTTTATTGATAATTAGTGATCTTTAATGTTCTCATAATAAAAGGAAAAGGCAGCTCAAGAAAATACTAAATTTCAACTAAATTCATCAAACAGTGAATGTTCCTCGTCCCTTTTCATTCCCAAGCGCTCAGAAAATACCTGACCGTCTAAGAGACTGTCTTCATCCTGGGCTGGCCCACTCTAACAGGGATGAAGGACACTGCATCAAAATAAACCAGCTGCAACAGAGACACAAAGGCACCACAAGCCATCTCCTCCAGCTTCCTATGTGCATTCCACAAATATTAGAGCAACATGGAGAAGGTGTGTGTCTTATTAGGGCTCCCCATCTGCCCAAACCCAAGCCTCCTCATCTCCAGGGCAGAGATCTGCTAAGCTACAACTGTCATTTTAGAATAAGCAATGCCTGTACAGGTCTAATTTGTGTAGGTCTAACTGATGAACCAATAAAAAGATAGGACAGCTGTACATAGTTTGTTATATAGTTCTGGATGAAAGGAGTGGAGACAGATAATACTTAAATTCAATTACTAAAATCCTCAAGCCCTCAATATTACAATTAGCCAATTTTAAGAATTCATAAAACTGCCTTAAAACTTCTTTGTTTATTTTCTAATTATTTCCACCCTCAGAAGTAAGACTCCCTTTAACCTTTGCTTGGGATTCCTAATCCTCCCAGGAATGGCCTAGAAGCTATCTTTCCCTATCTCCTTTCCAAGTGTTCTCCTTGGAGGTCATCCAGATGTTGCACATTCAATTCTTCTAGATAGCCTTTGGAGACTGAACAGGCTGGTCCCACGGTTTCCCGTACTATACTGAGCACCCCACCTAGTCTGCATAGATCCTCTTGGCCCACATCTTCCTCTCTGTTTTCTTACCCAGTCTCTTTCCTTTAGATGAGTGGTATTTAACTGGTTCAATTTGGCCTATTGTACTTATTAAAAGGCTATGTTAATGTTAGATTATAAGAATGAGATGTTAGCAACAGTATAAAGAATATGATGATAAACAACGAACACTCAGCAATACTTAGTTACATATACTTAAAATATATTAGATTAGATGCTAAGATTAGGAAAAAGACAAGCCAGATACATTCTGCTGATTCTCTTTTCCACCAGGCCAGGCACAAGGTGTGGTAGCTAAGACACATGCTATGGAGCAAAACTAAATTCTAAGAACTGAACATGCCCCAAGTCCAAGGCCAGTATTCTTAGTAGCCAGAAGGGCTGACACCTCTAGGAAAACAAAGGATTGACTGACACAGGGTGAGGTTTTCTATCATACTTGCCAGTAAATTTGCTTGAAAGGGATAAAGCAGCCAGCACTGTTTGTGAACGCTGACTTCTGTCAAAAAGTGCCTGGGTCCTCAGTGACTCAAACACTGCTCCCTGCCCCAAATAAAACTGTCTTTAATGAATAATAGTATTCAACTGGCTGCCATTTTTCTTCTATACATCAGCAGTCAAAAAATTTATTCCTTAAAAAAATCAATTTTCCTTGTGCTCTGAATGTCACATTACCAGCTATTTCCTCCCAAATCTTCAAATCAGCTACACGCTATCTTGGTTTTTTAAATTCCCTTGTTTAATCTTCTTTGCATAGGCTGAGCACACAGGTCAAAACTATGCTCAGATTAAGGCATGGTCATCATGGTCATTGCATACCACGTTCCAGCTACTGTGCTCACAAGGGAAGAGAAATTATTCACCCATCTATGTCTGACTGAGCCAAGAGCTCCATACCCCATCCCTAGACTCTTTCCCCTTTATCCTCCCTGTGAGACACCATCAGGGCTAAATATAGATCTACGCACACCAGCAGTTCCTGACCATTGTCACATGGCGCTGCTGACGAAGGACTCCTAGGAGACGCGTTCACCCAAACATACATACACAAGTATGCGTGCATATTTATTCATATGCACCAGACCCCGAGAATTCATCTGCAAAGTGGTACATTTACATTCACAAGAGAAAACTGCAGCCTAGGTGCTGTTCCGGCGCTATTTACCGCATAGTTCCACCCCCATCTCCCCGCACTGTCAGTGGGTTTAGCCACGGTGCTTTGCCTGAACTGCACCAATTTGGATGGTGTAAAGTAATAGTTAAATCACACACACACACACACACACACACACACACACACACACACACACACACACACACACACAGGCGCGCACACCTCTGTTTCCCATTTGCCCTTTTCTCTTGTACAGCCCAGAAGTTGTTCTCGGGGCTCTCCAATAGAGAGGAGCCTCACTCACGCTGTCAGCCCATGAAACTTCCAGGTAACCCAAGCCACGTTAGTATCACCCGGACTGGTGTCCGAAGGCAACTCACCTGGGTACAAAAGCAAAACAGAACAAAATAAAAACCAGGCTACTTGTTCAAGTTTGCCTAAGAGCCAGGGAAACACAAGAGTTCTTTTTCCCTAAGAGTCAGATCTTAGATTATAAGGAATCTGCAACAAAAATAAACAACAGCCGATACACTCACGAATAACCCACGAAATTAGCCAAAAAGTATATGGGAACAACCTAGGTGTGCCCAGGACGGTTAGAAAGAAAGCAAAAAGAATGAATGCGACTTCAATTCAGACAAACGCTCAAGATTAAACAAGATCTCCAAATAGAAGGCCTGGCTGGGCACTGGGCGAGATGCAGCACTGCGTCCACGGAGTCCCCGGGTCCCCGGCGCTCAGCTCCACACCTGTTGGGACCACCGCAGCCCCCAGTACAAACGGGCGCGGGAACTCCTAGGTCCCGGGCTCAATAGGCGCTCAATAGCTGGAGACCTCGAGCCACGCCGGGGCGCACTGGGCAGCTCGCTCAGAACTGGAGCAGCATCCACGCTGCCCCGGGGCTCCGTGCAGCTCGCTCCCTCCATCCTGCCGCGGGGGAGCCCCCCACTCCCCAGCACCTACCCGCACAACGCTCTGGGCCTCCGCCTCCTGGCTTCTGTACCGCGGCGCCCCCAAAAGCGAGCTCAGGACCAGGAAGCAGCGAACGCAGGAAGAAAGGAAAAAACCCGCCGATCCAGTCGGGGTCCTTGTTTATACTGAAACTCCGGCCGGAGCCGCGCACACCCCCTAGCTCCTGAGTGCCCGCCTCCTGCCGCCTCCAGCCACGCCCCCGCTTCTGGCCACGCCCATCCTCACTGGCCAATAGTGGCACGGCTCTCCGCCCACGCCGCCCTGCGGCGGGCGCTCGGGGACTTGCCGGGCCCTCCGCGGGTTGGGACTCCCGTGACGACGCTGTGGCGGCACCCACCCACGCCGCGGAGGCTGGCTTGCTGGCGCAGCGGGTCTCAGCAGCCAGGGCTGGGCCCACTCCGGCGTGCGTTTCCTTCTTCGTGCCGCTGCCCGCGGCTGTTTGTGCAGTCATGTGTCCCCGAGTGTGTATTCATTTGCCTGTGTGCTCTACCTGTAAATACCGGCTCGACTCGTTGTACAGTATCTATTATCATAATTATGAACTGAAGGTTACTGTCCGTGTAACTTTTGGAGGAGATCCTGGAGGAACCACCAAGAAACTTGCTGAGAGCTGGGTATTGTGCAAAACGCTGGGGGCACACTGGTGGCCTCCACCTGCTGGTCCCAGACCTCTGAGGCTTAGTGGCTACTGATGGGCAAACGCTAAGGAAACTGCCACTCACTCGAGATGCAAAATTACATGTTGTGAAATTTCGCGAAGGAAAGGAATCTACTCTAATACGCTAGGCCAGTCTTCGGTGAAGGTTGTGTTATTATTGTAGCCACATACTTAAAGCTGCCATTGGATACCTGAATAACTGTTTTAGAAAAAAAAAAAAAAAAGCGGGAGGGGGGAGTAAGAAGTCATAACTTCCCTTGTACGCATAATAGAAACGTAAGGGAAGAATTGGAAAAAAGAGACCCATTGTGGGGAAGGGGGTGTACAAGATCTGGAGACTTGTCAGCCTGTGACTCTAAGTAAGAAAAGACGACTTTGTGAGCTTCAGTTCATACATAAACCCTGTTGGGCCAGCAACCTATGGGGCTATAATTGACATTATTTATGACTGAGGAACACTGTTTGTCCTTGCTTGAGGTCCCTCCCTCTCTCCTTCCTGGGGTGCAAGGAGCCACTTTGACCTAATGTTCATCAGCTGTCCTTTGGCTGGAGAATCATTAGCAGATTCCCTGTCACTCATACCTCCTGCTTCTTTCTCTATCCTATGCACTCCTTCTATACACAGATGTCCCTGTAACAGAAATTTAATCTTAAAAATCTGAGCCTTTTACTTAACTCTGCTGTCTCTGAACTGTGAAGGAGAATGGATTCCAACAAATGAGCAATACTTCAGGCCCTACAATCGTGGCTGAGCTTTCCATCCTGTGTTTGTTAACAAGCAGACCATATAACACAGGGCAAATTATACTCTTCCTGGTCCTGTTTCAAGACACTTAGAGAGCTGGGCTAAACTAGGATTTCTTAATGGCACCACAAGATAAACCCTTTGTAACCCCTGCATATTCTGGAAAGCCTAGAAGATTGCCTTTTTACTTTCTGAAGTCTCGCCCACTAAACAAAAGATAAAGTTCACTTTAGATTCTAAAAATATAAAGTGGGTGCCACTATGATATTGATGCAAAGTTTTGTTTTGTTTCCCAAACCACATTCCACCTCCCTATTCTATCCATGCCCTCTTTGGGCCCTTCTAGTTCCAATGTGAGAACCATTACATGCAGATACGATTCTGAAGCCAGCATTCCTAACCATAACCTGGTCTTTATCACACAGCCACCTGTGAAACCCTCCACAAGGCACTATAGGACTCTGGGACCTTGTTTACTCACTGGAACACATCATCATGAGAATCAAGCAACTTCTTGGAGGAATACTTAGATTAAAAGAGATGGACCATGAACAGGGCTTAAGATGTCTACCAAAGACGCCTTTCTTGATCTCACTTAAAATTCCTATCACCTCCACTTTTGATGGCCCTCCTCTTTCTCTTACTGTTTCCTGCATAAGTCTTGCCAACAGTTGATACACTGCATTTTCCTTATTACTGAGTATCACCGCTCATTGATACTTGATAAAATGTGAGCTCCATGGAAGCAGAGCTTGTTGTTTACCTGCCCTGTCCACTATAAGGACAGGGACCAACACATAAGCCCTTGATAAGTGTATGCTGGCTTAATAAATGGATGGATGGGTGGGTGGATGGATGGATGGATGGGTGTCTAGCACATGGTAACAATACAGTATGTAATTCTGTACCAGTTTTGTCTTCCTGATCTTTTGACTCATTGAATCAACTTGTATCCTCATGAAGAATGTTGGAGGGCTGGTGAGATGACTCAGCAGGTAAAGGTGTTTGCTATCAAACCTGACCGCCTGAATTTGATTCCCAGGACTCACATGGTGAAAGGAGAGAAATGACTCCTTCAACTTTACACACACACACACACACACACACAATTAAAACATAATAAATGTAAATACTAGTAAACTCAACAATAGCAGTCAAGCTGATAGAAATAAAGCCCTGTACAGTAGAACTTCATCTACTCTGGTAGCCTGTGTTACATTTGCACTCAACAGAGACTGTATAGCTACATAGGGAAGGGTTGCTAAGGCACACAAAAGAAAGGCAAGTATCATCATGAACGGTGAAGTCCAACTTCTTTTCTTTTTGCCACTTTCATTTCCAAAGAAAAATCCCAACTTACATCATACTGTATTCAGTATATTTTTCAGTCCACCTCTTGTGAACAAAGACTTTATTGCTGTACTAATCACATGCGTGTATATTGACCTATCATTGTGCAATCTCTTTCATTGTTTTCATCTTTTCTGCTCACCTTGAGTTTTCTTAAATAATTCACTTCATTTTGTTTATTACGTGTGTGTGTGTGTGTGTGTGTGTGTGTGTGTGTGTGTGTGTGTGTGTGTAAGCCGGGGTGTGTATGCCACAGCATGGGTGTGGAGGCCTGAGGAGAACTTTTGGAAGTTTCTTCTGTTCTTCCACTCTGGATTCCAAGGATGGATCTCAAGTGTCAGGTTACATAGCAAGTGCTTTTCATTCTGGGCCTGACGTAAACGTACAGGTTTTTGGCTTGCTTCCTTCCTTCCTTCCCTCCTTCCTTCCTTTCTTTTGTTTGTTTTTTGTTTTATTTTTGAGAATTTCACACGTAAGTAACTATATTTTTTCCACTCATCCCTCTTCCTCTTCCAACTCCCCTGCCCTCCATCCCTCCATCCCCTGTATTCATTATTCATGATCTTTTCTTCTCTAGTTATTATTGATATGTACACACACAAACACCAGAAAGAGAGAGAGAGAGAGAGAGAGAGAGAGAGAGAGAGAGAGAGAGAGAGCTAGCACATCCTGCTGAGTCCAATTGGTACCCTTATGTGTGCCTGTGTTTACGGCTGACCTGACAGAACTGGGAGGCCTAATTAGAAGCTTTGTCCTTGGAGAAAACTGTTTCTCCCTCCTTCAGCACCCATGGACTTCACATGGCTTTTCTTCCAGACTGGGGGCCTTGTGAAATTTTCCCCCATCCATGTTGACACAGCCAGCCGTTTACATGGTCTTATTTGAGTGACCAGATTGTTGAGAGGGCATGGATGCAGCATCCCTGTCATATCTAGAAGATACTGTCTTACAGCATTCATCCAGGTCCTCTGTCTCTTACAATCTTTCTGTCCTCTCCTCCACTATGTTCCCTGAGTCTTAGGTGTAAGGATTGTCTTGTACACGTTCCAATTGGGGCTGGGAACCTCATGATCACTTGTTCCTGCATTATGATCAGTTTTGGAATTCTACAGTAGCTTTCATCTACTGAAAAATAAAAGTTTCTCTGATGAATGGTGAGAACTTGTACTTATCTATAGGTGTAAGGATGAGTACTAAGCATATAATTGGAAGCAATATTAATTTAGCAAAATGATTGTAATGCAATCTCCTCTAAAGTCTATGGCCTCTCCATACATGGGTTCATGGCTAGGTTTACAGTACCAGGCATAGGTCCCTTCCCATTGAGAAGCCCTTAAGTCCAATTGAGTAGCTGCTGGTTACACTGGTATCTTAAGTGCTACTATTGCAGAGCTGGGCTATCTTTACTGTGGTCCATAGACTTTATGACTGTGTAGCTTTGTGAACAACTTTTTCCCCCCCGGTAGCTTCCACAGCACCTTCTGATATTATGAGTTGTTGGAGATCTTTAAGGGCTTCACAAAATGGTGATGTAATTCCTCAGAATGTTTTTTTCATTTTCTCACTAATTCGTTCTCCCAGTCACTCTGGAGAATGGATATAGGCCATTGAAGGTGTGATACCTGAGCTCCAGTTTGTAAATGGATAGAAACAAAGGCACAGGTCACATTACTAGTCACCGGTTAGCCTGGACACTGCCTGTTCTTCCAGCTTTCAAACCAAAAAAGGTAAACCCACTCTTTGGAAGGATGGTTTATATGGCCTCTCTTATGTGTTGACAAAAGATGATGAGAATTTTGTACAACAAAGCCATGAAGAATCAGCAGATAAAGTGTTACCTATGATACCTAAAGTATTTAACAGACGAAACCATCACTCCCTCTGAAAGAAAGCAAAGTCCTTTCCATTTCACAACAAAAAGATTTTAAAGAAAGGAAGGGAGTGTAACACCCATGCCTACACACACCACAGAGGAGGAAACACCGCACTTGTATGGCCAAGACAATGCCCAGCAACAGGCTCATCTACTGGGACCCTTTGACCCTGAACTCTCACTCTCACTCTGACTCTCATTCTTTTTCAATGGAAAGATGAGTTACTGTGCCAAGGTCGTAGGACAATGAGAGTAGCTTGGCTCCAGACTTTAGAGAAAATTCCTTATTTCCTCCTAGCTTTTTAATGTTGCTTTCCATCACTTCCCTTTCCTCATTGTCTGAGGACCTACAGCAGAAGAGGAAGGAGGGTGCTTGGCGTGCTTTGGTTCCCTGCCCTCTTCCTGCTTTGACCTAAGGAAAGTCTGCCCATGACCAATCTAGCTTATAAGGCGTTCTTGTTGGAATTCCATGGAAATACAATGGTGGGGGGTGGGTTCCAAACATTCACATCCCTGGACCATGGAAAGAAGGACAAGAAAGGGCAGATCTGAAATGGTATTTATTTGTGATTCTGACTCCTTGCCCAGTGCCATCAGTTCTTTGATGACTATAAGATAAGCCTTGCGGCTTGGGAGGCATTTCTGTGATGAGACAAATGACCAGGTTAGCCTTGGAATGAATCTTTCAACAATTACCAACATGTGTCAGTTTACAAAATTCTTTTCCATCTAATAATTGTTTTAGGGGGAATGCTGACTGAGTCTGTACAAGTCATCCAGTCTAGCCACAGCCATGATAGAAGATACACAATTTCCATTTTCTGGGTTCAGTGAGAAGATTATATCTAGCCTGCTAAGACTTTACTCCTAAGTAGGAGGACTTGAATACAGAAGATAACTTCAGGGAGTTTCTTTCACATATCCTTGCTCATGTTGTTATCACTGACACTCTTTATGGAACAGAACAGAAAGTTCCAGGAAGAATACAACAACTGCATGGGAAATTCTGCCATACCTACCATAGCTTTTCAATTCCTTTAAGGGTGTGTGAAAATTCTAACAATTACTATAGACAGTAATTATCAAAGGGCAACACTATTGCTTTTCCTTTAATGAACAGTATTATTTCACTTACTTACCAGCTCATATTTATTCTCAGAAAGTAGTAATGTGTGGCACAGTCTTTCTCCTGATAGTAAATGCTGACAACTGATAACCAATATAACTTGACATGATCGTAAGGTCATGGAGCAATGCATCTCTGTTGATAATGTGATATACAACAATATACTTTTTGGAACTAACAAAAGAAACACCTAATAAACATGGGGCATTTGATGAAAGTGTAGCAACATTTTGAAAAAGTGTGTAACCGTGCATGAATTTATATAGATAGTCTTCACTGTCTAAATCCTTATAGTGAATAGCAGATGTATTTCTTTATTTGCAATTTCTATGTTGGCAAGATTTATCTGTTATCTTCTGAATGAGTTGATTTTTAAATGAATTAAGAATAAGATTGTTTTCTGTTGTTTAATTTTGAGACATGGTCTCATGTATCCTGGACTGCATCAAACTCTCTACTTGTCCAAGAATGACAAGAAAGTTTTATATCTGAGATACGCAGCCTTTTATATTAAGCTCTCTTATTTTTCTAGAAGGCCCCTTCAGTTTTAACTAATTATCACTCTATGTCCTAGAACATTGAGGAAGACGGAAGAAGGGAGAAAATGAATAATAGAATAAGACAATTTTAGATCTGGGAGGAATATTAATTTTCATCTCTTCTAATCTTTCCTATCCTCATGCCACCAATCAAAGCACCTCTGAGATGAAGAAATTGAGTCCTGGAGAGAATAAATGATCTCTCCAAGGCTAACAAGATAATAGCAAAGTTACACTTGTCTAAGACCCAGAAATAATGCAGGATTTCAAACAGTACCTGATTTGACTTGCTAATTATTATCCCTGCAGGGGCAACTCTGTGGGGCTACCTTTACATTATAAAAGAATTTGTTATCCAATACTGAGGACAGATAGTCTACACTGAGGATTCCTGATGAAATGACAAAGTAGAATTCTCTAGATCCTGCTGACATAGTGAAATTCTCCAAAAGTTGCCAGTCCTGGTAATTTCTGATCTTATTTAATGTTTAAGGCAATGAAAGAACAAACTCTTTAGTACCTTTACCAGTAAAGCAATTGTTTTCTGGTTAATCTATTAGTCAGCCCTCACAAAATTATGGTGGTCAAAAGGCTTCATCAACTAGCATTTGTTGTTGTTATTATGAAATCACATACCTAAAGAATCATCTCTTTCATAGTCAGATAACCAATCAGAAGATTATATCATTTTTTAAATCAATTATACCAGTGGTTCTAAACCTGGGGGTCAAACAACCCTTTCAAAGGGGTCAAGTATTATGTATTTATATTATGATTCATATGAGTAGAAAAATTACAGTTATAAAAATAATTTCATGGTTGGGGACTCACCTCAATTTGAAGAATTATATTAAAGGGTCACAGCAGTAGGGAGGTTGAGAACCACTGGATTAGACAATTGGTATAAAGCAATGACTTCTGGGTGATTCTGTGAAGTTAAGTCAGTGAAAATACCCAAATATTCATTTGCCATGTGGATAAACATTAGTTTAGCAGTATAACCAGTATCCTAACACAATAGATCTATGATGGGGGAGGTCCTTCTGTGTATATGTTTTTCTTATTGGTTAATAAATAAAGTACTGTTGGCCAATAGGAAAGCAAGTTAGGTGAGACTAGGAGCCAAGGAGGATTCTGGAAATGTAGTAAAAAGAAGTCTTGTGATACAGGCAGGAAGTGACATAGCAGACAGACTCATATATAAGCAGGGACAAGAAGGAAATCATCCTTTTGCTCTTATGCTTCCTCTTCTTCCTGCTCTCTGCTCTGCTGTAGCCATGTGAGCACCAGGATGCATTCCGCCTGCATCCTCCATAAGTCTTACGATTATGGTTGATAATTAAGACTGAGCTAGCAGATAAGAAATCCTAGTCAATTGGCCAGCAGCATTTGTACCTAATATAAGTCTCTGTAGGTTACTTTGGGACATTAATGTGGAGGCGGGTGGAACTCTGGCGGCCTGGTGGAAAGCGCCCACATGGCACCAGGGCTCGGGCAAATGGAGTAAAGGCTTATCGTTACAGATCTAGACACACACACACACTCACACACACATTTACTCACATTCACACACACACACACACACACATGCACACATTTACTCACACATATTCACACACTCACATTCACTCACACATTTACAAACTCATACACATGCACTCACACAAACAAATAAATCCTAGAAGTCACCTGTATTCTTTAGATGGCTGAGAGAATCTCTATCTCCAGGCCAGCTCAGACTGGGTATGGGAGGCCAATGGGGCTCTAACTTAATCTATAGAATTCCATTCTTCTCATGAAGAATGGCTTAGCAGGTAAATAGATACTTACCATTTTTATTTTGCCCTTAAAAATGGAAGAATCTATAATCAAAATTGTATTTTTCCCGGTACAGCTATGTTATATAAACTTAAACTTCTATATTTACTTAAACACAATTTATACTGATGAAGTTAAAAATTTCTCTTAACTTTTTCTACTTATGGATTGATCACATTTATAAAGTTTAAGAACCTATCGGTAGTACAGGCCACCATATCGGGTCCCACTGTGCAAAATGATAATGCATGTGGTATAAGTTTATTAAAGAATATGCTGACCCTCACTTGTCTATTACGTGAGCCGTCTTTCATGTTTTGGTGTGACTGTGTGGGTTCCACTCTGTGATGGGCACTGTGACACATGGTTAGCACACGAATGAGCTTGGCTTCTTGAATGAAATCTGCTTCAAAGTCAAGTCTCTCACAGTAACACCATTAGCATATGATTAATGTTTCCAAGGCCTGGAATTAACTCGTGATAATTTTAGAATCTCCAATTACCCACACAATTGTCCCTAATTAGCTCTAAAAGAGTGGTCAAGAATGGGAAGAAAATGGAGGCAACCATGGATCTGGCTCCCCAAGGGGCCAACGGGGCATTTTCTTGAGATCTATTGCAAGAGTGAAAAAGGGGTGTTGGGCAGGAGATGGGCTCGATGGACACGCTGTCCACAGACATAGAGATTGGAAAGAGTTAAAAGAAAAAAAGAAGACAAATAGTCTAAGCCAGACCACGGCTCTTTGATATACATGATCATCCAAGGGTTAAAGGAATGGAATCTATGGAAACCCAAGGCCATCTCTACAGAGGTATGAATTTAACACCTCTCACAGCAAGAAGTCCGTGGCAAAGGACAAAACAAAATGTCCCAGTCTAGACAAAAGTCCCACAGAAAAAGAAAACACTTGCCTTATGTCCTGTTTGTTATTTTATAAAAACTCACAACAAATTCCTTTCCTAAATACCCCAGTTAAAAAGTCAAACACCAGCTGGTACAAGTCATAAACCCAAATTTTTCTGATGTCCAAAATACTAACAAGTGCCATTTTCTCCAAAATAGTTGGACTAGGACACAGTGTTTTGAAAACATCTCTAAATAGATGTTTGGTTAGCTCTAGCCCCTCTCACTTTAATGCTAGTCATAACCTTTTGATTCAGAGTACATAACAAAATCAAAATGAACATGAATTTTGTTCTTTCTCTGGATGAGACAAAACACTGTCAAAGCCAACCCTGTAATGAGTTGTAAAGTGCAACAAACTTGAGGGAAGGAAACCTAAAAGCCAAGGGGCCTGCTGGGCTTCATGAACATTACAGGAAAGCTCTCTCTCTCTCTCTCTCTCTCTCTCTCTCTCTCTCTCTCTCTCTCTCTCTCTCTCTCCTCTCCCTCTCTCTCTCTCTCTCTCTCTCTCTCTCTCTCTCTCTCTCTCTCTCTCTCTCTCTCTCTTTCTCTGTGTGTGTGTGTCCCCTCTCTCTACCCCCAGCCTATCTTTCTGTCTCCCACTCATCCTCCCTCTTGTTCTGTAGAAGCCAGGCTACAGAGATGGCTCAGTAGGTAAAGTGCTTGTCTTACAGACACAAGGACCTGAGTTTGGATCCACAGAACCCTTGTGATGCCTGCTATGGTAACTCACATCTGTAATCCCACTGATCCAATGGAGACATGGGAAGTAGAGAGGAAGAACCCCTCTCAGGCCCGCTGACCTAATGTACTCAGGCAAACAAGTGTACTGTCTCAAACAAGGTGGAAGGTAAGGACCTACACCTGAGGTTGTGTACCTTGGCACCTCTCACCCCCCCTCTCTCTCACACACACACACACATTCACACACACACACACACACACACACACACACACACACACGATTTGAAAGCCACAAACAATGAAAACTTTTTCACCCCAAATCTAAGAACAGTCACCCATGTCTCAAGGAACAGTAAGTGTCTGCCTGCTAAGCAGTCATGCTTGGGGGCCGGGGGACATAGCAGCGGCCATTCACCCAAAGGTTAGCAAGACTTGTTCTAGAGAGCGCTAGAGAGAAGCAGCACAAACCAGGAGGACTGGCAGAGCAAATGCAGGCAGTGCTGTCTCACCTGGAGAGCCTTTGGCAGTATTTCAAAAGGACTCTGGTCAGATTAGAACAAAACACAACCAACGGCCTTACAGAAGCTATTGTTTCAGATTCTCAGAGTTCTACATGAAGACTGCAGCTTCCTGTAAAGACTGGCTTTTTGTTTGTTTTTCTTTATTTCTTGCTGTATTTTACTTCTTGCTGTATTTTATTTTGAGACAGGTCTCATATAACCCTGACAGATGTTGAATTCACTACATATCCTGATGATGAACACCTGATTCTCCTGCCTTCACCTCTCCAGTGCTAGGATGGGGGGGTGGTGGTAATGCCACCATGCCCAGTTTATGCAGCCTGAAATTTTAAATGCACTAGGTACTCTGCCAATGGAGCTATGCACATCCCCAATCAAAAACCATGTTTAATCCATAGTTGTTGGACTAAGAATATGAGATCCGCAACAAACAACTGTGTGGCTTGGCAAGGCCCAGGAATGACAGACTTACTCCAGCCTCACTAGTGTCAGAGAGAAAGGGCACAGCCTTGCTCAGAGCCCATGTCTGCATCGTGACACCGATGTTCGTGTACTCTTGATCTGTTCCTAGGAATCTGCTTTCCCTTTTCCTTCAAGCCCCAACAATGCAAAACAACAAAAGAAAAAAAAAAAAAAAAAAAAAAAAAAACACAGCTCTCACCTCAGAACATTTCATCGTTTATCTTTGAGCCAAATATGAGCGACAATAACCCAGGAACATAAATTTAGATTATCCCAAATACCATGTTCCAATGTGGTAACAGTTCTGTAAAGTTTTTATAGTCAAAAACAAAGTCAATCATAAAGCAAAACATCTTTTAAAGACATTAGGGAAGAGAAATGCTGCTATAGGCCTTAACGCTATCTGATGACACTTAACTTTTGGGTTGCTGGAAGCTAGGAGTCTGTCCAAAAGGACTTACCTAATAGTGACAAGGATGTGGATCACACAGAGAGAATGGCAACAAAGAGCCTTTAGGAACTAAGATAACCCAAGATAATTTGGCTGTGGACCTGCAACATTCCTACTCTCCACATTAATAATGTTCTTGTTAGTTAAGTAGCCTTGAAAAATGCTTGACAGAGGTGGGGCATTTTGGGGGATGTTAGTAACAACTCAGATCTGCATGACAGCCAGTGACTAGAACTCAGGGTATGTACCGAGGCACAGTAACATCCCTGCTTTAGTCTGGTTAAAACAAACCTATAGTCAATTTCTGTAATAGACAGTATTCTGTGGCATCAATCCTTTATTCAATGCATTTGCAGGCCAGTCAGGTAACCAAATATCCTGCTTGGCTTGGGACCAGCCAGGTTTAGTACTGAATTTCATATCTTAAAACAGAACAAAACAAAAGCACATTTTCTTTATTTTGTGTATGGGGTTGTGGGGCGCCCATGTGACATGGGGCTCATGTGGACATCACGGGACATTGTGTCATGGTTGGTTCTTTCCTTTCACCATCTGAGCTCTGGGGAATCATCCTGGGGTTGCTAGGCTTGAAGCAGGTGTTTTACCTACTGAACCAGCTCCCTGGCACTAATCCCAAATGTCTGACAGCTAATCTTCAGAAATGGGTTAAAAGGCGGTGGCTGTTCGCCTTAATTCCAGACATCAATAAAAACTTTCTGGTCAGCCTCTGGAGAAGGAATTAGCAAAAATCATCAAGGATAAAAACAGAGAAGGTGGCTGCCATCATGGTGTGACCACAGCAGACAGTAGATGAGATCTAAATAAGCAGTCCTTACAGAGATGCCCATGCCTGGGACAGAGATGTGCTTTCCATGGGGGGTGCTTGAGGGGTCTGGGAAGACTGCTTGTCTTTCAGCCCTGAAGGATGAGAAGGAGTTAGCAGTGGGTTTTGTCAGGATAGGGCCATCCCACTTCATTTTTAAGTATGGAGATCACTTCAGGATCTCTGGGGGATATTAATGCTTGCTCTAAGATTATATGTCTATTTTTATATCTGCTGTTAGAATCAGACTGAGTAGAAGTCCCGGGGTGCAGATGTGGTCTTGTTGGCAGAGGGCTTGCCCAGTGTGGAGAAAGCACTAGATTTCATCCCCAGGGCTCACAAACAGGAGGATCAGAAGTTCAAGGACACACTTGTATATAGAGAAAACAACTCAAGGCTAGCCTGGGATAAAGGAGAGAGGGGATGGAGGAGAGAAAGGAAGAGAGGAAGGGAAGAAGGGAGGGAGGGAGAGAGGGGGAGAGAGAGAGGGGGGAGGGAGGGAAGGAGAGAGAAGGAGAGAGAGAGGGAGAGGGAGAGAGAGAGAGAGAGAGAGGGAGAGAGAGAGAATTAAAGAGGAAGGGAGGGAGGGAGAGAGAGAGAGAGAGAGAGAGAGAGAGAGAGAGAGAGAATTTCAACAGAATAATTAGAAAAGTCACAAGATAATGACCTTGTCTGTACCGTGCCCTGATAACAAAACAATACTTGACAGACAGTAGGTACTCAATGCTTTATTAGTAAATACATCCCTGAAAATATTGCTGATTTTTGTGTATTACATCTAGGCCCTAAATTCACTTTCCCTGAATACTTCTCTGCTCACCAGCCTATCCATAGCCTGATGTAATTATAGATCAAACGGACCATGGACCATGGATCACCTGCGGGCTTCAGGCTAGAGGTATCCAGGGCCAGACTATACCTGCTGGTTCAAAGACAGACTTTGTAAGCCTTTGCCTTTGCTCTGTGCCCACGTGGTAAGTGCTCTGCTACCTAAGCCGAGGTGAGATCTGTTTCTGTTTTAAGCCCTGTGTGTTATCATCTGACTCTAAAGAGGAATTGTGGGATGTCCAATGTTAAGAAAACACAGAATTGCAGTCTGGTAATTTCACTGTTTACATTAGGGAATTTCTCCCCTCCTCCTGTCACTACCTCCTATCACTTTCTCCCTTCTGACTCTTTTGTCAACTGGGCTTGAAAGCTTCAGACCTTCTTGACCCTCAATGCCTGTATCAGAATGGAGGCTTTGCCTCTTTGTTTTACTCAGGAGAGCCTCACTGTTTCCCTTGCTGGTTCTGGCCATGAGAGAAATGTCAACTCACTTGGTGACTACCTGTCCCCACTAACAGACATACATATTTACTTCAAGGTCAGAGGATCTCACATGTCTGGTGTGATAGGAAAAGGCGTTGTTTCTTTGCTTCACAATGAACAATGGTTTGCTATGTTTAACAGTCTGAATCCTTAAGTTTATCTAATATTTATACTTTTCTAAACATACTAACCCAAATGGTGGATTATTTTCCTGTGACGGAAAGAACCAGCCTATGTTTTCCTCTCTGAGTGGTTTTCCTCATTCAAGTCTATGCATGAACTTTCAGAGCCCCCAGAGAGGTTATTAATAATTGCTTTCTGTCTTTCATTTTTATTCTATTTAGTTTTTCATTTATGTGTATATGTGTGCAGGTACCATCAGATGAGAAAGGAGAGTGTTTGTGCTGGAGTCACAAACAAGTGGGAGTCATTATGTGGGTGCTGGGAATTGGGCTCAGATCCTTTGTGAGAGCAGCTGGTGGTCTCAACTGCCGGGTCATTTCTCCAGCTCCTTTGCCTGGCTTTGGGAAT
Organism: Cricetulus griseus; assembly: GCF_003668045.3. NCBI lineage: Eukaryota > Metazoa > Chordata > Mammalia > Rodentia > Cricetidae > Cricetulus > Cricetulus griseus. The sequence goes on from NW_023276807.1 coordinate 161,420,253, forward strand.
CTACTGACAACACCTTAATCTTCAGTTCCTACATAAAATCTTTAAATAGCTGGTGTAGACTAATAAATCGTAGCAGTTAACAACCACTAAATACAACTTTCTGTATACCAGTTCTATAGTAGAGTTTAGGCATTTGATGTCATGATGCCTGGTGCCAGGTTGACAGCCATGGACATGTTTGCAGGACCAAGCATTTCAATCACTTGAACATAAGGTTTTTGGTTTCTTTTTTTTTTTCTGTATAAACTAGAGTTCTTTGGGGACATCCAAGTTAAATTTAAAGAAAGGTAGGGGACACAGCTAACATTTATGAACATTATTGTCCTACGGTTTCCTAATATATATATTCTCAATCATATACAGCACTCAATATTATCTCCACCACCACTGAAGTGGAAATTGAAGATGGAAGAAGTTTTACTTATGGACCCAGAGGGCCTTATTCCAGAGAGAATGCATCTTGTATCACAAGCAGTTTGTAGAACAGACACATAAACATTGGCTGACTTTCAAATAAGTGCTGCAACTAAAGAGAAACATAGGACTCTGTCATTTCCACTACCTCACCCATGATTATGAGGTTTGGGGCACACAAGGTTGCACAACAATCAAGATCACCCACCGTGGAAAGAGGAAGACCCTTAGTAAAACCCTAGTTCATAGCAGACTTAAACTCTCAGTCACTCTCAGCTTCTGGTCTAAGACTTCCCCCACATCTAAGACTAACCTAATACTTGTTTTGAAAACGAAGTTAAATGATGCATCCAGTCATTAGCACAAACTCTGGAAACTGGAACTCAATAAATGGCAGTCAATTAAATATAACTCTCGAAGCTATTCAGCAGCCTCCTTCATGACTAACAACTCAGCTTCTCCCTGATTCCTTTAAAGTCAGGTGATGCCAGCACTCAAGAGGAGGGTACAAGGGGACTGGGAGTTCAAGGTTAACCTGGGTTACATGAAAAGTTAAAGGCCACACTAAACAACTGAGATATCTCAAAAAGTAACACACACACACACACACACCTCCTTTAAAATGTGTGACCATGCACACTTATAACTTCAGCATTTGGGAGGCTGAGGTACCAAGGCAAGAGACTATTGTGAGTTCAAACCAGCCTGGGCTATAGAGTGAGGTCCTATCTAAAACTAAAACAGAATAGAAAAGAGAAGAAAAAAAAAAAATCAAGTGTGACTGTGTATCTTCTTATTCTGTGTAAGTTAACTTTGTGTTGTTGAAGAACTATTTAAATATTTGAATATTATAAACACCCTCAAAATACATTTGTTGGTAACTCCTAAAATAAGGATATTATTGTACGCAGACTACAGTATAGTATCCCCGAAGAATATCCAATAATATCCCCTACCATCTAATTTTTACTACATATTAAAATTTCCTAAATGAGTCTCAAAATTATCCCCAAGAATATTTTAAGCCTCTTTAAGAAACTAGACAATTTGTCTTAGAGAAATATCATTTTCTGTATTTGCTTGATATTTTTCTGTTAGTGATATTTAATTGTCCATTCAACCTCTATATTCCCTATAAATCTGAATGTCAATCTTTGGTTTTATTACTTTTAACTTGAACACTGTGATGAGAATGCTTTAAAGTCAGTATTACGTAGTTCATACTAGACCTTTTCAAACTTTCCATGACCACTTCCTCTTCCAAACACGCTGTGGCTTCCTAGCTTTCTCTAAGGTATGGCCAGACCTGTGGTTTCCAACTGTGGCTTTACTTAGAACCATCTACCGAGTTTTTAAAAAATACTTGTTCCTGAATAAAACCTCTAGGCTCGAACAAAGGGATTGTGAATCTTCCCAGATCATTCTCACATGTAACTGAAGGCAGTGAGTGGTTTGGACTCCACAAAGTCAAGGGCCTATTTTTCTTGTGTACTAATATTCACTCTCAGGTTAAGTAGAATGACTGACTCAAAATAACTACTTCTCAACAAGACATGTGAATTTCAGCATATAGATGACTTCAACTTTTGTCCAGGTTCTGGCTTTTCTTTTTTACAAAATAGGGTGCTAAGAAGCTAATGGTCCAAAGTAGTTGTTTACTTCAAACATGCTGATCGATTTCCAACCATTGAGAGGAAAGCTGCTAGGACTCCAGATGGCTGCACTTTACGTGTTCAAACTCAACTTGAGCCACATCTTAACAAGAGAATAAACTCGTGTATCCTTTATCAGTGCTTGCCACAAGCAAACACAAATCAATTCAAATAAGAAGATGAGGATGGCCCTCCTCTCTTGAAGAAGCCCATATCAGGGTTAATTCAGGAAGAAGCCAACACACTTGCTTACAAAATGAAAGGCATCAATGACCCAACAGGAAATGTATAAAACACAAAAACTACCGTTTGTTTCTGAATGGCTTTCACACGGAAGAAAAATGCCCACTCTCTTCATAATAGCAAAATAGTAAATCGAAAACATACTGTTTACTCCCCAGATTGGCAAAAATCTACTCTACTGTGAAAGGTTGTAAACGACCTCACTCCCCTTACCCCCACCCTGCCTTTTCTTTTTTGCTTGTTTGTTTTCTCAGACAGGAGCTCACAATACAGTTCAAGCTGGTCTGGAACTTACTTTGTAGGTCAGGCTGACCAGGACCTCTTGGCCCTCCTGCCTCAGCCTCCCAGCATTGGAACTACTGGTGTGAGGCTCCATGCCTGACTGAGGCACATATCTGTTAAGAAACCCATCTAAGGAAAAAGATCCCACAGATGTGCTCCTATTGTCCTGTGAAATAACACTAGAACAAACTTATCTATTCTCTAAGTACAAAAGATAAATGCCCTTTAGCAATAAACTGATCAATACCCTCTGAGATATTCATAGCAACAGACACCTTTCAGGTATGGTGTAGGCTCAGCGCAACACATCCAGACCATATTCCATAATAGATATGAGAGAAAGGAACAGAAAGACCAGTGTCTGCACTGGACTTTTTTATATGTAAAAAGCCCCTTGGGTAGGTAAATAAGGAAGTGGTAATTGGCTGTTCAGAGGAGGAAGGCTGTAAGAGGAAGAGAGACAGAGGGGAAATTTTCACAGGATACCTTTTCATAGTTTATCCTGTTTGAACTGTATAAATATAGCACAGATTCAAATTTTCAAATATTTTTTAAAGTTTTATTGGATGTTCTTGGAACTGTATTTTTTTAAGATAGAAAGTATCCCAGATAGTTTTATAGCACTTATTCCTGATGTAGGGTCCCAGAAATTATATTCCTCTCTGGTTTCACTACAAATGAAAGTGAAACTTTGCATATTTCTCACACTTGGTTCTAAAAATGGCTCCAAAGAAAACTACTCATGATCATGTCCAGCCTTGAGTTGGGTTGTTCTGCTTCATTGAACATTTCAGTTTGTATACACCTGTGATTTAATATCTGAGCCTACTGCTCATATCTCATTGAGGTGATGGTGTCAAAGTAAAGACAATTTCTTTATCTTCTGAAGCTTCTTTTGGGCCCTACAAAAGACTAGGTGGGGAGAAAAATTCTATGTAAGAAAAAAGGGATTCTTCACAGATAAATCAATAAAATCAGAAGTCATTGTGATTGACTCATTGGCCTGTCAGCATCTACTACTCTAGGTTATGACTTACCTTGTGTGTGTATAATCTAACAAAAAAGAATGGGGCTTTCATTGCAGCCATTGCCCTTTGCTCAGTGCAATGCATACAAGTGCATCTTAGGAGTCTCTGTGACCTTGCCATGTTGGATATTCTCCCTGTGTCTATACTCAGTTCCTGAACTGGAAAAGGAGGGATGGTGCCTAATTTGAGTCCATCATATTTTTCATATGGTGATCAACAACACAGCTAGTGTGACCGATGTTTGAACGTGTGCATTGAGAATAGTTGTTATATGACTGCAATTATGACAAAGGCGTCAAAAGACAAAACAGAGGAAGAGTGCAGTTCTGGAAAGTTAGCAAAGGAAATTTATAAAGGTCAAAACAAAACTAACCTTGACAAAACCCAAAACTAGTCAGAAGCACAAGTGAAGACAGATTCCCATCCAGATGTTTTAATCGGCTGCCTCATTCCCTGTTCCTTTACTTCCCTTAACTAAGCCTAAAGAATTCATGGGAAATGTGAGGAAAGAGAAAGTGACATACTTACTATAACACAAGTAAACTTAGCATCACACATGCTCATAAGTACTTGAAGGAGACATACAAGATGATACAGTGGCCGGCGGGGGGCGGGGGAGGGGCGGGAAGGTGGAGTGATAGCTCAGCAGTTAAGAAAACTGGCTGATGTTCCGGAAGACCAAGGTTTCATTCTCAGGGTCTATATGATGGCTCACAACCATCTGTAACTCCACTTCCAAAGGATCAGGTGCCCTTTCTGACCTCTGTGGGAACCAGGTATACAAGTGGTGCACAAACACACAAGCAAGCAAAACACTCATATGCATGAAATAAAAATTGAAATTAAAATGATGCTACAATGTAAGATGTTAAAAGCATTTAAATAGGCACATGGCCTAGTAGAGAGCAGTAAATCCTGAAATAAGGGCTTTTAGACTGGGATTATTCATCCAGGTTCCTCTGAAATTCTTTAGTACTTCAAAATCTTAATTCCCTACCTGAAAAAAATAGGGCTAGGGGATTTCTCTGAGTCATCGTGAAGATAATAAATGCTAGAAGGCAATCCAGGATTCCAGCACTAAAGAAATGATAGTTAATGACTGCTGCTGTTTTCCCCACTGCTGCTGGCCTGTTCCCAGCAGAAAACTAGGTAAAAGATTTAGAATGACAACAACCAGACATTAGGAATGGGGAAAATACGTGAAGTATTTCAGAAATACTATGGATTTTACTGTTGTTAAAAAAAAAAAACACTGATTTTGATGGATTTTTATCCTTTCAATGGAGTTATCCAGTAAAAGGAACAGCATATCAGAAGTAAACAATCTGGAAAATAATTACACATGAAGAATCTAATACCTTGTTAAGGTTTTGTTTACATCTCCCTGATTCTGTCATGGTATTGTCTACTGTTGCATGGTCTTTCTGATCTGTGCTTTTCTCCTAGCACAAGTCCTGTATTGGACCACTTTCTACCCAGAAATTAATATCGAAGTACAGGGGGCAAAGACCAGTGAGGTGGACTGGACCTGGGTACTCAAGGGCAGTGGGTGAGCAATGAGAAATTTACAGCTATAAGGACAAGAGACACTTCAAAGCCACTTTCAGGGTTTTAACTTGATTGCTTGAAGCTTCAGCTTAGGGAGAAAGAGCAAGCAGGCAGCCTGGGGAGTCTGTCCTCAAAGAAATGGACTCTTTCCTGAACCATGAGGGTTCAGGGAGGGATCTGTCTGGGAGGGTTAGGTCCTGCTGTATTTTCCTGGCAGAAGTGTGTTTACTACTTGCCCTTCGGGAGTGCACTTCAAAGCTTGGAAGGCTACTTCAAAAGCTCTGCAGCAGCCTCCATCCATGACTGAAGCTAAACCGATTGAGGGCTGGGCTCTGGAAACCCTTGGAAACACAGCAGACCAGCAGGTAGGCCATGGGGTGGGGGAGGGGGGGAAGCCGCATAGTGTGAGGCTCTCTGAAATCTGGGAAGGGACCTCTTTGTCCAGACTTTAGCTCCATTCTTCATTTACCCTCTAGATTTGTCTGCGCAGCACCAGGCCAGTCCAGCAGCACCTTCCGGAATTCTGTGAGCAATTGTCCTGCCTCCTGCCGCTCTGCTTCAGCCACATCTAGATCTTTTCTTTGACTAGTTAAAAGAGATAAAGTGTCCAACCCCCTGTGTCTGATTCCTTGTAGGAGAAATTCTAAAATATGCAAGGGAGCTATATAGTAGCTGGAGGTGTGGGACATTGAGTGCAGACAGCTCCTGGAAGCTAGTGTTAACCACAAACATGCCATCCATATCCCCTCCTAAGGCAGCTGGTTTTGTTGGTAGTGGTGGTGGTGTTTTTGTGCTTTTGTTTTTGTCTTTCTCTCATCAAAAGAGAAAAACAGCAGATCTCAGGTTTCCAAATGGATTCTTCAGGGCTCAGGCTTTTATCTAGGTGCCCATTCATCACTGTGGCTGGCTGTTGACTAATGAAGACAGTAGCGTAGGCCCTCCCTCTTCCATGCAGACAGACACTGCAGACACTGGAGGAAAGGATCTGGCTATGCAGACAGTCAAGGAATTTGATGGGCTAAGTATGGCAGCACAGGCCTAGAATCCTAACCTTCAAGAGAGTCAGTCAAAAAGGTTGTGGCTTAAGGCTAGCCTATGCTATCTAAGAAGACTTTGTCCCCAAAACCCAACCCAACATATAAAGAAGGGAGGGAGATGCTTGAGAAATGGAGGGGAAGAAGGAAGGCAAGGAGAGAGATGGAGACCAGAGACAGACGGTGGACGGGACACACACACACACACACACACACACACACACACACACACACACACACACACACACAGAGTTACTCAGCAGGCATAAGAACCCAGGGCAGAGCATGAACACGGGAAATCAGAATTGAGAAGATCCTAACTGCAGCTGAGCTCCAAAAGCTCGTCTCTAGTAGTCCATGCCATGCAAGCAAGGAAAGACAGAAGCCTGTAGTTACACAGACGACATGCCCTTCAGTCAAACCTAACCTTAAAACTGTGCAGTTGTTCCCTCCCTCAGGCGTACCCGAATGTGCACCTCATCAATAAAGCTTTTCACCACTCCTAGAATACAGTAGCTATGAGAAGTCACCATTGAATAAGACACATAAAATATGGGGAAACTGATATGTTCTAGGAAACCAATGCCTGCTTCGTCCTCGCAAAAACAATTTAGATTGACTGATGTCAGGAAACAAAAGGCTCCTTGCCGCCCTGTTCTCCTTCTATCTCAGGGATAGAAAACACCTTCTTGTTTACTGTGTGACCTGTGACTTCGGTACCTAGAGTTTAGCTCTAGAAATAAAAAGGAGAGAAAAAAATGTCTCCAAACAGTTTTTCTGCGAAGGGCCCCTCCCCCAGGGCTGTTTGCTGTCATCTCCTTTTCTTCTCTGCTTCCTCCCGTCAGCTTGATGTCTTCTCAAATGCTACCTGACAGACTGCCGCCATCACCCCGTGAATGTAAGTAATTTCCTTATTGACAGCCCCCCATTCTCTCTGACATCTGCCAGCACTCGCTGACACTTGAATAAGCATTAAGACATTAACAGTCTGGCGCAGGTTTAAGGGCTGGAATAGTAAAGCCTGGCAGGCCTTCTGCATGGAGACACAAGCAAAGGGACCCCCACCCATTCAAACTCCGCTGTCCTTCTGCTTGGAAAACGCAGCAGAGCCCGTGGTAAATGCCGATTACTTGCTTCACTGCGCTGGCATTTTGGTGTCTCCTTAGGCAGGCCAGATTGGACATTAAAGGAGGAGAAAAGAAAAACAAGAAAATGCCTGCTTCTGAGACAGTGTGAAGAGCCAGTGTGATGACGAGGCAGGTTGTTGTTTTGTGGGATGAGTAAATATTTTAAAGGGGTTGATTTGGAAAAAAGAGGGAAAATCAAGTTTCCCTAACTTCCACATCGAATGGCTGCATCAGAATTTCTTCTGGTAATATTGTATTTGACCCACACTCTCGAACTGGCAAATGCCATCTTCATGCCAAGGATTTTTGAAAGCAAATTTGTCAGATTGAGGATGTTCAGCAAACGATTGGGAAACAACGCCCTGGCAGCCTTTGTTGTTAGAATCTGTTCCCCCACAAATGGTGAAGCTATTCATACTCATGGTATTAAAGTGAGTCACGGGGCTGCCTCAATTCTATTCTAAAGAAGGTTTATTTGGGACCTGTAATCCACCCAGGTAATGCTAAAATTAACATCAAAATAGAGAGGCAGAGCACTTTCTTGAGTCAAAAATGACTCAAGGTGACTGCAGGAGGGAAACAAAAGAATTAAAATGGGCTTTCTAGAAAGGCAAGGTAGTCTGTAACCAATGGGCCCCGAGATTCTGGGGCCTGAGTCCCTCACTCCTCCACTTAGCACCATGAAAATAGAATAGTTACAGATGCACACAATACACTAGCATTCCTTTTGCAAGTCACCTTTGTGTTCTTGCTTGATCTGGGCAGGGGTCACTGTGTCAGGATTGAAAATGTCAGGGAGAGAAAGTAGCTCAAAAAGAATACACACTTTCCCCCATCGCTCAGATAATTAGGGAGTGTGTCATATTTTAAACTAGGATCTTAACTCCCATGTTGGTATGTTTCAGTTACATCAAGTTCCAGCTCCAGGAAGCTGGCACCAAATTGCCAACAACAAGGCACAGTAAACCTTGAAGGGCAGTAGTAGTCTTCCTGAGGCTGTAGGAGTTGTATGTGGCCTTGATAAGGCTGGTGGAAGCCTACTGTTGAAGGGCTCCAACCTGCTAATGGCTCTGTCCCTTCAGAGGTAACTCTGTCGGGACCAGCAGCTGGTGGGTGTGGGATATCCACAAGTGGTAAGACAGGGTCTAGTGTGCTGAATTAAATAAGGCCAGTTAGCTTTGGATCTGGGGCCAAGGGAACTGCATAGGCTGGGCTGTTTAACTCTCAGTCTCTTCATTTATAAAGCAGTATAGCTTTATCCTTTTCATTGACTCATGGTCTATGAAGCTAAGTCCTCATTAAATGAAGACATAGTGAAGGGGCCAGCTCCCCATTTCAGCAGCCATAACAGCTGAACACGTGCTTGCCAAAACCTTGCCTTGGTCACTTAGAGGTCAGATGCCTGCCTCATGGCAAGGAACCAATCAGAAGTTAGCTGGTGGTGCTATGCTTTATGGCTCTGGGTGTGCTTTATGGACAAGCGCACAGCAATGATGCAGAAAGCATAGCAACCACCCTGGGAGGGCCTATGGGCCATAACAACCAGTTGACCAATCAACACAGGGCAAACCCTCCAAGCCTGGAGGCACACCAATCCTGAACCTGTGTATATCCCTAGACACTCCCCTTACACTGCCCTGTAAGATCTGTATGCAGCGGCTTCGAACTGTCTTTGCTAGCCATCCGACATGGTGCATGGATCAAAGACCGGAGCTAACATGGGGTTAGCTCGTTAAACTACAATAAAGCCTCATGCAATTTGCATCAAGCTTTCACCACCATTCTGTGATTGGGGTGGCCGAGGTCCTGGGCTAAGATTCTGGAAGCCTGAGCTTTCCGGGGGTCTTACAGTAGCAAATACCTAGTGTGCTAAATGCTCCAGAAATAAATGGCAACCTATTCTTAGTATTCATCCATATAGGATCTTGTGCAAAGCTCCTCTCCCGAATTGTCCATTCACCACTAATTTTGGACACCTGTGGGTAAGATGACATTAGTGCCTATGGGGTTCACCTGAGGCCCCATCTTTGCGATTTAACACCACTCTTTAGATGTTTTCCTTCAGATGCATACTGCAAGCCAGTTCACTGTTCACATGGCCCTAATCATGTCAATAAAATGCTATCAACTGTCAAGCCAGTCTCCTGGGCTTATTGTCCCATTTATACTTACGTTTGGACTGGTCACTTTTACAGATGGGGTCGTTAAAGCTCTGAGAGAGTAAACAACCCCTCAGAAGCTTCCCAGGTGTTCAGTGTCAGTTGATGGTAGAGTCACCTCATGCCACAGCCTGTTTGGGCCAAATGCCTTATCTACTGCCTGCCCTTACCAGAGACAGGGCTGTCCCTCTTTGCTTTTCTCTTCTCCCAGGGTCTCCAGTGCACACAACAGGGGATTCCTCTCCTGCCAGCCCTCACATTGGTTGCAAGATTATCTTTTTGTATACACTGTGAAGATGTGTCTCTGCTTAGGTGTCTTCTGATTGGTTTAATAAAGAGCTGAATGGCCAATAGCTATGCAGGAGAGACTAGGTGGGACTTCCCGAGAGAGAAAGGAACTGGGGAAAAATCTGAGGTGCAGTGCGCATGTGTGCAAGATTAAGCCAGCCAAACACAGAGGGAGTTGCACACACAGAATAGGGGAGAGGTAAAGAGCCACAAGGCAGAAAGTAGATGAATAGAAACAGGTCTATTTAAGTTGTAAGAGTTAGTTGGGAACACGCCTAAGCTATGGCCAACCATTCATAATTTATAATATGTCTACATGTCATTATTTGGGGATTGGTGGTATGAAGAATGTCTGACAAAACACATGGAATCTGTGAATTTGGCTGTTCTGGTTTAGGGTCATTTTACTATCTGCTGGACATTTCCTTCTGGGTATCCCTTCCTCTTTTCCTATTCTTTCCCTACTTCCATGTCCTCTTCCTTTGCCTTTCCTCCTTTCTCCCATCCCTTCCTTTTTCTCTTGGAAACAGTGTTGACACACAGCTTAGGCTAGACTTGAATTCACAATATAGGCCAGGATGGCCTTGCATTTGCGCTCTTTCTGCCTCAGCCTTCCAGATGCTGGAATCACCAACATGTACTGCTACAATAAGCTTGGGTATCCCTTCCTGTACCCAGCTGCCTTTCTAGTTCATCGTGCCTCCCATGGTGTGTCCAGATCAAGTTCTACACTCCATGTTTTCACCATGCCCTGAAGAAACCTTCCATGACTCCCAGTGTGCTGAAGACAAAGGCTGTGGTCAGCCTTAGTGGGGAGTGAGATCTGTGGATGCTTGGTTAAATGCCAATTCCAGATGGCCATAAATTTACACCTCTTGATCACTGAGACATCCTCACTAATAGATACCCTGTATATCGTAAGTAAGTGCTTGCTAAATATTTGTTAAGTTAGCAAATGAGGTTATTTTCCCAGCTAATGTGATTATATCCTTCTGTGCTACTTCAACCAGGATACACTGAAAGATATAAAATCTGCGGTCAGGTTTTCTTTTTAAAGGTATATTTTTTTTTCAAATAAAGAAACTCTGAATAAGGATTCTTAAGATTTGTTATACTTTATGTAGTTGTTCGTGTATTTATTTGCTGTATTGAGGGTAGAACCCGTGGCCTTGAACTTTTTAGGCAAATTCTTTCCACAGAGCAACATCCCCAGGCCCAAAACATGTTACATTTTGGGAGTTAACATCTGTCAAGTTAGGGCTTCAAATGTTTATGAAGCACTGCATTTCATTGTGCTATTCCAAGATAATGATAGTATTTATATAAAAATGTATTCTTAGTATTGAAACACCAACTTAAAATAGGGTGACAAACGACTCCTTGCTCTGGCTAGTAGATGCCAAGCTGAGACAGGAAGTGTCTGCTGCATGGAACCCTGGGGCTGAGGCTCTGCTGTCCACTGCATGCTATGGGACCCTATTGACTTGTATGCCCGCCCTTGCTATCCAGGTGTTCACTATTATGCCCAACCTACCTCTTCAAAGATTAAACCCAGTCCTCCCCTCCCATGCTTTCACAGAACTACCTAGACACTAAAAGCTTCTCATTGTTGCAGCTTCCCCACCACAATTTAAAGTGTTATCCTTTGTAACTTTGGTGTACTGGTCTTCACTAGTTTATGAGAACAGGGTCCATCACCTTTCTCTTTGCCACTCTGCCCCTACTTTGTGTCGCAGAATGCCCACAGGTGCTCAAGGTGTACTGTGAATAAACAGCTCTGTCAACACAGGTAGACATGACACATGGCTGGTGTGTTGGTATGGGCATCAGGTGACTGGCCCAGCTAGTGAAGGGAGGGGGAGCGTGATCTGCATCTGTTGGAGGGTTATTAGAGGAAGACAGCAGACACAGAGACAGGCAGGGCCAGGGATTAAGGGGCATGGGCACATTGCTGGGGCTCAAAGCAATTCTGCCTCTTGTTTTTCATGGAAACACCCATAAGCCTCCCCCCCACCCCACCCCATATTACAGGTTGGTATTAAGACCAAACGAGAAATGAACTTAAAGTGGTGATTCCTGTTGTTGACAGCAATACTTCTCCACATACTCTGTCTCTGTTCTTGTTGACATGCACATTCATACACACATAAACCTGCTTTAGGAATATGACAAGCTATCAACTGGAAACCTCAGACAACATACCTTTATTCCTCACATTTCCAAGGCTGGAATTTTGTCTATGATGTGGACAAAGCTGGGATCTCAGAGAGATTTAAATAAGAGCACTAATCCATTTGATAAGGGCTCCACCCCATGTCCCTACCATGTCCCTACCATCTTCCATGGCTTTACCTCCCAACATTATCACATTGAAGGGTAACATTTTATCACAAAAAGTCACAGTCACTGTGACTTTCCTGGCTGTTGTCACATGATATGTTACATTCTTTTCATCGATACTGAACTTCCAATGTGACTTCTCATTTGAATGTATGTGGCATGCCATGACTGGGCCAAAGATTCCAATGGGTACGTTTTTTCTTCTATAATAATGGCATGTCTCACACAGGTCTTCCCATTCATATTGGATCTGGTACCCAGGAGCCAGGTGGAGCAGAACCTGGCACATCCCAATGCTTATGCACCTGTGGCTATAGACCACTTAGATCTGGGGGTGTCACTATGACACAGACTGGTGAAAGGTGACCTGTAGTCCAGCAATTGGCAGTGCTCAGTCCTGGTAAAGTCCTTTAGGAGTGCCTGGATTGTGAGGAAGGCTCAGTGGTGATCATCAGGGAAGGTGTATTCTGACTTCGGACAAGACTTTCTCCTTTGTACTGGCTTGTCTTAATAGGAAAGGCCACATCCCTGTATTCACTGAGGTAGTCTTTCAGATGGGAGCCTCTGACTGGGGCTGGGAAGCAAAAGTTGTAATTAAAATCTGCCTTGTAACCATTTTTTTTCCTGGAGCTATTTATTTTTAGATAATTATCAAAATTCCTTTCAATTTAAAGAAATTTCTGTGTCTATAGTAAGCAACTGCTGGAATCTTCCTTATAAATGAGTGTCAGCAACACCACTTGCGAAACTGGGCCATGGGTGGGACACACACACACACACACACACACACACACACACACACACACAATCTTCTTGGTTCTTTTCTGTCTCCTCAGGGCTTAGGTTAACTTAGTTGGGGTCATCTTTCTAGGTAGTAGCATTTTTATAGGACCCAGAAAAAGTGACACTTTAAAATTATTTCATTTCCTCTAACTTAAGGTAACAAAGTTCTTGGACAGAGGGAGAAAAAGTCATTTCCTAGGAAAGGAGAAACCATGCTGGTTCATAGGGATGTGAAAGCCCCTTTGGCTGACAGGTATGCCTTTGACTCCAAGGGTTTAAAATAAAAAGCAGGTACCAACTGGAGAGAGCAAGTGAGCCTGCTGCAGTAAGCAGAGCTCAGGCCAAGAACCAAAACCCCAGCAGGCGTCCAGTGGGGTGACGTTGTCACTCATTTCCCTCTGTTTGGATTTTCTCATATAAGACAAAATGGATCTGCAAACTCCTGTTGAGTGCACCAATGTCTTATCACTATCAAAGCTAATTGACAAGGCTGTTTATTGCAAGCTTTAAATGGCAGGTCTCTTAATTTGTAGACCATGGGAGATGCCTTAAGTGAGGTAGAGGTTTACAGTGGAAGCCGGGTCCACACAAATCTTCCGAATTGCTAAAATGCTTTGATCCCAGAGGAAGAATGAAATAGATTTTTATAGTCATTTAACAAACAAACCATATTCACAGTGCTACCACAGCTGGACAAGTATCCATCCCTGCTCATGCTGGAGGTCCTAGGATCCGGTGAAGGACTTAAGCTCTGGCACATTCCTCCAGGCCAGCAGAAGTCTGACAGCCAGGCCAGTATGGTATGGCAGTCATCCTCAGAGTCTCAGCTAGAGATCTATCAAGTAACAAATCTGGTTCACAGATTAGCATAGGACTAGTTTCAGGACTCAGTCAGTCCCTGTGCCATCACCTGGGCTGGCAGGTGGCTGCTGTTCCAATGTCCTTGGCCTCAGAAGAGGTGACAGGTTTCTATACTGTCTCTCCTTGGGTTCCCACTGCCACTCTCACTGATGTTTGGTTCCAAGACAGGAGCTCATATATACAGCCTAAGCATGAACGCGTGCTCTAAGACACGCTTCCCAATCTTCAGAAATGTGATCCTTTCTACACAGAGACTGTATGATTACAAAAGCCATTGGAAACCCACCCTCAGCCTCAGGAATTAGGAGGGCATGTCAGAGCGCAGATCCCTGATCAGCTCTGTTGCTTGGGAGCCTCTATGGGAGACAGAACAGATGGAGTGTCTCTAACTCATGGTCTTCAAATTCTAGCAGCGTTCTCTTCCTGTCACTTTTCAGGGGCTACTGGAAGCTTATGGCTAGTGTGTGTGTGTGTGTGTGTGTGTGTGTGTGTGTGTGTGTGTGTGTGTGTGTGTGTGTGTGTGTGTGTGTGTGTTCAATAGCTGGACCACACCTGCCTAAAGAGGATTTCTCTGATGAACACTTTTGCTTCAGTGTCTCCTCCACAATGGTCAACATTTTCTCGGTACATTTTCTACCAGAAGCAATTTCTACCTAGCCCTTCCTATCTCCTTTCAGCGAGGCCTATGTCACCACACTGAGTCAAGCAGGAGCCTGCAGTGTGTGGAGCTGAAGGGAGTGGGCTCAGTTAATTGTTCCCTTGCACTCTGACTGGCATACTGCTTTTTCTTGCTTCCCTTACTTGAATTTTCACAACTTTCCATCTAGAAAGAGCAAGATTACCTTTTCTTAAGGACTCCCTCACAGGGGTGAGCTTTAAGTCAACTTTCTTACCACACTGACCTTCTTCCATGTGAGGGCCTGGGGCCAGTTTTCACTTCTGAAAAAATTCCTCTAAAAGCAGGGCTCTGGAGATTCCTCAGTAAATGAAGATAGACTTGGTGAGGAAATTCCAACCCTACAAACAGATAATTAAGAGAGATTTCCCAAGCCTAGGGGGAAATCAAAGACCATTATGTATGTATGGTTTGCGCTAAACCACTTTTATTACAAATTGAGCCCCCATACAGCTGTGCAGCCATGGAGGGGGGGAGAACACACAGCCAATGAAACAATTAAAAGCCATGTGGAAGCAGGCCTTGTAGTAGCTAACAGGAGCCATCCATTCTGTTTTCTGGCTTGTTGTGAGTAATTTCAAAACCCCGAATAAGTAATTCTACTGCAGCTCAGAGAAGGGAATGCTGAGGGAACAGCTAGGGATAATAATGCACAATTTCCCCCTTCCTCCCTACTCGCCTCAGTTCTCTCCCTTGACAGAGATGTGGTAAGAGGGCTATGATTTGTGGCAAATCACCTGAAGCCTTGGGAAGTTTAGAGGGAAAATCTAGAAGTAGGCAGGCTTAGAAATGCAATTCAGCTCTGCCCTTAAGAGTTCTGAGATCTTGGGCAGTGCTCAGTCTCTCAGTGTTCACCTTTCCCTGCCTGATGGAGCTGTTGTGGTAAGTGCAGGAGACAGGATGAGAAGAGCACCTGGCACATGCCAGGTATCCACTGAAAGATGTCTGTGTCCTTTGGAAGTTACCAAGAAACTCGTTTTCCCTCTCATAATTGCTGGAGAAAATGATGGTGTCAAAAGGTTCTGTTATGATCAAAGGTCATAAAGCTTTCTTTGTGTGACTTGAGTGGAGGGAAAGGAAGGCAAAGGGAAGAGCCTTGTCCTGTGAGAGAGAGGTGAGTGCTAAAGTGCTGGCTGCACAGACCTAAGTTAAATCAGCAGAACCCAGGTTGAAAAAGAAACCTGGGTGCCTTTTGTCAGGACTTTTCATCTCAATGCTGGGGAAGAGGAGGGAGGAGGGTCCGTGTGGCTTGCCCGTTAGCCATTCTGGACTACTCTATGAGCACCAATTCAAGACCAGGGTTGATCTGAAGAGATGATCAGTGGTGAAGTCCTCTTTCTGTGCAGTTAGAAGGCCTGGACCTCAGACCCCAGCAGGTACATAACAAGGATGCTTGGAACGCCAACTTCAATGAATGAATGGACAGAGGGCATCCTGGCTTCCAGCCAAGATGGGAAAACTGAGCCCCAAATTCAGGCAAAGATCCTTCTGCAAAGGAATTGGCTGAGAGTTGTATAAGAGGATGCCTGTCACTCTTTTCTGGCCTCCATACAAATATAAACCAATAAATCTTATAAAGCAACAAAAAACAAGGTAGATAGTTCTTGAAGAAGACCACTCAAGGTGTCCCCTGGCATGAGTGTGAGTGTGTGTGTGTGTGTGTGTGTGTGTGTGTGTATGTGTGTGTGTATGTGTGTGTGTATGTGTGTGTGTATGTGTGTGTGTATGTGTGTGTGCTCACGCGCATGTGCGCGCGCATATACGCACACACACACATGCATGCATGAGATATACTCATACACCCCTACATGCATGTACATATACAAAAACAAAGAGAGATGACAGGTAAAGAATTTATATTTGATTTAAGAGGGTCTATATCCCTTCTAAAGTTAGTGCTGAGCTTGAGCCTTATGGGTGTCATGTGGACCCAGTATTAGCTAGAAATTTCACAGAGAATGGCCCCTAATATAGTTAATAAGTGCACAGAGCTGAAAAGCACATCTATAGACTGACTACATGGCCCCAAGGCTGCAGTGTGACTTCTAGAAGGTGAGCAGTCTAGGATTACTCTGTATAGCAAAATGTTTGTGTTTGAGTACTATTCTTCAGATAATTCCATTCTGTGCAAATAAACCAGGGTACTAAATACCCCTTCCTGCATATATCTGTTTCCAGGAGGTAAAGAGCTAAAAATAACCTTGATAAGCTGTGGTGGAGTCAGCTGACTGCTCCCAGTAAGGTGAGTTCAGCTGTGCTGACTGAGATAATTTAAAGCTGTGTGCCTACAAAGTACCATGTCTCCAACACTTGCCCACAAAGTACCATGCCACCAACATTTATCTACAAAGTACTGTGCCTTGAACAATTGCCTACCAAGTACCGTGTCTCCAACACTTATCTACAAAGTACAGTGCTTCCCAACACTTTTCAGGACAGCATTAAGACATGAGGATATTAACCAGAAGTGTGGACTTCAGTCCACAAAATTGTCTCCTTCAAATCTTAGAAGAGAAAGTGGACAGAGCTTGGAAGAAATCACTTTGCCTTTTAGGGTTTTCCAGGGGCTCCAGCTGAGGTTCCCACTCACAACCAATGCCCCAGAGAAGAACTGGTTGGGAACCACTCCAGGCTGAAAGTATTAAGCCTCCAGTCTTTTAATTAACTTGCTCCACTCCATTTCTGAGCCAACCACGGAGGGAAAAAGAGAAATCTTAGTTTGATATCAAAAGTCAAATAAAATGTTAAATTTCATTTTTGATTGACAGTCTCCCACATAGTCACAAGCCCTAAAACTAGCAACTATAAATTCAGATCATTTGTAAAACCCAAGGGGTTTTCAGAGTATGAGACAATCCAGATATATGTGCCTCATTCCACAGAAGCCAACTCTTGTGGAGGAAATGTACCGGTGACATCCATCTGGATGGAAATAGACATGTTAAGACAGGAGGAACCTCAGTTACAATTATGATAGCAGGAACATGGAGTTCCCCTAATGATATATGGGTTTGTTCAGAATTGGCCAAAGGAGTCAAGTTACTGATATCATTTCCAACTATATCGGTGTGTCCTGCAGCCATGCCGTCAGCCAAGAGTTGCTCAACACATATCTGTCCATGCAGTATTGTGCAAGTATCGGATCTGGGGCCAGACCGACTTGATAGATTGACAACCTTGGTGACAAACTGCACAAGTCACTCAGGTATTCTTTTTTTTATTGTTTTTTCTATGTTCCAGTGCTAAAGAATGAAGGAATGCCATAAAGAAAAGGAGTCTTAAAAGATGTCCAAATTCCTATCCTCCCTAGACACCACAGGCTTTCTTTCCCTCTCAAAATGCTACTATGTCAAGAAATGCCAATAAGGATCTACAGAAAGGGACAAACATCATTCTACTAAAATGATGTTTCAGGGATCAGCAATCAAAATGCTCTCCTATAACCAGGAAACATCATACAATGCTAGTTATAAAAGGTAGAGCCAGTGACATTCATAGCCAAGGGTGTTCTGGTGGAGTACACTGAGGTCTTTGAAAAGCAGATATCAAAGCAAAGCTTCATTTCTGGGAAGCAAACTATCAAATGGGATTTTTATTTGAAAAGCTCATCTCCAGTTACTTTCCTTATTTCCTACTTTCTTCCTTTCTCATGACCCCATGATGACGACCCTCCCTTCATCTCAAACATTACAGTGGCCCAGATGGTAAATAAATATATTTCATCTTGGGGATCTACTCATTTTAAAGGTAAATATATTTTGATCACAGCACTTGTAATGCCTTCATTTGAGAAAGTTTTTCAGTCAAATTTAAGAATGTACAAATGGGTAAGCTGGTCTTTTGTAACCATCCATGTCCCCTGGGATTATTGTGTTCCCAGGGTGTTTCATCATCTCCACCAGGTCAATGCTAGAGTAGGCTTGAATGGCGTGAGTCCAAAGCATACAGTTCGGGTATTTAGTGATGGTGAGGTTGTGACTTCCCTTGAAAATATCACATCACAATGGAATCTCCAGTGGCATTTACTTAGTCATCCATTCATCCATCTACTTTGTTATTTTCACTTTATTCAAAAGGGTGGTGAAAAATACTAATTTGCAAGGTTCTAGATGTCTGCTAGGCTGTTTGTGTAGAAGACAGGACATGAACTTTAATTCAGATAATGGCAATATTTCAATGCAGATTACTGCATTCTGTTCAAATTCCTTGCATCATTCCTATTAGAATCAATGGTTGTCTTTCTTACCAATTCCCTCAAATGTGTAGGCTGCTGCTACCTGCTAGGACTGTATTAGATTTTCTTAATAAAGACAGATCTATCACAGCAGTGGGCTAAGTGGTACAGCGGACAGTTAATTCTTGCTTCATTAAGCCAAACTAAATAATTCTTTTTAAATGAAGGAACTCATCCTGCTTCCCAGTAAATATTTGGTATCGAAGCAGCAATGAGAACCCATGCTATGTAAACCTTAACTTCTCTTTAGGGGCTCCTGGGGGCATTTCCACTGGTACCCCACTGAGAATGACAAACATTCAAAATAAAATACTGGTCTAGATAAATGAGTAAAATAAGCTTTGGAAAATTGATTCCCAGAGTTTGTGGTTTTAAAATGTGTGCACCCACTCTCTCATTTAATCTTGAGAATATTGTCATCCTCTAAGGGTTTCCCAGCCTTGTGATGAATTAGAGGATCCTCCTGGATACCCTCTGAAGATCATCTTGTGGAAGAGCCCAGGCCTTCTGACTAATAGCACATCATACATATAAATCATTATCACTTCAGGGTGTATTCACAAAGGACAGATATTTGTAATCCTAGACGTGTGTATTTGCCTGTGGCCACTGATTAACTGTTTCAAATTAATAGCTTAAAATTAAAACAAGCCTGGGGTTAAAATAAAGGGAAACGGTTTTCTCCCTAAGAAAAAGTTTCAGCACTTTAGGAAAGCTCCTCTACAATTTCCCTTCCTCTTATTATCCAACCCCCAGAGTGCTTTCTGCAAGGCTTGCTGATACCTTGCTATGTGAGTTTTCAGTTTTCACAGGCATAGCAGTGGGCATTTTCAGATATTTCACTTAAGAGCCTGAATGTTTCCTGGGGATGTCATCCAGCTGTGGGACAGAATCACTTGTCTCTTTGGTCTTTCAAATATGTGTTGATACAATTTCTCTTCTACCTAGCACACCTGTTATACTATACAAGTGCCTTCCACCACAGAGCATCACTCAGGAGAGAAAGTGGTCAACAGAAAATAAAGAATGAAACAAATGAGTGGGACCATGACAACAGGGAGAGTAGATAACATTAAGCTGGAAAACCAAGCTGGATTTTTAACAACAACAAAAAACGTTAAACTCTTCTTGTTATGCTTTGCTCCCTTTGAAGCCTATGTTGAAAACAGATTGGCAGTTTGAGGAGGCAGGGACTTGAAGTGGCAATTAGGACATTAAGAGGGATTTAAACCTATCTCAGAGCAGGTTGTTGTAGGGCAAGGCTACCCTTTATGTTCTGCCTGCCCCACCCCCATCCACCCACTAGCCCTTCTGCTTCTGCCATGAGGTGAGGCTATAGGAGGCCTTTGCTAGGAGCCTGCTCTCAGGAGCCACCTGCTTAGCTCTGACGAATCATGGGAGTCACTCCCCTTATGACCTCATGTAATGTTAATTACCTTTCCTGAGCCCACTTCCCAATACCATTAACATGGTAAGCCCGCATTTGCTCGGCTTCTTGCTTGCTCTCATGTGAAGTTTCATCACATTATAGGCCCCATAACAGCCATCATCACATGCCACACCACAACCTTAGGCATCCCGAACCCCCAAATTGTGAGCTAAATAAGCTTCTTTATGTGGGACACACTCACACCCAGATGTCTCCTTCTAGCTCTGTGAAACAGACGAGGGCACCACTCTTGCTATTTTGTCTCTGGTATGCCAGGTTTAGGTTTAGTTTGGGAAGTGTTAGAAATTAAACTTGCAAGGCTACTACAGATAGATTTCTAAAGTTAAATAAGACAGAAGAGAAAAAGAACCTGTATTTTTAAAAGATCTGAATTTTTACTTTTTAGGCAATAGAAACTTTAGCTCAGAATTCTTGCTGCCCTGAAAATATACATACAACTCAAGATTTCTTTGTAAATTAACTATGATGGGGCTGTAATGATACCACAGTCACTACATTTGCTGTGCAGGCATTGGACCTTAGTTTAAGATCCAGGACTCATGTATAAAAGCTGAGCATGGTAGTACAGACCTGTAATCCCAGTCCCAAGCAGGCAGAGGCAGGAGGATTCCAAAGGCTTGCTAGTCAGTCAGGCTAGCTGAACTAGTAAATTCAAGATTCCTTAGAGACTCTAAGGACATGACTTTAAATAACAAAGACTAAATATCCACCAGGGCAGACATTCTCTACCCCTTCTCCTCCTTTCGATTTAAAATTCTTCCTTGAGATTCAGTTCAATTGTATCTGCTGTAGTTTAAACATGTTTTTTTTTTTTATTTACAAAACTCAGGTATTTACTACTACATGGAGGTTTTTCAAAAGTGCTTGGTTCATCTGTGATCCCCTCACAAATGAGATTAGTTTCCCTAATGTAATTTTGATGGAGCAGGCTTATCCCAGTTTGTCCTTCTCCTTCTGCCATGTGAGAACGGGGCAGCAATCAAGGTACCATCTCTCCCTATAAGAAGCCTGCCAGCATCTTGATGGCTGACTTCTCAGCTCCCAGGGCTGTGAGAAAGAAAATTTCACTCTAAATAAATTCTCCAGCCTATGGTATTTCATCATAGTGGCCCAAATGGACCAACACAATATCCTCTATCCCTGTTCAGTCGTGCCTGCTTTGTGGGAAGCACTATGAGAAGTGATTACACACACACACACACACACACACACACACACACACACACACACAGAGAGAGAGAGAGAGAGAGAGACAGAGAGACAGAGAGAGACAGAGAGAGACAGAGACAGACAGACACACACACACACACACACACACACAGAGAGAGAGAGAGAGAGAGAGAGAGAGAGAGAGAGAGAGAAACCCTAGAAAACCTAATGTATTTCCTAGAACATCTCATTTGAAGTTACAAGATTTTTCAATAAAATGCAACTGGAAAGTAATTATGGCACTATAGACAAGTTATTAGATGTGTTAGTATAAACAGCAGGTGCTAAGAAAGATTATGGGACAGAAAAGAGTTTTATTTCAGCTTTCTTGATATGCAAAACTCTAACTGATGCAAGCAAAACAAACGGTTTTAAGAACAAACTAGGGCACTTAACAAATGAGGCTCAAGGTTTGAAAGCAGAACTGAAGAAACTTGTTTGTTAACAATGGCTTAATGAATAAATATTTGGGAAAGAGATGATAAAGAGCCTTGGCTATTTTTCTAATTAGCAGTCTGACATCCGAGCTCTTCAGAAAGGCAGTGAAAGCAGAATTTTGGAGAAGCCATTGCTGTGGAAGATGGACGAGAAACCCTCGTGGATCGGAGCCAGTGGTTAGAATGAATTGTCCTTGTCCCCTCCTTGGGGTCTTGTTCTAAGCCCTAGGCTCATCAACTACAGCCACAGCTTGATCCAACCATTTACATGGAGATTTGAGCCATACTCACTAGAGTCAAGAGAGACTTACTCTAATAGTCAATTTAACTGGTTTAATAATTTAGAAAGTTATATGTGGTTACTAAAAGGGTCAGCGTGTTATGTGTTTATTCTGTCCTATTAATAGCAATGCTAGTCTGTAACATTGTAAGAATAAGCAAGCTTGTTGGTCCTTCATCAGTTTATCAAGTGTTTACTGAAGTGTGCTTGAGTATTAGGTAGGAGGCTGTTAGGAGAGAAACTGTACAGTGATAATGAGACTGCAGCCAGCTTAGTGATGTTGGAGATGGGAGAAGCAGGCAACAGGAGGTGGGCAAGGCGGGGAGACAGACTCTGGACACAGAGTCTGTATTTTCTAGGAAGGGATATGGATCTGTTTCTCTCTTTAACCACAAGCCACTGAAGTGTTTTTATAAATTAAAAACATATATCTTTTAAATTTTAAACATCTTATTCCTTAATTCAATGCAGTGTTGGTAAATGCTTAGTACTGTATCTAGTAGAGACTATGTGTCTTTTTGTAAACAGTGCAACAGAATGCTGTTTGGGGCATGAGGTGAGCCACAGCCTGAAGCATAAAATTAGTCACAGGAGTTATTTGCACAGACAAAGAAGTTGGGATTGTTGTATTTTTAAATCCAAGAACAGATTAAATCTTAAATGGAGAGAGAGAAAATGGGATAGAATAAAATCAATATGGGAGCTTCAATAACAGTGAGTGAAGGGCACAGGAGCCGGTTAAAGATGGTACCGACGGCCGGGCATTGGTGGCACACACCTTTAATCCCAGCACTTGGGAGGCAGAGGCAGGTGGATCTCTGTGAGTTCAAGACCAGCCTGGTCTACAAGAGCTAGTTCCAGGACAGCCTTCAAAAGCCACAGAGAAAACCTGTCTCTAAAAACAAAACAAAACAAAACAAAAAAAAGATGGCACCGAGGGGAAGTCAGGAGGGTGAGTCCTGAGATGTTTATACAAAAGGGTGATTGGTTGCCAAGATCAAACCAGATGAGGTCACTACATGAATGGCTCATGTTCACTAGGTAAAGTATAGGGCACCTGGGCTTATGATAGGCTGACCTTTAAAACCATTGACTGGCTGTTTTCCCTCTGCTTGCTGTGGGGCAATAAATGAGTTCCTGCTTGACTAGACTCCCTGCTGCATCTAATTGTCTCCGAGTTCCTGAGAGGCTGAGGAATGGTCTGGTTAGCAGAGCACTTGCCCTTTCTTGGCTGACCCAGCTCAGCCTTCTCGTGGTTGGGTTAAGAACCTGCAAGTGAGTAGACTTGTCTAAAGGGAAAGCTCAGAGACAGGATTAGTCATTTACAAATTGAAAAGCAAAGCATCCTGAGGAATACACACAGGAAGTACAGTTCCTACCCCCGACTACATCTGCCTGGGACTCCTTCCGCAGCCCTCTTTGATAACCATTTTATCATTTATTGTTATACCCTTTCCACTTCTTTGGTTTTGCATACCTCACATAATATTTTGGTAAATGTAAAATTTAATTAGAGGAAAGAGGAAGGAACAAGGTTAACCGCTATGGGGGAACATTATAGGGAAGAAACTGATAGGTGTTTTCTCCTCAGTTAAGTCAACAGTTCCTTAGAACCTCTCTGGAAGTTGACCTTTCATCTGCCACACAGCTAGACTTCATGTCAGGTGGGCAGGAAACCAGCCCTTCACAAGGTATGCTCTAGACGTTCCTGTTGCTGGAGCCCCTCTGGTCACAACCCTGATCTCTTCATTTCATCTCACTGCATCACCTTCCCAAAAGCTTTAAAATAAGCATAGTTTTGAGGAAGGAGTCTTGAAGGAAGTCTGAGGCATCTAGGCAGTGTTCTTTAAATAGAAGCTGCTATCACTCTAATGCCTCTGGGAAGAACTCCCTATATGAGGCCAAACTCATTCAAACATGTGGTGATTTCTGTTTATCTTGTGGAAATGTTCCCTTTCTGGATTTAGTCCATTCTGATGCCAACCTTACCCCTGAATGAGTTAAAAGCCACTGTCATCTCTCTATATAAATAGAAATGAATCCAGGAATTAGGAGAATAGGCCCTCTCTTGGATGACTAAACTGAAAGCCTTGGACTAAGAGTCACCATAGTCATCCCATACTCATGGTCATGGAAGTTCTATAAAGAACCAGATAGGACTATTTTGGACTTTGTAGGTCATGATAGGAACTACTCCCTATTCCTCACTATCAGGAGCAAATAAACAAGGAAGGCCAGAGGCCCTATTGGAAGGGATGATTGTAAAACCCAAGGAGCTGCAGTTTTGCCTCTTTCAACAGCAACTTAGGGCTGTGTAAAGACCAGTTAATGATCTATATTCTAACCCAAACATAAAAATGAGTTAAATTGATATCAATGAGAAGACCTTGATATTGTTCAGTGGCTAGGAAATCAAGCAGCCATAGAGTCTGAATATGGGCATTCATATTCATGTATTTGAAATGGAATCTTCAGAAGTTAAGTTTTGTTTGCTCATTTGGCAAGGTCTCCTTACTCTGTAGCTCACACTGGCTTTGAATACACTCCCCCTACCCTAGCTTCCAAAGCACTGGGGTTATAGCACTACCACTCTTTAAGGTTTTTTTCCTACCTTGCTGCTTGGTCCTGTGAAGGCAGGAGCTCTGTAACACTGTCCAGTTTGTACAAATACTGAGATTGACCTCCCTGGGGTTTCTGCATTGGCTGGGCAACCTAGAGTGAGACTTGGTGACACATGCAGGCACTACTATCTCTCTGGAATAGTGTGCAGGGGCCTCTGTCCATTCCGGAGACCTCTGCAGTGGTCATCATGTCTTGCTTCAACCATCTTCATCTCTCCCTTTACACCACTGTGCTTCTCCTATAGCTGCAGGCCTCTAGAAACAAAAGTCAGGGAGCTTAGTGTACGTGGAAACCCTGTGTTTTCATTTACACACCCTTCCCCTAGGCAAAAGAACTCAAATGCTTTTTCTTACAACTCGGAAATGGCCAAGAAATTTTATTTTAATTATTCCATAAATTGTAGTAGGACATAATTATTTCTCTGTTATCTGGATGCCAATCCTTCTAAAGGAGAAAATAGTCAGGTCCCAGCTACTCAGAAAACATCCATCTGCTCTTGTTTGCTTTTTTAGAGCCACGAACTCTTAGATTCATGACCTGAAATGCTAGAGACATCAGCAAATGTGTTCAGAATCAAATTAGTATCTTAATTGCTAGTACAGAAATGGGTACTTTCCTATGTTTGAAAAAGTGTACATGTTGGAATTTTGAAGAAACAGCATTTCAGCTGGAGCTGAAAGAATTACTTGTGGGAGCTGTGGAGATGTCTCAGTCAGATATAAAGTGCTAACTTTATAAGCACGAAGACCTAAGTGTGAAACCCTACACCCACGTAAAAGCCAGATGTCTCGCAGCAACATTCCTGTAATCCCAGAGCCCGGGAGGTCGAAACAGGAGGATCCCTGGGGCTTGATGACCAGCCAGTCTAGATGAATCAGAGAGCTCCAGGTCCAGCAAGAGACCTTATCTCAAAAAATAAGGTGGAGACCCATCGAGAAAGACACCTGATAGCCATCTCCAGCCTCCCCATGCACGTACATATATATGCACAGGCACACACAGGAACACGTACACACGCACACACACACAAAGTAAAATTTTAAACAAACAAACTATAACTCACAAAAGCTTACAGGGAGCAGGGGATGAACCTTAGCGCAGGGAAATGGAGACATAAGGTAGATCTAAGTAAGTGCTGGAAAGCAATGACCTGTGTCTCTCTATGATACTCTTAACTACTAGCCTGTCGATGAGTAGCCAGCCCTGTGAATATTTGTTCAGTGAATGTGTGTGTGCACATACCCAGGGAGGAGTGGAAGACTATTAAAATCACAGGCTCCTCGAGGGGTTAATTCTCAGTGAGAAAGCAGAATTTACTCCCAGACAAGCCAAGAGAAGAGGCCTCAATGAAAGGACACCTTCCACAGATTGAATGGAGCTAAGGGAAGGAATAGCCATTAGCCTGCTTCTAGCACCCAGGCATCAGCCATAGGGGACTGATGCCAGCTCCCAGTCTGAAGGGGCAGGAGTTCATACAGAGCAGTTAATACTAGACTGGCAATTTGGGTTCATTATTTACTTGTGCCCAACTTGAAGCCAGATACTATGAGAGCAAGGCACAGAACTTTAGCAAGTGGCTCAGCCAGGGCTGGATCTGGGCCTGGAGACAAATAGTCACCAGCTCAGAGGCTCGGCAGAAATGGAAAGCTGGATTGAAAATAAATTATATCTTCATATCCCTTCACTTTCATTCATTCCTTTCTCCCCAAAGACACCCAAAGCCCATTTACCTGGTGCCAATTGGATTCATCAGCGATTAGCTGTTGAAGATGGTAAATGAAACAGTAGAAAAACATACAGCTCCGGGAAGCATTACCCATGTTCAAATTCCAAGTCTGTCATTCCTTATCACTGAACTGGGTTAGTCACTTCAGATTTCTACACCTTAACTTTCTTATCTGTAGAAATGAGGAGAGTATGGCTGCAACCTCACAGCTTTGTTATAAAGATCACCCGAGATGATCTAAAGAAAGTTCTCTGACCTGACAGTATGGCTTTAAAGTAATTGTCTTGGACATTGGCTTCAGAACATTTGTCCTTCAGAAGTGACAGGAAAGTATAAAGGGAAGGGGGTGGAAAGGAACAAGGTGGGCTCAGACAGATGGGGAAAGGAGGAAGGAGGAGAATCAACAGGAAAAATTTTTGTTTGGAAATGCCACACTGAAACCTAGTATGTGTATGCTATTTAAAATTTAATTCAATTAAAAAAAAAATGTCAGGCTGGAGGAATGGCGTGGAGGTTAAAACACTGGCTGCTTTTCCTGAACTTATGTTTGCTTCCCAGCACCCACAAGGAGGCTCACAACTGTCTATAACTCCAGCTCCAAGGGGTCCAATGCTCTCTTCTGACCTCCTGGGGCACCAGGCCAGTACATAGTTCACAGACCTATATGCAGTAAAAATACCCACACACATAAAATAATAATAGTAATAATAGTAAATAATAATAATAATAACAAAGGTGTCTTAATATTAAGGATTTATTCTCAAGTCTGTTAGAGTAAGGTCCTTGTGACTTTGACTATTATAAGGAGAGTTTCTGGCGACTCTGAGGACCATGAATGGAACTCGCTTTTGTGTCTGTAGGCTGAGAAGTTCTCTACCTCAGGCATTGGCTTTTCCTACAGAAGGATGGTGGAATGTTACAGAGACGTTGGGTAACACCAGCAGACCTCACCTACCTGCCATCTCAACACAAAGCTGAGAGCTAGTCACCAGTGCATTCTCATAAATTGCTTCCTTGGCATTTCAGCATTTTATTTGAAAAAAGTAACTGAAGCAGAAAGAAAATCGAGCAACAAGAGAGTTTCATTTTTAAACTCATTAGTTGGGAAGGCGAACAATTTGCTTAGATCGGCAGGGTTTTGAATGTAAGAATAGGCTTCTGAGAGGCAAGTCTGTAGCTACGGTCTAAAAGCTGTTCCTTGCCTGCTTCCTCATTTTTATCATGGGTTCCACGTGCCCCGTCGGCAGAGCAACCCGTGTGTGCTTGTCATCATCAGAACTGAAACAGACAGACACTCCATGGAAAGCCCAGGTCTATTTATTAACTTTACTCACCTCAATTTCCATTTTTAATAGAATTTTAATAAAAACAAATACTGTACTGAGTTCTCAAATAATTTCAGAAATTTCTAAAATTGTTAGCCATGTTTACAGTTGCAACACAACGAACTAACCAGCACAGGTTAAGCTAGAGTTGTGTACGATATCATTTTGATAACAGGGAATTGTTACTGATTCTTCCTGATAATTCTTTGGGTTTTTCATGATCATAATATATGCTTCATAGAAACAGATGACTTCCAAACACCACTTTTCCTGCAAGTCAGGTTTTTTTTTTTAATGTACTTAAAATTCGTTCAGATAGTTTAGGCTGGAAAACCCTTCAGCAGTGATTTTTGTGAACTTCCCCTGTCATTATTTGACAACATTAAGGCCTCTAGACAGCCTCAAATCATACTATATATATCATATACTATGATATTTAATCAGCAAAACCCATTGCATGGAAATATTAAATTATTCTAGCTTGGGAGACAGGGATGACACAAAAGCTTACATACAGAGAAAGTCCATCTTTGGATCCTCTTTTACACCCTTCTTTTAGAATACATATCAGGGACTGTGGGGACAGGCCCAGGTTTGAATTCGACTCCGATCTCCATTACTTAATGATACATGACAACTATGCCATCTCTTTTGTGCTTCAATGCGGTTACCTGTAATGGCAATGCACGCCTCCTGGGACTTTTATGAGAGTATATGAGCAAGCTAATGCACACAGGAGCTCATGTGGAATAAATACACGGAGGTGTTACGTTGTTATTTAATTGCTTATGATTCTATCTTTTCCTATAGACTGTGATGTCCTGAAGGAAGTGCTCTGCATCTCTGGACCCTAATATCATATCTAGCAAGTAAGAGAAGCGCTGTGAAGAGCCGTGTATGGATTCCACATGGCAAAGGAGTATAGAAAGTCACAGATTGGCAATAGTGACCCAGTTCTCATTATCTTCTCTCTTGTCTGTAATCTTCCCTTATTTTAATTTTCATTTCTGTTCAAAGCCCATCATCATGGCTCAGTTACTAACAAATGGGCCAGCTGATGATGACACTCATACAGACTGGACAGAGCCCCATGGAAGAGGACCACTAGACCCATGTGTTGGTGTGTGCCTGCAACCCAAGCACTCAAGAGGCTGAGGCTGAAGATGACTGCTTTGAGACCAGACTGGGCTACATAAAGATTTCCAGGGTCTCCTGCACTGTGTAGAACAGCTATCTTGAGAAGCAACGAAGAATAAGAGAAAGATGTGCGTAAGGAGAAGAAGGGAGAGGAGGGGGGAGCCGAGGAGGGGAGCAGTGACTTGCAATATTAAGCTTGTTAACATCAGAAGCCTTAATCAGCTTCTGGTTCTTACGGTCACAGGAACTAGGTCACATCTACATCACAAGCTCAGTAGAGTCAAAAAGCACCTTGTCTAAGTAGGTTCATAAACCAGTCAGTGCCTTGCTTGACACCACTCTCCTCCCCAGCAGCTACGGCCTGAAGCTATAGGGCAGGGCTGCACTGGACTCCTCACTCGTTTCTGGGAAAAGGACAGTGGATGATGACATTGTAGGAATGAATTTGTTCTAAAGGTCCTTCCAATTTCATTCTCACTTATTTTTAAAACATTTTAAAACAAAACACACATTTAATCTTTTCTATTTTTTAAAAAAGGATTTATTTACTACATACACAGTGTTCTGTCTTCATATTTGTCTGCCTGCCAGAAGAGGGCTGCAGATCTCATCACAGATGTTTGTGAGCCATGATATGGTTGCTGGGAATTGAACTCAGGACCTCTGGAGGAGCAGTCAGTGCTCTTAACCTTTGAGCCATCTCTCCAGTTCCACATTTAATCTTTTCAAAAATTTTTGCATATATGGTGTCTCTCTGTGTGTGAGAGAGAATGAATGAGACACAGAGAAAGGGAGGGAGGGAGGGAGAGAGAGAGAGAGAGAGAGAGAGAGAGAGAGAGAGAGAGAGAGAGAGACTTGGCCATATGTAGGTGCATATGGAGGCCAGAGACTGATGTCTGGATGTCTTTTTCAATGGCTTCTTCACCTTATTTCTTGAAAAAAGGTCTTTTACTGAACCTAGAGCTCCCTGATTTGGCTAAAATGGCTGGCTATGGAAGTCCCAGATTAAGCCTGTCTCTGCTCCCCAGTCCAGCTTTTGTGTGTGTGTGTGTGTGTGTGTGTGTGTGTGTGTGTGTGTGTGTGTGTGTGTGTGTGTGTGTGTGTTGTGTGCAGAGGTGTGTACAGATGTGCGCACCAGAATCTGCACATACCCACACATGCAGAAGCCAGAGGTGGGTAAGGAGTATTTAGCATCTGTTACCGAAACTCACTTAACTCCGATTCTTATTTTCTTGCTTATGTAGAGACTTTGCTTTAAAATATTAAACAAACTCACTGCTATGAATCTGTATGCTGACTTATGAAGATATATGTTATCCATACTCTTTTGTAAGATAAGGCAGCCAGAAAGAACGAAGGCTTAGGATTTGGCACAGTGGTAGAGTGTTTGTCTATCATGCATGAAGCCCTTGATCCTCCTCTCTTAGCATTAGAGAAACAAAGAGAAACAGGAGTGATGAAATCACCCTGGGAGGGGACCTTCAAAGGGCCATACCCCAGCTCTCTAACTGCCCTTTATTAACCCATTATAGGTCATTACTTAATTAAATGAACCATCAAAATGCCCAAGGGATGAGTGGGAGAAAGAGATTGGTGGAATTAACAGGTACCTACTAAATAAGGTGCAGTGGAGGGGACTCAGTACTGGTTAGTGTCTAATAAGTTACACAGTGATTTTTCATAAACAAGGGTGGATGAGATGGGAGTGAATTGGTAACTGGCCTGTCTGGCAGGAATGACTATGCTCTAAAGAGACAATTGTGTTCCCTTTCCTGGCTGTCAGACTATTAGAAGAGTGGTTCTCAAGAAATTAGAAGCTGCTGAACATTGGTGGTACAAACCTTTAACCAGCCCCCCATTCAGGAGGCAGAGTCAGGCGGATCTCTATGAGTTCTAGGCCAACCTGGTCTACAGAGTGATGTCCGGGACAGCCAGAGCTGTTCCACAGAGAAACCCTGACTGGAAGAAAAGGAATAAAAAAGAAGAAAGGAAGGGAGGGATGGAGGGAGGAAGGAAGGAAGGAAGGAAGGAAGGAAGGAAGGAAGGAAGGAAGGAAAGAATTAGAATCTTCCCAGATATGTCCCATGCAAGGAGGAAATGGCTGACACCTGGAGGCAGCCAGAGGAGGAATTTGTCTTCTGGGAAGAGTCACAAGTTGTCAGATGATCTTGAAGGAGAGACTTGGACATGACATAGGGGAGTAGCTGGAATACTTTATCCTTTCTCCCAATGTGACCATATTGAACAAATCTCCTGCTTCTGTGTTTCACTAATAAATTGACTCCTCCTTTAACTGGCTAATTGAGGATGAGTGGTCCAACTTGGCTTTTTAAGGCACAGATGGTAACCCCTAGCTTGGTCTGGTGACAATATAATGGCCATGAATGGACAAAAAGGAACATTTTAAGGATATCTGTTGACTGTAGCAAGTTGACAGTGGACAGACATGAAAGATGGGAGTTGCCAGCAGCATCTAGAGTCATTTCACTCCAGGGACATTTCCTGTCTTTTTTTCTCTACTTGGTGAAGAGCACTAAAACAAGCATTGGGTTTTGTTTGAGATCCCAGAGAAAGTCTCCACCCCTGGTGAATTTCTCTCCTATCAGTGAACCCTGGGCTTTGCTTTTCTGCTATTTTGATTATTCTTTTGAACAATTTGGGGTGGCTCCCAGTTGTTGATTGGCCTTGTCATTAAGGGGTTCTTCTGCTGAGTTCTTCGGAGCTATTGAGAAGAGAAACAGTGACTACAGCAAGGGAAGAGAGAGTGAGCACTCAGAAGCACTTGGGAGTCTGACCATAATTTAGGAGCTGGGGAGACACTGCTCCACCATTCCTGTAGGCAGAGGCTTCAGGAGGGGACCTGGGGTGAGGTCTCCTTTATCTTGGGTTTGCTTTTCCCTGCAGAGTGGTGTTTCTTCATTCCCACAGCAGGGTCCTGTCAGCTCTAGAAGGGAACAGGACTTTGTTTTCTTTAGGTTATGAAGTCTGACTTTACAGAATGGACAGTGTCTTCAAAGGACAGGCTCATAACCTAACAGTAATGCCATTAGTAGGACAGGCCAGGTCAATTTGAAAGCTCTCGTGAGCAAATTTGCAGTTCTGTTGAACTATTTGTGGCATCTGCTATGCAACAGGAAAAGCTGGGACCTCTTTTCAGTCGTTGAGGTTCTGATGACTTATTTCAGATAGAAAAAAAAGGGGTGCTAAGATTTCTGCTGTGATTTTGTTTTGTCAGTGTTGAGTTGGGTTAATTTTGCTTTGGGATAATTGCTGAGACATAATGCATTGTGTTGTCAATTTTGTTAGAGAGTTAGAGAGTTTTTTTATTTTAATATCTAAATTTGTTACTGGGGGTATCTTTTTTTTCTGGGTTCTTAGTCTTGTTGGTAGAAGAATTAGAAGCAGACCATGATATCTGGGAGACAGGCAGAGTGGATAGCGTCAGGAGTGTCAATGCTACATGGATGAACAAGGATCTTCAAGGGCAGGATAAAAATGCCCAGTGGCAGGACAGGTATCATTGGGATCTTGGTTGGTGTATGAAGACATGGAAGGGAAGTAATTTGTGAATTGGAGATGTGAAAAGCAGGCAAGATTCTACTCTTTTGACAAGGGGTAGTAGTTTTCCATGAATGGGCCTTGACAAAAACTGATGCCTCTACCCCCTTTCCTTTCACGTGGTACTTCCCACTCCACGTGTGTGGCACTGAAAATGTGAGATGGGGACCAAAGCTGACCATGAAGGGAAGGTCTCTCCTCATTGACCTCCATGCCTGCTAATGGCTGTCTGCTGTCTATGTTAATAGTATAGTATAAATGTGCATTGCAAATTATTAAGATAAACAGACATTGTTCACAAGTGGTAAATTAGGGTTATTGTTCATTGAATGGTCATGTTCGTGTTTATAGATAAGACATTGTTTTGATATATGCAATATGCTATGTAATCCTGGCAGATTAAAAACATGTCACTAGACACGCATGTTCAGATACATTTTAAGTAAAACACAGTGGGTATAAATGTTTGTTTTCAAGGCTAACAGCAGCATGTGGTAGAGTTGGAGCTTGGGAGCCTGCATCTTCTCTGGCTTGTGATAAACCCTTATTCCCTCTCAGAAATACGAAGTTAACTTTTCTCTCTTGGTGAACTGAAACGTGTCTTTCATCTGGTGCTGACTGTTTGTAAGTTTATAACTGAGATTCTGTGTCTTTGGTTGTTGATGG
The DNA here is from genome assembly GCF_003668045.3 of Cricetulus griseus. NCBI lineage: Eukaryota > Metazoa > Chordata > Mammalia > Rodentia > Cricetidae > Cricetulus > Cricetulus griseus. The sequence continues at coordinate 161,453,332 of NW_023276807.1, forward strand.
TGTACACACACTATACGTAAGCTCTACCTGAAAATGATATTTTTAAATATTTTTATTTTAAATATTTAATATTTTAAAAGGATAATACCAATCCTAAAAACAGTATTTATCTTCATTATTCAGTGTCTGTTCAGTTTAATTTAAAGAGGTCAGTTTTCCTTTTGAAACGGAGCAAAGGGTAAACCTACAAATGGCTGTAGGCTCTGCTTCTCCTTCTGCCTCAATCTCATTGAAGAGAAATGCCTTCTGGCAACCGGAAATGACAGTTCACACATGCATGTATGATGTTCTTAGGACTATGTTTGTTGAAGAAGAAAAAAAATAACTTGTTTTTTAGTTACCTTGTTGTCTGTTTAAGCTTTTGGTCTTTGTAAAGGTCTTAAAATACTTCTGAGCTAAAAATATATTAAATATAACCCTGTCAGCATTTTAGAGTACAGACACACAGGAGACATACCTTTACACTGACCCCCTCAGCCTCTGGAGTTTTAGGGGCCTCAACTCAGGTCTAACCAGGGATGGACAGATGGTTTTTTACACTGAAGGCAATTTCAGAACTAGCTGGTGTAGTAAATCAGAGGTGGAGAGACATTTTAATATAGGCCTAAGCTTGTTTGAGATTGCCAGGCAATGCCAGGGACAAAGAATGAGGCACTGCTCATTTCCAAACAGTAGGCTTTAAACCCTACTGCTGGGTCTTCTAGCATAAAATATCTGTATGTAGAAGGAACAGTACCTCTCTGTGGGAAGCCTTTTTCTGGGCAAATGTTGTTAATTATGCTGGAATTCTTGCTTCTCAGCTGGTAAAAGGCTCTAATAAGACTCTAAGATGGTGGCTCTTTTCTCTTTCATGGCCCCACAATCCCTCTGTCTTTGTCTCATGCCACAATTCAACCACTCAAAACACTGAAGTGTAAGTCAGATTAGAAGTTTTTATTCTAGATATCCACAAACTATTGACAATGGAGAGTCATGAGAACGATGAGGAGAGAGGTGGTTGTAGAGTCATAAGGATGCTGAGGAGAGAGGTAGCTATGGAGCCATGAGGATGCTGAGGAGAAAGGTGGCTATAGAGCCATGAGGATGCTGAAGAGAAGGGTGGCTGTAGTCATGGAGATGCTGAGAGGCAGATGAACTGTTGTTTCTCTCCCAACATGTATAATGCACAAGGATGGATGGCTGTTTATAAACTAATTTGTGTGCTTTGTATAGTATTTGTCTCTTAGAGGCCTGGAAAAAATTATAAAGCAGTCCACATCATTAAATGGCTGCCTGTCACCTTCTGATATTTTGAAACTTAGATATTAATAGCTAGCATGGTTGGATCTTTCTGTGTTTATTTGGAGAACGTGGCCTGTCTTTAAAACAAGACTGAGAAAAAGAATGTAGGAGAGAAATGAGTATGCCCCCTCAACTATAAAATTCTTCAGGTTGGGAATGAATGAAATAAGATTCATCTATTTAAAAACTGATAAATGTTCTAATATGAAGATGTCAGTATAACTAGAAGCTTATTCTGGTGTCTAAAGCAATGAGACTTTCATAGGGATACTGTTCTGCTTTTAGTAATGTTCTATAATTGACTTGGAAGACAGAATTTTATGTTTTAATTTTTATATTTCAGGCTTTTTTTCCAAGACAGAGTTTCTCTGTGTAGCCCTGGCTGTCTTGGAACTCACTCTGTAGACCACACTGGCCTCAGATTTGCAGAGATCCACCTGCCTGTGCCTCCCAAGGGCTTGGATTAAAGGTGTGTATACAGTGGCTTTTGCCTTCTTAGGAAAATTACTGCTGTCTGGAGAGCCAGCCTCCAGTACAACAGGGCTTTGAAAGGAATACATGGAGTCTGTGTAAACTAAGGCTTTTCTATCTGAGGGGGTTTAGGGAAAAAGACACTAACACGCTCTCTTGATGCCTTCCATCTTTAGTCTGTTCTTCTCACACTCTTTCTGTGTTATTTGTCTGTTGTATACCTTTTTTCCTACAGCTTATAGAGCCCAACAAAGTTTTTCAGGCAATATAGGAATTACAATGTGGTTACATTCTATTTTTCAAGTAAATGATTATAATGAATATGATAAAAACACATTTTTCATCTCCCTTACATGAATAAACATTTTACATATTACAGGTAAAAAACCAAATTATCCCAAGAATCCACATAATTTATACCCAAGCAACTTGTTATAGGTTAACTGTGTGGACAAGCAATATATTCTTCTCAGTTAAGTCTTTTACTGGCTGGCTGCATTTGTAACTGCATTTTGCAATTACAAAAGCCAGTCACTTTATTACTTATCTTGAAAGGTAATCTTATAAGAAATCTTAAAGGAATCATAAACCTAAACTTTTATATATGAAAAAGAATGCCAGCTCTACTTTAAATCTTTAGGGCACATACCTACTCATTAATAGTTTTTTATAACAGGAGATTGACGGCAGAAATAGGTATAAGGAATTAAATATCACCTTTGGTCATCAACAAATCGTAGCAAGAAAGATACATTAGTCAACAATAATTGGGCTGCTTTGTTCTTGTTCCCTGACCTTAACGAGTTCTGAATTCAACTATGTGCCTTTCTAAAACTTTAGATTACCTTCTTGGGGTTTTCACCTCAAAGCTATTTAACAAAAACATCTTAGTATAACTTTGTTATTTTCAAAGCTTTGTTTCAACTGTGATGCACTTCAAAACCTTCAAACACATCTCCCAATATTAAGGTTAGGAAATTAAGCTAGCTGGGCTACTGAGACTCAATTGTTAATCATTAGTTTGAGTTACAGTCTATGCACCTCCTTAGTTGCTACTCACAGGCCCTGGCTGTGAAACATATCCTTGTATTTATTTTTATTCATCAAATCTCTGTATAGGCTATCATTATTATCACTTTAGACACTACAGTTTAGGGAGGTTATCTTCTTGACAATCCACAGATAAAAATGCCCAGCAGAACAGGATGTTTCCAAGAGACAAACACACTATATTATAGGCAGTGGAGATCTCCCCACATCCACTCAAACAATGCTAGATACCAGAGGAATATTGCAGTAACAAGCATGTTAAGGCACAGCATCAGCAAAAGACATTTTGGGGTCTGCAGTCCCTCAGCCTTGCCTAAAGGAGATTCACACACCCCCACCAGACAGTTGCCTCCTGGTGGGTTGATACCGTAAACTTCACTTGCCACCTGCTGCTCCTCTGACATGGCCCCTGCCAGAAAATGTCTTAACAAAGTTAAAATTGTTTGTATTGAAGTATTTTAAAAGACACTTTGTAGGCAACTATTTTAAGATGATTTTAGTACTTATAAAGTCCCATGTGTCTGTGAATGGAAATAGACATAGCAGCGTATCCACACTTTACATATTCTGAAAACCCTTGCAGGGTCAAATGTAAGTCTAAGCTTTGCAAGGCTGTTGCTTTGAGCATAGCTTTCTCAGCAGTCAGGTCTGACAAGAGCTTTGGCCATGGGCACAACAGGCTACAGCAATGCCTTGCTTCCCTGAAGGCCTTGGGTCAGATCTAATACTTTGTGTTAACCCTCGTGAACATGGAGAAATGCAAGGCAGTCCCATGATAGCACCCTGGATGAGAAAGAGGAAAATCATGGAGACTGTGGATTATGGGAAATGGGGTGTAACAAGGAAACTCCTCCCATCCACACAGCAGTACTTGGAGCTTTTAAAGGAACAACTGATACGAATGATGACATTTTTCCATGTTGAACTGGTCCTTGGTGACATTTTCTCTTTGGTTCCCTTAGTCACTGACTCCAGAAACCAACTGGCACCTGCTTAAAATGTGTATGATGGGACTTCATAACTCCTGCCCACCCTCTATTAAAACGGCTCATTACACACGTGGTATAGTGCTGACTGACCTCTTAACGTCTTATAGACTGAAAAAGACATCTGGGGAATCAACCGTCTGGACACTTGCTCTTTTGGAACCCTGGTGTATATGTGTTTGCCTTGACAAAACAAGTACTGTTATTGTATGTCTGACATACACTTGTGCATAATCTGCTTATAGTAATTAATAGCATTTTGAATTAGTGTGGTATTTAAAATTTGGCACTATAGCCTTACCTTACTAAACCAAAGATTTTAAATACTGCTTTAGAAGTTGAAACTAACAATATACAACAGGCTTCTCCATAGTTCTGTGTAAGGAGGGTAATTATTGCCAGCTCTTTTATACATACAGATGCCTGTGGTACTATATAAGCCTTCAAAAGTTTGATAGGTATAGGATATTTATAAATCTGTGCTTAAGTACTTGATTTTCAAGTTAGTTTTACCCTTGTTGGTTGTTTTTGGAAATGTAACTAAGCATTAACATTCCTCAGAAGTCAAGCTTCTGCCACAGGAACCTGGAAGATACTGTTGAGATGCTGGGACATTGCCCACAGGGCAGGTAGACTAGACTTAAGGTGTGCCTGACATAAGGGCCTTTCCTGCTATATCTCGTACTTGCTTACAATTGGGCCAGTGGAGTTTATTGGCACTAACGCCTTGGCATGTGTCACTTGCCTCCCTTCAACATGGAATAAAATCAGACCAGTGGGGACGAAATCTGATGCTGGCTACAAGGGACAATGGAGAACAAACTGTCCGATCTTAATCATGATGTCTTCAGGAAATATTACTCAGTGACAAGGCAGGGAGTTGTCTGAATCAAAGTCAATGCTGGGCATGATGGCATTTGGCTGTAATCCCAGCACTTGGAAACCAGAAGAAGGAAGAAGTTTGAAGCTGGCCTAGATAGGTTTCTTTTTTTTTTAACCTGTTAAAAAGCCTTTTATTATTTTTAACATTAAAAAATTTTACATTTTGTTGCTATTTCTAACATCTCTTTGAAATTCTCATTGCATGTTTTATAATTTTAAAAATTTTTGGTATTATAATTGCATCATGTACTCCCTGACTTTCCTCCCTCCAAGTCCTCCCAAATATCCCTCCCTAGTCATTTTTTTAAACTTATAGATTGAAGTCCATTAACACAGTGCAGTGTGTCAAAGTGCTTGCCTCCAGGCCTGATGACCTGTGTTCAGTCTCTAGGACTCACGTGGTAGAAGGAGAGCATAGATGCTCACAAGTTGTCCTCTCTCCTCAATTTTTTTCTATTTGGATTGTACCCCCATTTGCATATATAGTAAAATGTAAAGTTATAAATTAAGAAAACATTTATGCATCATTATTGTCTCTTTCAACCTCATAGATAGGTTTCTTGATGAGACCCTGACTCAAATCAGTTAAGTGGCTTGTGCCATTCTTCCCAAAGTAACTAAAAACCAAGAGGTGATGTAGAAATGGTTCATGAGCACAGGAATCGGACACTGTCTGAATGTGCTCTTACGTGGCTCCCTACTTGTATTCTATTTATATTTCTCTCTCTCTCTCTCTCTCTCTCTCTCTCTCTCTCTCTCTCTCTCTCTCTCTCTCTCTCTCTCACACACACACACACACAGCTCCTTTAACCACCTTTTTGAGAACAGGTGGTCAACCCTGGCTTGCTGGGACACAGTCTGTGACACCTACGTCTGCTTGGGTAGGAAAGTTTCACTAATACCCAGGGTCTGGGCTTTAGGCTGTAAAATTGCTTTGCTACCTGAGATAATAAAACCATGAAGACTATAGTGACACCTAGAACTGTAAAGCAGAAAACCCACTCTCCATCTTTGACAGTTTTATTTCTGGTATAATGTGGGAAAACAAGATTACTTCGATATTTCTCAGTTTTGACCTAGAAAGTGACACTAGGAGATGGGGCTTCAACAGTTTTCTTTATCCCCAAGGCTGCCCAGGCTTAAAGACATGGGAATTCCAGATTCCATAAAGGCATGGCTCAGGGAGAAATATGACCAAAGGCCCTGACAGCCTGGGACCCTGAGTAAACTGTTTCTAAGCTCTGGCTCTTGGCAGGTGCTGCCTGAGTCAGCTGGGAAAGTGAGAGGAGGAGAGCAGTGGGCAAGACCCAGAGGACAGGCAACTCTGGCAACTTTTGTGTTTAACTCACACGTTCAACCAGGCCCAGTCCTGTGTTCTGCAGGGTCTGTGTCTAGAGAAAACACAAGAGAAGGATTCTGGGAGTACATAGGCAAGCCTCTCCAGGCAGGAGGCTCTTTGCATCATTTTCCTGGGATGTCTCTTGGCTTTGTTTCTCCCATGATGCATTTAGCTACAACACACAGAGAGAAGCCCCTTTCAGGAGAGCGGAGTCATTATCTACACACAAAAGGCCATTTAGAGAGAGAACAGCTCTGCAACTCAAGCTGTGGCTGCCAGAGTCCAGATCCATTAGAAAAAGGTTAGCTGTTTAAGTGGGAATATGAAACAAATGCAATAATTAGGGCTAAATGGGCACCCTCACCCCTGCAACAAAGCTGCCTGGGATCATAAACTAATTTCCCTGAAAGTTCTAAGCTTAGGGAGAAGCAAATCATGGGCTCTAAATGACAGTTCTGTTGTTAACCTTAACCCTAGTGGTTAGGTAACTTTAGAATTTATGATATGACTAAAGAAAAGATTAAAGACAGTAATATTTTTTACAACAAAGGAACAGATTATATACTTAAAGTTATTTTACAATATTGATTCTGAGTACTATTTTATTATACATTTATTATGTACAGCTATTTTAAAATTTTGAACATATTTAGATCATATTATTGCCCTCTCCCAAGTCCTTCCAGACCCTCTCCCCATTCCTAATGACCCAACTTTATGTTCTTCCTCAAAAACCAAAAACCCAATACAACAAACCCCCCAACCAAGTAAACACAATAAAAATTACCCAAAAAGATAGAAACAAATTAAAGTCCACCAAACTATAACCAAATTTAAAAAAACAAAAACTGTAGAGTCTATTATCTGTTGTCAATATCCTGAACATGAGGCCTGCCCTAGAGTGGTTGATATATCCAGTGACACTCCAATAAACTGGTTTTCCTTTTAGCAGGTAGAAATGATAGTTTCATTGTTAATGTTTACCCTGATGTCTAGGTTTGCATTCATTCACTTTTAGAAAACCTTTGGGGTATGATTTTTATTAGATGTTAACTTTTATAGGGTTGGGTATTCTTTTTTTCTCATCCAACATTATTGATATTTCATATCACTCTGTATGTGGTCTGTGTAAAAATGCATCGATTTTTAAACTGACAATGCTTCATTTTAGTAAGGAAATGTAGGGAGGCATTGGAAATGACCCCCCTCATCCCCATACCTAAATGTCTTTTATTAAACACAGTGTAAAAATCGAGCAAAGAGGATGTGGGTGTTTCACATAAAACTTCCAACCTGCCTCAGCTAAAGGAACTAAAAACAAGCTAAGTTTCCCTATGAATAGTCATGAGAAGAACAAATCAGAGAGACAGTGTCCTGGAGATGTGGGGACTCCCAGGGATGGCAACCAGGCCTTAGTACCATCTAAATCACCATGTTTTCAGATGTCATCATTGTTCCTAAGATAGTCAAGCATCTACCATATCCATGGGTCCAGTGTTCTGCTTAAAAAATAGTGCGGAGCCAGCTGTGCTCCATAGTGCTGGGCTAGCTGTGCTCCAGACAATTTCTGTGGCTCACTGGACTGGGATGTTTCGATTACTAAAGACCAATCCTATAGTAAGGGTATGGATAAACAGTGGTCAATAAATACAGACCTCAAATGTTACTTATAACATTGAATAATTTTAGAATGAGCCTTGACTAATCATTTTGCATGTAAATAATGAAAATAACATGGACAGGCTAAATCATGAGTTCATGAGATGTCCTTTCTGTTAGATTACACGATGAAATTAACTGCTCAGAAACTGGAGATTAATAGTTTACTCACACCCTTATGGATAGTTATTATCGCCTACCTATATTATTAATACTCTTATAAGAAAATATTTGCAAAGTCCTAGGCATTTAATCCCAAATTGATACTGCCTGTGTTCATGTTGTTTAATTAAAAATTTAAGAAGTATCTACAAAAGGACATTGCTTTCAAGGTTCATGAAATTCTCTTAACATGTTGACATCAAAAGTTTTATTCCGGCCAGGCGTTCGTGGTTCACTCCTTTAATCAGGAGGCAGAGGCAGGCAGATCTCTGTGAGTTCCAGGCCAGCCTTGTCTATAAAGTGAGTTCCAGGACAATCTCCAAAGCAATACAAAGAAACTCTGTCTCAAAAAAGAAATAAACAAACAAAAAATGTTTTATTCAGGACCAGAGAGATGGCTTAGTGGATGCTTCCGGCCAAGCCTGAAGACCTGAGTTGAGTCAGATTCCTAGAATCTACTTGGGAGGAAGGAGCAGAACCAATTCTGTACATTGTCTTCTGACCTCCATACACATGTCATGGCACACACACACACACACACACACACACACACACACACACACACACACGCACGCACGCACGCACGCACGCACGCACGCACGCACGCACGCACGCATACACACAATTATTGTTAAAATGTTTCATCCAGATAGGTAAAAGAACAAGCAAGCAAGAGTCTTTGACTCAGTTTGTAGGAAAACACTTGAAGCTAATGAAGGGGTGCAGCCTAATCCAGGGTTGAGAAAACGATGCTGATTTACTTCCTTTGAGAAATTGTGTCTAAATGCTTGCTGTATACCAGGCACCAGTGTGAGCACGTGTGTGCAGAGGTTTTACAGAGAAACAGTAGAGTAACTCAGAAAACAATGATGGATGGCGAGGTCCAAAAGAGGGCAAGGCATGGAGGGTTTGGCTTAGATTTCACCAAGCAAATATCTGAGGAAAATCTTGAAGAAGGTGAAGAATTCAGGTACATGGATATTGGGGAGAAGAGGTGTTCTAAGTTACAAGCAGGGATACTGGAAAAGGGAAACTATTTGTTAAAAATCCTGTTTCAAAAATAAAGGTAATTTGCCCAAAATGTAACTAGCATATGTGACACTACCCTACAAAATAATAGATAAATACTGTCAACACCAGATTACACTTACAACTATCGTATTTATAGTTAAGGACTAACAAGTTAAGTGTCATATATGTTCTAACCTTCACATGTACCATGCTCCTTGTGAGGAACTGGTATGATGTTACATTCATAATTAAGCAGCTAGCTTCATCTTTGTTATCATATCACAAAAAGGAATGGAGAACTAAACAGACTTAGGAAGACATGCTGTAGTCACTCAGCCTGTTTGGGGAGGCAGGAGATCTTTAATGAGGACTGAGATTTGAGCTAAGACTTTAAGGGTAAGTAACACTATGTAGACAGAAGGAGAAGGAAATGTGGAGTATTAGAAAAACACCAAGACTAGCTCGAGGAGAGAGATGTCCACCCTGCCAGGATCCCAGCTGAAAACAGAGGGCATGCTCGGGCCATCTGAGGACAGCTTAATTAAAGGGCCTTTTATTGTGGTTTATAAATGGTTAAGGGTAATCAACAAGGGATGTACAGTACCCTAGCATGGCAAGAATGAAAAGCTACAGCTGTGTCTGGGTACCAAAGTGGAAGGCAGGGATGCCTATGAGAAAATAGTTACAAGAATAGTTTGCTTCATAGTAATTGTGGCCTTCTGTAAAGACTTGGACCAGTCAGAGGCTCCATAGCTGGGAAAGATCCAGGGGAAATTATATAGTGTGATACCCAGCCTCTTCCTAGGGCACCAAGCAGGGTGGGTAAGGATGGAATGGATCTTCAGGGTGATAGAAAATATCCTGCATGGTAGGAAGCAGATTCCACTGGCCAAGTGCAAGATTGTGGCATCTGTTTTTCCAAAAGCGATAGACAGTGAGGGATGGTGGGACCAGATCCTTGTTTTTCAAAGGAAGTTGCTCTTGCAGGCTGGAGCCATGGATGAAGATGTAGGAAGCTCAGTTGTTTGTAATATGTTGGCCAGAGAAAAGAAAGCTGGTGGTTGTGGGGTGGGGGAGGGGAATTAGAAGGCCAGGGGTTTGAGTGGAGCTGGAAATGGGGAGTGGGGAGGAGGAAACAAGACACGCAGACAAGTTTATACTTTTGTTTTATGTAATGAAATAATGGTGTCATCTTCCCTGCAGGTGAATTCCCTGGGTTTGGGAATGGAAAAGACCATAGACTTGACTTTAGATAACAATTTGAGTCTTCCAGGAACCCAACAGTAAACATCAAATCAGCACCCACACTGAAGCAGGAATTTAACAGTATACCTTTTCTTGAATCCTAAGCAGAATCAGAGCTGGGCATTTTGTATGAAACATTTTCTCCAGTCTTCAGTATATAAATGCAGTCTCCCCTGCCCTTCCTCCACTGTCCATTTTATGGGTGAAAAAAATCCTGAGGTGCTGAGAGGTTAAAGTCCTTGTTCACATTTAGAGCTGGAGGCCAAACAAGTCAGATCTAGCTGAGCTGAACACCTCCATCTACTGCTGTGTCTGCAGGTCACAGTGGGTCAGGGAAGCCTGTGTTGTCAAGATGTTGTCAAGAAAAAGTGAAAAACCTGTTGTGAGGTCTCAGTTCATCTGGAGGAACGCATAGGCCTTGTCTCTTTGGACTCTAGAGTGAGCTGCCATGAGGTTTTGTTTTGCTTTGTTTTTATACTACTGGTGTCTGAACCCAGGGCCTGTGTGTGCCATCCAAGTAGTCTAGCATTGAGCTGTGCATCTCCAGCCCAGGCTAGCCTTAAATTCACAGTGTAGCTCAGGCTGCTCCAGAACTTACCATCATTCTATCTTTGCCTCCTAAATATTGGGATTATAGGTTCAGGCCACCACTGACTGCTAATACAGCTTCCAATTGATCAATCAGTCGATATTCATTTAACAAATATTATAACCCATGATAAGGTTTTGAGTAGCATGTTCTCTGCTATGATTCAAGGGCTTAAATTAGTCATGGAAGCAAATGGATGCAGGAAATACTCTTACATGTGATAACAAATGACAAACCACATCAAGCTTATGACTTGGGAAAGTGGCAGAGTTGTACCGAAGGAACTTGGTCAGTAAAAATAGCACTGTTGGGCATTGTTGGCCTACTGTGGGATAATCCTTCTGTACACTGTGATTATGTGTTGCTCTCATTGGTTGAAAATAAAAGCTGCTTTGATCTATAGCAAGGCAGAGTATAGCTAGGTTGGGAAAGCCAAACTGAATACAGGGAGAAAGAAGGCCGGAATCAGGGAGAGGCACTAAGCAGCCATCCAAGAAACAAAATATCAGAAGACTCAGACCAGTAAAAGCCACTACCACGTAGCAATACTTAGATTAATAGAAATGGGTTAATTTAAATGTAAGAGCTAGTTAGTAACAAGCCTGAACTATAGACCAAACAGTTTGTTATTAATGTTAAGCCTCTGAGTGATTATTTAGAAGCAGCTGTGGGACAGTGTAGAACAGAGAAACCTCCATTTACAATGGCCTCATATGTTTTGGCATCGTTTGTTTGAGAAGGGATGTCTCCTTCCCAGGAACTTTCTTAAGTGTGTAATTAGTTATACTTAGCTAAAGAAAGTACATATCAAATGGCCTGAAAATGGAAGAAACCAAGAGCAGTTTGCTTCTTTGATAAACAAGGGGAAACAATCTGTTTACGTTTTATTTTGCTGAAGGAGATGCTGAAATTGCAAATGTGATATGATCTCAATCCTTATCTCTTTCATGAAAAATGCCATCAGTGAGACTTAGTCTAAGATATTTGAGGCTCTATAAATCACACTGTGTGTGGAAAAATTGTCTCAAATCTACTTTCAATAGAAAGATAAGGCATCTCAAATAATGGTATCCTAGGAAAACTTTTCTCAGCTCATTGGCTGATTCCAAAGAGCATCTTTGTGTGATGTTCCTGTGTATTGTATCCCAATGGCCCAACTATGGAAGTTTATTTGGAAAGTTATGTTGGGAATGTAGTCCCCCAAGCAGGAAATAGATATTGCTTTAGATATATTTATAAGCAAAAATAAAATTGACTTAGGGACCTAAGAAGTATGAAGGATGCCATGTGTTGTTATTTAGTAAAACATTACAGTAATATAGAAAAGGTAGCCGTTACAAGAACATTGACAAGAATTAAAATGAACCCGAGCCCTGGCTCAACATCTGGTTCTAGTATATGTGCTTATATATGCTAATTTGCTTAATGTTACTCATTTCTATTTATTATGTAGATGAGGGAACTGAGGGACAAGTAATTGAGGAACTTGCCCAAGTAACTTACACAAGAAGTTAACAGAAGCGCTGGGTTCTGAACTCAAGCAGATTGACTCCAGGCTTTTCATCCTTTTTAATCTACACAGGACCTTGCTATCTAGCCCAGGCTGGCTTTGAACTTGATGATACTGTCTCAGCATCCTTACCACACAGATTATAGACACATGCCATCACTGAGTTCTTACTCTTAACTCCCAAAGGCTTTACAAAATAAACATTTTCTCTTCATGAACAGTTCCTCAAGCAAAATATATGGCAGCCAATATTTTGCAAACATAAATAAAAATTTCAAAAGCAAGGCCGTTTTCTGGATAAGAATTCAAACTGCTTAATAAATTCATGCATAGAAGATAAAAGATAAAACAAAGATCTGTTGGGAGAATTAGAAGTGGAAAATTTTCTACTTTTTCAAAAAATCTAGTTTTTGAAGAAAAATGGGAGGCTGAGTGGGAAGAGGTTAATTTATGCTCAAGGATGACCCAGTGCTCTTGTAATTGTAAAAATATGGCCTTAATTCTTCCTAAAACATTTCCTGCTTCACTGGGAAGGGAAACTAGAAGTTCTGTCTTAAAATAATTCCATTCCTAAGCAAGAGAGGAAGGTTCTAGAGTCCCTGTCTCAAACCTACCTCTCTCAAAAATTTAATTTGTGGATTTATTTATTTGTTTTTTATGGTGCTGGAGAAAGTTCAGCTTTTTACTGGAAAAAAGTGATCCTTGGAAGTGTAAAAAAGCAACTGCTTACAATTTCTCCTCCTTACAAAATCAGACTGTTCACATGTGTATAAAAATAATTCAGAAGGCAGACAGCAGTTGTACTGGCAACCCTTCTTTCTCCAGGTAAGAAAGACCAGGCCCAAGTCAAATGAGGCCTGTATCCTAGCTTCATTGGAAAGCTTTTTTTTTTTTTTTTCTTTTTTTTGTACTGAAAACTGTCTTTAACAATGGAGATAGCATTCAGCTCTCCCTGTTCTCTGCCCAAGTACCTCAACATCTAGAGCCTCCTGCTGAGCAGGGCTACCCAGCCAACAAAGGAAAGCTGGGTAGAGGAGAGCCCCCAGGGGATTCATCTCCCAGGGCTCTGCCCCTGGCAGCTGTTGTGAACGTGGTGAGGGCTATGCTGGGGAGTACCTTTCAGAGGGGACCAACAAGGAGGATTTCAAAGTCAGGTAAGGTCAGAGTGACCAAGAGTTGAGGGACCACATGTTATTACCAATCAAAGGGTACCTTTCAGGAGGGCTCAAGCACAAGGTACATTTTTGTATTTGTCAGTCAAAGTATTCAAGACAGCTTGGAAAGGAAAGCTAAGGACCAGCACTTCGTTTGTCCTTCGTGCTTTCGTTCATTTTAATGAGAGCAAAATGTTAGGTTCCTAAATCTAGAGGTGTCCAATAGCCCAAGACCAGGGTCCTAACCTACAGGCCAATGGGACATTGGCTAAGGCTGAGGTTGGGAGGGGGCTGGGGTGGGAAGCAGTGGGATCTCACAAAGAAGGCCTGTACTGGAAGATACTGTACTGTTACATTATATTATTTGTTACCATCAAAGACAAAACCTTTCTGTAGTTCATTGAGATGATAGGGCTATGTCAGACAGAGCGGTGACACAGTGGTTCCTTTGCATTTGTGAGAAACATTTCCATAAAGTGAGTGAGCTTGCCAGTTCCATTCCCTGGATGCAAGGGCCAGGCATATTAAATCAAGAACTGAATAAATGTTAATGCAACCCTTTAGCACACAAAGATTGATATTAGTGGGGAAAGAAAGCTAAGTAAATCTAGGTCAAGCTGGGCAAAATCTTGCAATTTCTAGAATAGCTACCAAGACCTGAAATGTTTTAGAAACATGTAGAGAAATAACATTTTAAGAAAAAAATCACCCTTGTCTTTAGCTTTGGGTCAGTTCTCCAGGCTCCTGTTTGGAGCTACCAGAAGAGTCATTATCTTTCCTTCGATTCTCCTCTTTAATACCAGAGTTGGGAATTCGCAGGGTTTGGAGCTGTGTAAAGGGATGAGCAGCAGCAACCGTGACGACAAGAGCTGTCCTTGTTCTCTGAAACAGGAAAGGGAAAGCAGAAACTTGGCTCCTGTACCTCGACATGCTCTGAAAGCCAAAGGTAACAGGGAGATAATGGCCAGCAGAGAAGTTGCACAACTCTGTGTGCTGCTTTACAAACTTGATGTTAATTATTAATTGAAAGAGCCCTTTAAAGAGGAAGAAGAAGTTGTATAAGAAAAAGAAAGACAGGTCAGCTTACCAGGTTGTGCTCCAGTCCTATCATCAGATCAGGACTGTACCCTATCTTAAACATGCTGGCCTCTAAGACGAAGGTGTGGGAAATCATTTTTACAAAAGATCCAAGAATAACAAGCCATTATCACAGTCAATCTAGTATTTGACAGTCAGCAGTATTTCCTAGCCTCAGATTCATCAACTAGCCATAAAACCAGGAGACCCAAAGTCTTCATTTAGTCAAGTGTGGATGGGTCAGTTCACCCGCTCATTTCTGAAATATTTACTAAGTTGCCCGTGTGAGCTTTGGTGAAGGGTGCAATGATGGATCAGCCTGACTTTTCTTTGGAGCCTTGTATCCAAAGGTGAGATCATAAATAATTAGCATACAAGGGCAAGTGCAATATGATTAGGGAGGACATATCAGGGGAGACCAGATCTGACTCCCCTAAAAGGGAAGGGACATGCTGGGTTGGGAACTAGCCAGGGGTTAGGCAAGAGTTTTGATCCAGGTGGAAGGGAAGGTCCCATCAAGGATGTGGTTTAAGAAATTGAATAGTTGGTCAGGACAGAAAGGACTGAATGAATCCTTTCTGGAGCAAGATGAGGACTGTTGAAGAGCCAGGTTGGACAATCAGATTTCAACTCCCAGAAAACACGCTTCTCTCCCTACACTACCACCATCCCAGCCACTGTATGGGGATCAGAGGGTTAGTTCCTGCATAGTGAAGCACTAAAAAATTAGAAAATAATATGTAACATTTTTATTATTAAACAAAAGTAATTTACTCTTCTATCTACCTGGAACCTGGATAAACTTTGTTCTTACTGAAAATGTATAAAGGAAAAATACACATAATTATTGCCAAATGAACATGTAAAGAAATGCATTGTGGATGGAGACGTGGGTGCATACAGAACCGTGGACATGTAGAAGAGGTGTGGGGAGCTAGATGTGACTGAATAAGGGTGTGTGACTGGATAAGGGTGAAGAGATGAGGTGAGGATTGCTAGGGACTGGTTTCTTGGAGTCTAAAGCAATGGGTTAATTTTTTATGTGATATTGTGTTTATGTGCTCAAAAATTGTTATGCCAATAATATAAATCTTAATTACTAGTAAAATTTTAGTGTATTTATAGGAGTCAGCTATTATTTTAGTGTGTATTTGGAATAAAAACACTTCACTACAGAGTCGAATAGAACTGAAAAGAAACCTATCTGCCCCTTTATTTCTAAAATCATTCACCAAGCCCTGAACTAGAATATGATTAAAAATTTCCCATTCATAATCTGAGTGAAATAAGGCAAAGTCACCAAAGGGGTAAAAGCAGGTATTAACTTGTAAATGTAGAACAATTTTTAAAATTGACATAGGATATTATATTAATTTCAAGAATTGAGCTATAACTTTTTCTCCTTTTTTAAAATTTAAATTGGAAACAAGCTTCTTTCACATATCAGTCTCAGTTCCCTCTCCCTCTCCTCCTCCCTTGCCTCCCACTGACCCCCTATCTCAACTCCTTTCTGCTCCCCAGGGAGGGTGAGGCCTTCCATGGGGGATTTTTTGAAAGTCTGTCATATCATTTGGAGCAGGGCCTAGACCCTCCACAGTGTGTCTAGGCTGAGAGAGTATCCCTCTATGTGAAGTGGGCTCCCAAAGTTCATTTGTGTATTAGGAGTAAATACTGATCTACTACCAGTGGCCCCATAGATTGTCTAGACCTCCAAACTGACCTCCTCATTCAACGGGGTCTGGAACAGTCCTATGCTGGTTTCCCAGCTATCAGTCTGGGGTCCATGAGCAACCCCTTGTCCAGGTCAGCTGCTTCTGTGGGTTTCTCCAGCCTGGTATGGCCCCTTTGCTCATCACTCCTCCCTCTCTGCAACTGGATTCCAGAGTTCAGCTCAGTATTTAGCTGTGGGTGACTGCTTCTGCTTCCATCAGCTACTGGATGAAGGCTCTAGGATGGTATATAAGGTAGTCATCAACCTCATTATGGGAGAAGGGAATTTAAGGTAAACTCTAGACTATTGCTTAGATTGTTAGTTGGGGTCAACCTTGTAGATCTCTGGACAAGGATACTAATAAAAACTGATGGTTTTACATGAAGTTCCTCGAGTCAGTACAAGCTGATTTGAGAGATTTAGACTTAATGTGATTAACACTGGAAGTGCTCTAAAAACAGCCACCTGCCACCAGCCAACCGTCACAATTCTCAAAGAATTAACTGTATGTAATTATGCTTTTTAGAAACTGCTATTCAAAGTGTGGTCCTTGGGACAACAGGCTCAGCATCATCACCCATGAGCCTGTCAGAAATGCAGAATCACAGGTCCCTTCCAGAGCTATCAAAGAGACAGAGAAATAGGCTGCACACTCTTCCAGGAATTCAAAATATGCAGTGTTGGCATTGTTCAATTTTGCACAATCCAGTGTACATCGATACTGTTTTTAATCATGGATCATTTATTTTTTTCAGGGTAAGCACTTACCTTTGCATGGAAATTGTAGAACATAGTTTGAATGGTACTGCCATCAGTGGAAACTAAAGTCTTCTCAACTGAGGCATTCTACAAGTTTATGAATGCATATATATGTACATTTGTATATGTGTCTGTCTACTGCATAGAAAATAGCCATGGTCCTATTTCTATATTTAAGGAAAACATACTTGAGAAAATCTTAGAATGCCATGTTAAGTCCCCCCACTGGTTGGTGGAATGGGGGGGGGAATTCCCTTAACTCTCCAAGACCTTTGACAACATACATGCTATTCATTGTGCTGGTAACCTTATGTGCTTTATCCTACATGCTTCCATTCAAATGTTAACTCTTAGAAACCATGTTGTTTTGAAGGCTGTCAATTTTTTTATAGCCCTTTAAGAACATTATTAAGTTTACATTAAGTTTCCTTGGGTCAGTACAGCTGATATGAGAGAACTGGACTTAATTCGACACCATTGGAAGTCACCTAAAGATGAACAATATTTTCTAATAGAGTTGGTTGGTTCGGTTTTTAAATTACATTTATTGGGCAAGGGGTATATTTGGGACTCAGTTCTCTCCAACTATCAAAGTCCCTGAGATCAAGTCAAGTGATTAAACTCAGTGACAAGTATCTTTACCCACTGAAACATCCCTTCAGCTTAGTTCTACATTTTAGACCAGTATTTCGAACATAAAATTTAACTCTAGCTCCCTTCATATCTTCTTATGAATTCAAACCCTTGTTCCCAAGGCCTCCACTAGGACGGTGGCTCCTTTAACATCAAACAGACTAAACTTGAGGCTTGAAATGTTTGTCATTGCACATCTTCATTCTAAGAGTTTTGAGAAGGCATGGGAACATGAGTAAGGCTAGGATAAGAATTTAAAATGAGGTGACTCTTACCACATGATTTATCCCACCCTTTACAGATAGAAAGCTAAACAAAAGAAACTGTCTTCACTACTCAGATTTCTATTGTCTTGATCCTCCCATCTGTGAAACACTACTCAATTAATTAACCTTTGAGGGAGATGTCTAGCTTTGCAGACCTGTGACATTCTGTTACAAGGATAAATGACAAAGCAAAAGCATAGAGGTAGCTGGGCTTCGAGGGGGAGATGCTTTATGGGGTATTAAAACTGTCCAATTTCTGTTCCTATCATGTTACAAATAGCCAGCAATTTTGTCTCACTTATGCCTAGCACACGAATGCAGTTCCCATTTCACATGGAGATAGCAAGGTTTAGTGGGTTGCAGTAACTTACACAAGGACTACATGACTAGAAAGGGGCAGGGCTGAACTTTGAGGCCAAGTCTCCCTCCAGTCCTTGATGGCATCATGATAAACTATCCCCATTGCCAAAGCACCACGGCTAGTGCCTCTGAGGTAAAGATGTTAGTGAAGAATCTTTTTATTTGCTAATTTATCAACATGGCTGTAAAAGCATTCTAAGGATTGCCTAACCAGTCAGAACACTGAGAACAAAGGTCATTTTGTAACCAATTCCTAAATCCATGGAATAGATAAATGGTGGGAAAGTTCACTGAACTCACTTTAGAAACTAGCCAGTGGAAAACTCCAAATTATAATTCTGTTCTAGGCAATAGCCAGTAACTACTTAAATATTATTCTTGTGTGTGTGTGTGTGTGTGTGTGTGTGTGTGTGTGTGTGTGTGTGTGTGTGTGTGTGTTGGAGAGAGAGAGAGAGAGAGAGAGAGAGAGAGAGAGAGGGAGAGAGAGAGAGAACATGCTTGTGTGTGTGCGTTTGTGACTGTTTGAGGATGCACTTGCCTATTGTGATATTTTGTTTATGATCTAACAAATAAAGCTTGCCTGAAGATCAGAGTGCAGACCTAAACCACAGAGGACAGGCAGTGGTGGCCACACCTTTAATCCCAACACTTGAGTGACAGAGGCAGATGGATCTCCATGGGTTCAAAGCCACCCTGGACTACATGAGAGTGAAATCAGCCTAAAAGAGACACAGAGCTCACACCTTCAATCCCAGAACTGGAGAGGAATATAAGGCAGGAGCTCAGTGTAGTTTCTGGGCAGTCTGAGGTTTGGTGGAGAACATCTCAGCCTACGGTCATGTTGAGGACATTATCGCCCTATCTTTGGTCTGAGCCTTGGTAGAGGTGAGAACTTCTAATGGCGTGACTACTTTGCTTTTCTGATCCTCAGCTTGAACCCCAATATCTGTCTCGGGGTTTTTATTATTTGTGCTGCTCTTGCCCTTACACACATGTGTGGAGGGAGACAAGAGGCACCTTCAGGTAGTTTCAAGCAATTTACCCACCATGCCATCTTCTTAGACAGCAATATTAACCTTTTTCATATAATTTTAATTTATTCTTACTGAGTTTTTTTAAGATTTATTTTTTATTTTATGAGTGTTTACCTGTGCACTATGGGTGTGCCTGGTGCTCGTGGAGGTCAAAAGCATGCAACTGGAGTTACAGACAATTGTGAACTGCCATGTGGATGCTGGGAATGGAACCTAGGTTTTCTGAACGAACAGCCTGTGCTCTTAATCACCAAGTCATCTCTCTAGCCTGGCAATATTATTCTTAAAAGAATAGTCAGGCATCATGCTGTACACCTGTAATCCCAGTACTTAGGAAGCTGAGGCAGGAGGATCATCATGAGTTTGAAGCAAGTCTGACCTACAAGTCCTAAGCAAGCCTAGGATACGCAGAGAGAATATATTTTAACCTCTTCCATGCCTCTGAGGGAAAAAAAAGAGATGAAATAACAAAAAGCATATAAATATTTTAACATAAATATATTTTATGCTTTCAACATTATATTAGATTTCATTTTTATTGAAAATGGGAAATAAATATGTCTACTACCTGGAAGAAAATGAGTAATTATTTGCTATAGAAATGGAAGTAAATAATAAAATTCGAGAAGTATCTAATATATTTGTAGGTGAAGAACTGTATTTATTGCAAAACAGAAGTTAGTAGGGGTGTGCATGTTTCATGTTTTAAAAGAGTACTTAGTGGAGTACTCGGTGGCATTCACTTCCTGCAACAGCTTTTAAGTGGCCCATGTGGCTTTGGTATTATCTCTTGAAATAATCACTGAAACAAATTCCCTTTGAACAGAAACAGTTTTGATCTGCACAGAGAATTTCTTCATGACAGAGAAACTGCATTAGACAAGGCCATCACCTTTGGAAAAAAATGATTTAAGGAGTAAGTATTCACTTCTGACTTGTAGGCTTTTATTTTATCATATTCAAAACTCTGGGTCCCAGAAATGCACACACTTTCCCACTAGCACATCAATACCTTGTCACAACAGTGGCTTTCTATTTCAACTACTATTCTTTAAACAGCCATATGGGAAATGGACACCCCTTTGATTAAATTAACCCAGCCCCATTTTCTCACTCGAATTGAGAATGAAAATCCATGCTGTAGCCTGTAAAAGTGAATGAGACTGCTTACAACAGTTATTTCATTCCTACTGGCTTCACCAACCAATGCAGCTCAGTCATCAGGCAGGGTGGTCTGAATGAGACATGTCCCCACAGGCTCATATATTTTAACACTGGGGTGGGATCTGAGGGTTTACAGATTCACCCTGCTGCTTTCTGCTTCCTGTGTATAGATAAGGTGTGGTCCTCTGTTGCTCAGCTCCTGCTACCTGATGCCATGCCTTCCCCACCGCTATGGATTCCCTCTTTAGAACTGCAATCCCAAATAAGGGAAAGGTGGCTAAAGTACCAAGTAAAGCCTCACTACTGTCCAACATCTCCCAGAGTCCCCTGCCACCACCTCTTTCTCAAACAAGTAATCAGGACAGATGTCTGCTGGACACTGCTGCTCCGTCAGTGCCCTGGGAATCCATATGCCTCTTCTACTTCTCCAGCAGGTAGTGTGGTGTTTGGTGCTTCTTCAATACATCAGGTCTACCAGGCTTGCTGTGAGGGCACAGCCACTGCCACTACCATGTTGGACACATCTCAATGACCTCCACAGGGTCACAGAAGTGCTTTCCTGTATGGAACATGGGTTATGATGTTGGAGTCTAAATGACTCCTGCAGTTTGTACAGACTCAAGGAACTGATAGCTAATGATGGCCACTTGCAGGGTTGTCAGGAATCAGATGCACTAGCTAGCCGGCCAAGTGCCCAAGGCCTCACAAACCATGACAACTATGAACTGGGGATGTAAATTGAACCGAAAGCCAAAATGTGGCATACCATCCCCCTTAATGTTTGGGACATGGGGCTATCTGCAGCCTGGCATGGACAAGGTAAATCAGAGGTAAAGGTACTTTCAAGCAAGGTCATTCCTCAGTCAGGTACAAGGGAGGTCACAGGTCTGTGTCACAGCCCTACTCCTGGCTGGCCAGAATGCAAAGGTCACCTCACTGCTTTAGTGCTTCATCACAAGGACACACAGAAAGCTGCAGAATGTGGGGGCCAGTGTTGAGCACAAATAACAAGAGATATGCAGGAGCAACCTTGTCTGTCCAAGCTGCTCCTTTAGGCTTCACAGGGGAGTAGGTAGGCTGTTGGCAGAGATGCTAGGAACTTCCATCAAAAGCCAGTGCTCTGAGTGAAGAAGTTCAGAAATTCCATAGTCTATGAAGAGAAGCTGAGACAAGAAATTTCTTCCCCCAGGACTATGCAGTTAGATGGGTTAAAATACTGTGAGGCAGGTATAGGTGGTCACTCGACCCAGTGTTCCTCAGGAGAGTCCCCAATATTCTCTACCTCCATGTCAGACAGTATTTAGGAAAGCTTTGCCTTCTGTGGATCTGGTAGGGTTAACAGAATAGACCCAGTGGTTGCCAAGATTGCCCATGGAATCCACTTTGGGACCACAGTAAAGAAGATGTCCTTGGCATGATTTGTCATACTGGACTATTTTTCCTTTGGAATTAACTTTCTCAGAAGACATCAGAGCTCCCTTCTTCCTAAAAAAAAAAAATTCTTGCAGCAGAGGCAAAAATTTGCCAAACATGTTGGTGTAGGTCAAATCCCAATGGAAGATAGAAGTGCCTTTTTTAGTGTATATTAATTAGTCAAACTAATGAGTTTCATTATACTGTTTTCATACATGCATATAACACACTTTGATTATATGCACCTCCTCCTAAGGCTCAATTATCAATCTCCTCCATCGTCACAATTCCCTTTCCTCCCTAATAGACCCCCTCCATCTAGGTCTTTTCCCAACAGTTTTTTATTTGTTTGTTTGGGTTTTTGTTTCTTTCACAAGTTTATCTGGGGAATTCAACAGACATTGCCAACTACATCTGTGTTTCAAGTTGCCATCCTTGCCACTCTCTTCATGACTAATAATCTAATTCTGCAAGCAGGTATACACTTGGGGGCTGGTTAATGTAAAACTGAACTCTGAGCACTTAACACAGGAATCTAACAAAGGTGGTAGCCAGGAGTTTGGGAAGTCATAGGTAGAAAAATCTGTTTTGTTTTGTTTGTTTTAATCATTACTTAACTCAGTACTTAGCAGGTGGTGACCACAGTGTCTAGAGATAGAAAAATAAATGTACCTTAGTCTCTGTCCTTATTGAGCTCAGAGTCTAGGTGTAAAGGCAGACATGAAAATACATCAATGCCAACTGCCACAAATCCTCCAGTAGAAGGTGGGCATGGGAAATTTTATGAAAATGTAACACAAAGGCTGTATCAGACAGATGAATGTTATGAAGTACAAGGAAACAGCTAGATTTTAATGTAATCTCTAGGCTGTCCCCACACTGGAAGGATCTGTGAACTTACAAAAGATGGTATGCTTCACGTTTGAATTCATGACTATTCCAATCTTGGATTTCTATTACACTGTTCACTCAATGTGCTTCTGTTTTGATTTATTTATGGCGCACTCGTGATATCAGTGACTGGCAATGGCCTCTGGTTTATGGAAATACATCTCAATGAAGCAAACTCATTTACTGGGAAACCATTGGAACATCTTGGTCTGGTGGAAAAACACAGTTATGTGTTTACTGATAATTTATTTCCTGCTTATGTAACTGACCTGCCATGCTGAAGATTATTCAAGCAATGTTTCCCAAAAAAATAAGCAAAGTTATTCTCCAAAAATGAGCAAATGTTTTTATCAAAGAGGGAATAAATTCCAATTAAAATCATTTGTTATTTTTATGGATTTATTTATACAAGACAAAAATATAAAAGTCATAAAAATGTCTTTGGACTTGTAATTTTTTAATCACTGACTTGGAAAGCAGGGTAACTGACTACATTAAAAGCTTCCGTGTGTATATGCGGACACATGTGTTCATGTGCTTGGCAGTTTGCTTTTTATTGCTATGATAAACATGCCTAGAAGCAACTTGGGGAGGAAAGTTTTGCCATCAGATTACAACCCATCAGGGAGAGAAGTCACAGGAAAAACTTAGCCAGAAATTCAGTGGCATCAGGACCACAGTGCCTGTTTCTCCCTTCATTTCTCACCTTTGCTGTCCAGTATTTGCAATAATATCCCATTCTTTGAAACGGCAGCAGAAAGCACTGGAAGTAATGGAAGCAAGGACACTGCATACTGGTTCACTTCCAGAATCATGTTCAGTTACCTCTCTTATATGACCAAAGCATCACCTAGGGATGGTACTGCCTGTGGTGATATCTTGCTTGTACAAATAAAGCCTATCTGGGGGTAAGAGAATGGAGCTTGCCATTAACTAACCATAGAGGTCTGGGGGTCTGTACAGCTATCTAGACAGGAAGTGAACTAGAGGGGCAGAAATAGGATATAAGCAGGGAGAAACAGGAACTCGCTCTCTTGTCTGCTGAGATGTAAAGTGAGCTGTGGCTTGCTCCTTCTCTCTGATCTCTCAGCATTTCTCTCTATATCTGACTCCAGCCTTTCATTATCTAGACCAGTTAAGAACTCCATTTAAAACTGCCTACAGTGTTCTGGGCTCTCCTACATCAATTAGCAATCAAGGTCTCTTATGGACATGGTCACAGGTCAATCTTATCTGAACAATTCCTCAACTGAGGTTCCCTCTG
The DNA here is from genome assembly GCF_003668045.3 of Cricetulus griseus. Classification (NCBI taxonomy): domain Eukaryota; kingdom Metazoa; phylum Chordata; class Mammalia; order Rodentia; family Cricetidae; genus Cricetulus; species Cricetulus griseus. The sequence goes on from NW_023276807.1 coordinate 161,477,243, forward strand.
CCAAGATGTGCCAGCAACCAAGTTTAGCCATCACAACGTGTATTTGGTGTGTGTGAATGTGTGTGCAGGTGCACTTGCTTGTTCCTATACACAAACAGAAGGCCAGAAGAGGATGTCCATGGTTCTCTGTCACCCGACACCTATTCCTTTGAGATATGGTCTCTGCTGAGCCAGGCTGGCGCCATACAAGTCTCGGGCATCTTCCTGTTTACTTCCTCTACAAGGCTGGGGTTCCAGATGAGCACATTGCCATGCCTCAATTTTTATGTGGATGCTGGGATCTGAACCCAGGTCCTTGTGCTTGTGCAAGAAGCACTCTTACCGAGAGGGCATCTCTTCAGCATCTCCTCCCATCCTTACACTAGCCACTTGGTCTTTTTTTTTTTTTAATGTTTTTGTGATGGTGAGACATCTATACAGCTGGTGACAGACAGCTCCAAACTATCAGTTGAAGGATCTGGGAGTGAATGCTACTGAATCCACCATTTATGTTCTTATTTTCTTTAGTTTTTTTTTTTTTTTTTTGAACAGTGCTTTCTTTTTCCCACCTTACATATTGACACTAATCTCCTGAAAGCAGTCTCTTGTTTTTCGCCTTTCATTTTCCTGCATTGAGTTTTTCAGTGGTATGCAAATATTGCTCAGGTCCAAGGGCATTAGTTTCCTTAAAGGGATTCTATTTTGTTCACCTCAAATAAGGTAGTATAGATCTCTCCTTGTAAAATATAGTTCAGTTGCATTTGGTGTAAAGTAAAAATTTATACTAACCAAGAAGTCATCAGACTAGTGCTCTTGGGAGCTCTTGCAGTTTAATACAATTGATGGTCCCATATGATACAGACTCCTTTTGTTTTTTCAGCTATCAGCATCCCTATTGCTTCTTAGAGATTCACGCATCCCTAACTCAGTTCACAAAATCAGAGAGCCACTGAGAATTAGTGTGTCACTGATCCCACAGGGCTGGCAATGGAAAGTGGGCATGTGACTTATGAATGGTTAACCAGAGCCAGCCTTGACATTTGCAGAACTAATGAGATGAGGTTCCTGTTTTCACGACAGTAAATTTGAAGTTGTTAAAAGCAGTCTTCTGCCCAAGAATGACATTCCAAACACAAGGAAGCTGAGAGATGGAGGAAGAAACAGACACTGTGGTAGTGATGCCATTGCCTGATCCACAGACCAACTATGCACTGTGAGGAGTATAACTGTTTATGTTTCACAAAAATGAAGCTGATGGATTACTAACTTTATCACAGTATTTATCCTATTGCTTAAAGTTCACATTGACCATTTTAATGTCTTATTACCTCTTATCTGTGTCCCCCAGTAGATGTTAAATTTTATTTTTACCTATTTATATGGATATTTTAGCTGCATATGTATCTGTACAATGCATTCATGATTGGTGCCTTTGAAGGTCAGAAGAAGGCCTAGTCCCCATGGAGACCATAACAAGGCATCAGATCCCCTGGAACTGGACTTACAGATGGTTAGGAACCACTATGTGAGTGCTAGGAATCAAACTTGGTCTTCTGGAAGAGCAGCCAGTGCTCTTAGCTGTTGAGCCAGCTCTCCAGGTTCTTCCTCCTTAAGAAGATTTTCCAAGCTTTGAGATCACAATGCCCCATTAGTTGGCAGTGATGAATGCTTAATAAATGTTTGTCAGGGTTTAAAATCTGTCCTTAAAAATCATACAACAAGATATTTATATATTAGTAATAAAGATTTTTGTTTTTGATTTTTTTCGAGACAGGGTTTCTCGTGTAGCTTTGTAGACCAGGCTAGCTTCAAACCCACAGTGATCTGCCTGCCTCTGCCTCCCGAGTGCTGGGATTAAAGGTGTGTGCCACCACCACCCAGCTAGTAACAAAGATTTTTATAAGAGGTTAAAAATTTAAAACTAAAAAGATACATTTATTTTATACTCAGTGTATGGAAATATTAAGACAACATGAGTCCAGGTTTCCTAATAATCAAATATCAATATTTATATACAGGAAATTGGAAACTATTTGATTTAAAAATATCTAAAAAAAAGACTTTGCACCAATAAATTTTCTGCTGATAGAATTGCAAAAATAAGAGCATATAAAGACAAATAGCACCTTCTACTTTAATTAAAGTTACTGGCATTTTTAGTACAGATTACCAGGAAACCTACATGAAGACCCACAATTTAGATCTACTATGCCTACTGTGGTGGTTTGAAAGAAAATAGCCCCAAAGGGTGTGGCACTATTAGGCCTTGTTGGAGTAAGTGTGATCTAGTTGGAGGAAGTATATCACTGTAGAGACAGGCTTTGTGTTCTCATATATGCTCAAGCCACACCAATGAGACAGACTGCTTCCTGTTGCCTCCAAGTTAAGATGAAAGACACTCTGCTACTTCTCTAGCACCATGTCTACCTACATAAAATGTTTTTCCTTTATAAGAGTTGCTGTGCTCATGATGTCTCTTTCACAGCAATAGAAACGCTAAGACACCTGCTCTAAAATTAATATATTATATATATATATATATATATATATATATATATAATCTAACATACAACTTCACTGTTCTTGTCTAATTTCTGTTGCTATGATAAAAAACACCCTGACTAAAAGCAACTTAGAGGAAAGGGCTTATTTTCACTCTCAATAACAGTCTGAAGTCTGTCATAGCATGGAAGTTAAGGCATCAGGAACTTAAAATGTCATATCACTTCCAGAGTCTAGTGCTTAGAGGAATGAAGGCAAGTGCCTGCATGCTTCCTGTTCAGCTGGCTTTCTCCGCACTTACACAATTCAGGACCCAAACCTAGGAAATGATATCACCCAC